>NC_140945.1:123641985-124006985 GCF_014529385.1 Adiantum capillus-veneris
TCTGGTCTCTTGGTACATGATGTACTTGTGCCTCCCTAAATCTCCTCATAAGAGCTTTTGCTTCTCTCATTTTAGTAGAGAGACGGGCATTTTTGCAAGCCCATGTACCTTGCATTTGCCTTACCAAAAGCATGGAGTCACCAAAAGCGTTTAATCTCTTAATTGAATTATTGAGGCACCAACAAAGGCCATGAATTAGAGCATGATATTCTGCTTCATTGTTGGAGTGGACATCTTCTAGAGTGATCCCTTCACCATGGATCCTCTCTCCCAATGGGGATAAGACCACGATGCCTGCAACTGCCTTATCCTTGGTTCTCTTGTATGCTCCATCAAAGTAGAGGCTATAAGCATTGACCAAAGCCTCTACAGCTGGAGGTGGTGGAAGTTCCTTTCTCTTCAAATGGCAAACTTTTTCATAGCACTTGTTTGTTAAAATGTCGGCTAAGCATGCTCGAGTTGTTCTTTCAACCTGTATTGTATAATCAAACTCTTGAAGTCGCACCACCCACTTTGCTATTTTGTCAGAGATTTCCATATGTTGTAGTGCATAGGGAAACATATCCTCCACAGTGATAATTACAAACCTCTTCGGCAGCAAGTATGGCCGAAATTTGGTTACCGCAAACATGAGAGCTAACACTAGCTGTTCCATTAGGGTGTAGGCCTTCTCTGTGTTTTCCATGAGGCAGCTAGCAAAATACACAGGCCTCATAAAGGAGGTTTTTGGATCTTTTTGTAGGAGGGCAGCACCAATGGCTTCTTCTCCCACACTAGGGTTTACAAAGAATGTTTCTTCCCAACAAGGTTGGAGGATTACAGGGAGTGACCCTAACATTTTTTTAATCTCTCTAAAATGCCCTTCACTTTCTTCACTCCAAATAAGCGTCTCTTGACGAGTCAGCTGTTGTAGAGGAAATATCACTTGGGAGAGTAAGTGTATGAATCTACTCAAATATCTTAGCTTTTGCAAGAAGGAGATTAATTGTTTGATGGAAGTTGGGGAAGGTAGATTTAGCAATGTTTCTATCTTTTCAGGATCTACCTCGATTCCATCAATGGACACTACATGCCCTAATAGTGTAACCTTGCTTTCCCCAATGTGACATTTGTCCTTATTTAGTTGTCCACCCAGCTTAGCTAAACGAGTAAATCCTTCATCAACCTTGCCGAGATGCATACTTTTGGAGTTGTAAATACAAAAGTCATCTATGAAAACCCTTATGGACTTACCAAAGTAAGGTTGGAAGACCATGTTCATGAATCGTTGAAAGGTGGCTGGAGCGTTGGTGAGACCAAAAGGCATGACTCGAAATGCAAAACATCCCCATGGTGTGATGAAAGTAGTCTTTTTCTGGTCCTCCTCTGCAATGCGTATTTGAAAGTAGCCAGAGTAGCCATCACACACTGTGTATCTCTCATGGCCTTCTACTTCATTTAGAATCTCATCTTGAAATGGGAGAGGGAAGTGGTCCCTCTTTGTTGCAGCATTTAGTGGCTTGTAATCCACGCACACTCGCCATTTACCATTCTTCTTTGGCCTCACCACTACTGGGGAGACCCATTCTGAATCTTCTGCTGGGTATATGAATCCTGCTTCTAAGAGTCTCTTCACCTCAGACAACAGTGCATTTTGTTGCACAACTCCTAATCTTCTTAGTTTTTGTACTACTGGCTTGCTCCCTTCTTTTAGATGGATATGATGCTTCACTGCAGTGATACCTGTAATGTGAGTGTAATCAGAAATAAACAATGATGCATGCTTCTTGAGAACATTTACATAACCCTCCTTTTCTTCGTCCTTTATATCCTTGGATAACATCTCCTCTAGGCTGGCATCCCACACATTCTTCATTTGGATCCTTGGGTTGTCTTCTGATGAGGTAGTTTCCTTTATGGTGACGCCCATGACTTCGAGAGTGCTATCACTCTCTTCACTTGAACTCTCTTCCTCGTCCATGGATGAGGAGCATCCACTTGAGCTCCACTCATCAGCTGACGTCTCTAGTTCAATTGCTTGCATCCTTTCTTGTTTCTTTACCTACTTCATCTTGGACACGCACACGTTTGATAGGCATTGTAGCCACTTCATCTATCTTCATCTTCCCTTTAGCTATTTCTTCCTGGTTGCTTCTGCCCTTGAGGACCTCCTCCATCCTTATGATGCTCACATTTGGTTGAGTAGGAGGGGCTTGAGCTTGAGCACGAGGTGGCTGCAAAATTTGAGGTTGCGGTTGCTCTTGTGCTTGAGCTCTAGCACGGGGTGGACTTACTTGTTGTCGAGGACCTCTGACAGGGTAGTCATATCTTCTGGGATGAGGGCAATTATACATGCCGTGGCCAATTTCCCCACAATTGTAACACAACATTTCCCTTGCTTGACGTCGCATTGGTGGCCGATTCCCACCATTTCCCTCAATAGGCCTTCTTGCACCCTGCACAAGATTTACTCTCAACCCCTCTAGCTGATTTGTGAGATTGTTTATTTGTTGGAGCATATCTTCTTGTTGACCTCTATTGAGGTCTGGTGCATTAGGCACATTTGGAGGTATGTGAGAAGCTTCCATAGTTGTGATATTGCCTCCCAAAGCTAGCTGGCCAGCTTGGGCTTGATAGAGAATCTTTCTATTCTTTTCCCTAGCAATTCTTAAGGCATCTTCAAAAGCATTTGGAAATTTGCCCTTTACCTTCTCCCTTAGCAAGGGGTACAAACCTGAGATAAATCGATCCTTTTGGAGGCAATTGGGAGCTCGCTCACCAGGGTTTAGTGAGTCTGACCATTGCCCCCAAAGTTTCAGAAAACCTTCCTCATAGGTTGCATAACCATGAGGGTCAACTTGATGAAGGGACAGAAGCCGTTGCCATAGTTCTTCTGCCGAATTGGCTCGTTGAAATCTTCGTAGGAAAGCCACCTTCAATCCCTCCCAATCAATTCTTTGGGTTGGATCTAGAGCGTGGAACCATACCCTAGCTTCTTCTTTGAGCACCAAAGGAAAAGCTCTCAATTTCAATGCTTCGTCATCCCTCCCGGAGACAAGGAAAGCCATCTCCAAGTTATCCAAAAAATCCCCAGCATTTTCCCCACTACGCCCAAAATTTTTTGGGAAAGCCATCATAAAAGTGGGTTGCCTTCCTCTCAATACAGCACAAAGATGAAAACCTCTAGGCCCAAATCATATCTTATTAAGGGTAGAATAAATGGATTGATAGATGCATTAATCTCAGCTAGACGACGAGGGCCTAGTAAGTCCCTTATGATGTTTTGGAACCTAAGCTTTGTGCTAGCTATTATATGCACAGTTTGTCTAGCAAGAGGTTGGAAAGGTCCATATAAATCCCTATGATTCATGGAGTATGCTTAAAGCAAGATGAAGATGTGAACATCAAAAGATACATTATACTCCAAAATGGGAAATATTATAGGGTCAGGGGACAGCAATATCTCTCTCAACCTCTCAGCTCCAAAATAGAAGACCAACCTTTGTTGGAAAAAAATCTTTCTATCAATGCGCACATTCACCCTAATATTCTGAACTGATTGAAAGTTGTAGAAAATGGGATTATTCATTGGTGCATTAATTACAAACTTCCATGAAGCACTTCATTGAAGTTGAGCTCTCTTGGATCCCACCATTTGAGAGATGCGAAGAATTTGCTCACCAGTGATTAGCCTAGCTTTGGGGTGACCATCTTCAGCTTTGTAGAGTTCATAGGGTTCGATGGCTACCCTCTCAACCACCTTGAGCCTTCTTGCTAGTAGTAGTTGGAGTGCATCACCATAGGTAGCCTCTTGCCAATACCGCACCCCATTGATGTGTAGCTCCCCCTCCAAAAACTTGTTCATACCCGAGTTTGAGAGTGCTTTCACCACCTGAAGTCAAGGCTTCAAAGGGAGTGTCTTCATACTAGCCACAAAGCACTCAACACAATTTTTTGACCTAGGGACTTGATGACTACAAGATTTTCCTTGAAGCAAAGAAGGGTGTGTGTAGTTAACTCTCTTTACCCGCATACGTGCCGTTTGTCGATAAAGACGCTTCTTTTCTCGAGCTTCTTGGGGAGACCATAGTGGAAGTCTCGGAGAATTTGATGGATCTTCCTTCATAGGATTGATAGAGCGCTGCTTGAGAACTTACTCAGTGGGGGCACCAATTTATGACGAAGGAAATTTGGAATGGCGGCCTCTACACCAAAACAAACTCCATTGCGCCACAAGGGAAATGAGATGAGGGCACCACCTAGTCTTGGAAGCGTGGACTAGGACCGCTACACAAAGAGAGAGAGAGAGAGAGAGAGAGAGAGAGAGAGAGAGAGAGAGAGAGAGAGAGATCACTATGAATGAAGCATTAACCGTGGTGTGTGTACAAGGAATGGATGACTTCAAACACTCCCAACACAAATAGCATATAGATTACCAAACAGTCACTCAAGGATTAGCCAAGATCACATCAAGCACTCTCACACGCATATAAAACATTTCTCTTAATTAACATAAGTAAGAGGAGGAGAGGTTACTAGCATGAAACAATTTGCACTCTAGGATGTGCAAGAATAGAGTGAATGAATGAGCTTATGGGCTCATGGTGAGTGATACAAAGGCTCAATGGGCTGAGGGAGGCTTGAAATTACAAAGGGGAAGGCCTCTTTATATAGGAAAGAGAGTGATTAGGAGTGAGGTTAAGATACAAGTGTAATTTGTACAAATGAAGCTTGATTAGGGACATTCAACCAATGAAGAAGCTCCTTCCAAGTGATTTGTTGACCAATTAGCTCCATCATCACTTGTGTTGTCTTCACTCCTTCCTCCATAGCTTGAGTCCAAGAGCTTCCTTATTTTAAAATGTAAAGAATCTACATAAAATCAATACATATCTAGTAATAATAGAAAGGGGTTGAATGAGAACTTATGAATTACAACAAGATTAAGCATGACTTGAGAGGTGATTAGAAGAGGAACTTTGATGGGTTTTTGAGCTTGAGAGAGAGGAGGAAGGAGAGGAGGGTGAGAAGACTAATAGCTGATTTTAAAGAAGGTCTCAATGTGGAAAAGGAAGGGTGTGTGTGTGTAAAGGTAGGGGGGTGGTCTCCACCACAGTTGAAAAAACTGGCGTCCACCATTTTGGCCATATCTCCTAAACCGTAGATGCAAAAATTATAAAAAAAATATGGCCAGAATCTTCAGCTTGTCAGTTACAACTTTGATGAAGACAACTTTTCTTGGATCGGAGTGGAAGTATTTTTTTAAAATCCAACAAAATCATGTGCCTGGTTTCTTCCTTTACCAAGTCTTCCACTTGGGTCCCATTTGTTTGAATCATCATATGGCTCCAAAGCCATGATGATATGAGCCACTCATGACCCTTGAATCATGGGTGCATGGCTGCACAACCACATCATATCTTTTCTTTTCACATTTACATATTTTCTCTTCCCTTTACCACTAGGTTCTCCCTCTACCTTTCACCTCCGGTGAACTAGTCAAGAAAAAATCATTTTTTTTAAATTTTTCCAAGAGGTTGTTCTCACTCTTTCTTTTATTGTAAACCTCTAGAAGCAAGGAAAACCAACAAAATATGATAAACAAAAATTTGTGATAGGCTCGGATCACTGCCTCTTTAAGGAAAATCATTTGTACATACAATACAATAGCAAGTGTAGCGATCCCTCAATTTTCGAGCAAAGAACGGTTTCATAGACTCGAAGCAACGTTGCGAAATCTGAATATCTACATACTTTGTCTTGAATCTTAAATAAAGCTCCACCTGCAATATACATGTATACAAATGTTAAAAATAAACTTAGCATTCAAAACTGGTTAAATTGTTTCAAACATTAAAAAGTGATTCTATATCACTAAAAACTGGTGTGCACCACTAAAAACTACTAATGATACATTCAGTAGTATTGTTTTACCTGTGAAAATAATGCACCACAAATACAAATTAGTGTAGAAACTAGTAACCATACAAAAAGGTAGAATACTAAGAGGTTGTGTGAGGACAACTTAATAGTGGTGAGAAACCGCATTCAGCGTAACTAAAAAGTGGTTTGGCACGACTTAAAAGTGAATTCAAACCACTTGACGGTGATGAACCGCCAATAAAAAATGGTGTGCACTGCTTGAATATGGTGGGCAACGATTAAAAAGTGGTGAGTAAGGACATGAAAGTTCTGGGGAAGTTCAGAACTAGCACTTAAAAAGTAGCTGGGAGGGACAAAATACTAGGCGACAAACCAGCATTAGCACTAGATAGTAGTCCAACACAACTTGAAAGTGGAGGAGCTCTTGTGAAAAGTGTTTGATGACCACTTTAGAGTGGTGAGCGACTAGTTCAAAGTGGCCAGTCACCAATTAAAATCTAGCACTTAAAAAGTAGCTGGGAGGGACAAAATACTAGGCGACAGACCGGCATCAGAACTAGATAGCGGTCCAACACAACTTGGAAGTGGAGGAGCTCTTGTGAAAAGTGCTTCATGACCACTTGAGAGTGGTGAGCAACTACTTCAAAGTGGACAGTCACCACTTGAACGTGGATTCTGGTCACTTGAATGCGGTTTCTGGCCACTTGAAAGCGAGAACTTGCCGCTTGATTGCAGTGACAAGGTTTTAGCTACCACTTGACAGTGGTGTCTTGCCACTTGGGAGTGGTGCCTCATCACTTGCATGGAGTGATGATTGACGTAGTGACTTAGCACATGAAAGTGGTGTCTCACCAATTTTTGACCACTTGAAATTAGTGAGCAACTACTTCAAAGTGGGCAGTCACCACTTGAACGCTGATTCTGGTCACTTGAATGCCGTGTCTGGCCACTTGAAAGCGGGAGCTTGCCGCTTGATTGCAGTGACCAGGTTTAAGCTATCACTTGAAAGTGGTATCTCACCACTTGATGACCACTTGAGAATGGTGAGAAACTAGTTCAAAGTGGGCAGTCACCACTTGAACGTGGATTCAAGTCATTGGAATGCGGTGTTTGGCCACTTGAAAGTGGTGTCTCACCACTTGCATGGAGTGATGACTAACGTAGTACTTTGCACATGAAGATGGTGTCTCACCACTTGATGACCACTTGAGAGTAGTGAGAAACTAGTTCAAAGTGGGCAATCACCACTTTAACGCGTTTTCTTGTCACTTGAATGCGGTGTCTGGCCACTTGAAAGCGGGAACTTTCCGCTTGATTGCAGTGATAAGGTTTTAGTTACTACTTGAAAGTGGTGTCACACCACTTCGGAGTGGTGCCTCACCACTTGCATGGAGTGATGGACTAACGTTGTAACTTAGCACATGAAAGTGGCTTCTCACCACTTGAATGCGGTCAGACACCACGTGAAAGTGGTTTTTATACGTGTAAGTGTTGTGTGCACCGCTTCATTGTGGTGTGACAGCACTTGTAAGTGTTTACTAACAAAATGTGTTCAAACTCCACTAATATGGTTTTGGTTACCATCATAAGGTGGTGGAATCCATTCGTGCAGCAGCAGTAAAAATTCTATGGCACTACTATAACTGTTGCACCATGACTAAAAGTTGCTACATCACTTGGAAAAAGTGAGCTGCACCACCAAAAACGTTTGCACCTGTAACACCCCTACGAGTTTGTAAAACACGTCTGTTAGCATTGGGTAAACAAGACTTTTTAGTGGGTGAACACCACTTTGTAGGGTTTACGGTGAAGCGTTGGTGCATTTCTAGTAAAAACTGTTTCTTAAACATTAAAACCTACTGCAAAACATTAAAAGCTGGTTCAAACACACAAAAAAGTGGTGTGGAAATACAAGTAAAAGTGCTTCAAAAACATTTAGAACTATTGATCAAATTTTAGAAGTGGTTCAGATACAATTAGAGACTAGTATAGTAATGTTTCACCACTTTTTAATGTTGCAGCACCACTAGAAAGTGGTGCAAAACACCAAAAAAAGCTGTAGCACTAATAAAAAGAAGTATAGAAACATAATGTTGTGGCAGTAATGAGTTGTAGCACCAATAAAAAGTGGTATAGAAACATAATGTTGTAGCAGGAATATGAGTTGTAGCACCAATAAAAAGTGCTAAAAATATATATCAATTACCTGAGGCTCCTCAAGAAGGTGGATTGGATGCTTTACATATGAACATCTAGCTAGTCTCTTACTGCAAACATCTTTCTTGTTGGGGGACACCCTCGTCTCATCCGTCCAAAATTGAAAGACTATGTCTTTAACAATTTGAGTGATGTGAGTTCTCCGTGCATCATCTCTATGACACGCAGATGCAAGGAACGAACCATCGGATTCACTTGACACTATTAAGTGATGTTTGGCTGAATATAAGTTTCTTTTGTGGATCCCCATAAGCTTGGCAGCTTGCGGTATGCTCATGTCAGTGTTTTGCTCCTTGCTTCCACCATTCACCAACATCATCATTGCTAATTTCTTCACAAAAGACTCGTCTGAAGATCTTGGGACCTTCACATGATTCAAAGTGTTGCGGATGTTTCTCAGCATAATTGCTTCCAACTCTTTGGATTTACTCTGCATAGTAAGGAAGCAAGGATGTTAAAGAATTTTATCAAAGATTTCCTTCCTACCACTTGCATCCATTCCCACGGTTAATGTATCAAAGTGTTGTACCATAGATTGACATATCCTTCGTTTCTTTCTTTCATCCATCTCCCCCGTATTGCTTTCCGTCACAAAGTTGACCGTTGCCTTACGTTGCTTTCGTTTCTGAGCAGCCCAATATTCCCTCATTAAATTTCTTCGCTGAAGTTGAGCTTCTCTACTCAATGACAATCAGCTGATAGACAGTTCTTCACTGTGCTCCATTGTTGCAGTACTTTCAAAGGATTGCTTTACAAGAAATACAATACAAATCATAACTACACGCTATATTTTTAATTAATACATGGCACTTCTTGCACTAATTAGCAAGATACTAACAAAGCATAATAAGTGTTTACATACCTCAAGAATCATCAAGTAGAAGAGGAACCTATAGAGATAGAGTTCGTGAGAGAGAGAGAGAGAGAGAGAGAGAGAGAGAGAGAGAGAGAGAGAGAGTGCTGAGAGAGAGAGAGAGAGAGATGAGCGCGAGCTCAGACACAAGAGGAGCCATGCTTAGAGAGAGAGAGAGAGAGAGAGAGAGAGAGAGAGAGAGAGAGAGAGGGGGGGGGGTTGTTGAGCGATACAGAAAGCTCGATAAGAGCTCTGTGAGAGAGAGAGAGACAGAGAGGAGCTAGATAGAGTTCCAAGAGAGATCTCAAGGACAAAGAAAGCTTAGAAAGGTTGTAGCGGGAAAGAAGCGGCGGACAATAATGCAACGTTCAACATTAAATTACATTTAGTCTCATTAATTGTGGTACGTTAGGAGACTTAATTGACGTACCTTAGGAGAGTGATATTCTTTTTGAGATTTGAAGCACTTTTAAAACACCCACTTTTAAGCGCAAAAAAGCAATGTCCTTGACATCACTTTCCAGGCCACCTATACATGCTTTCACCCAAACATGATTCACTCACATATATATACATCTGTTTGTCCATGGGGAATGTCATACAGGACATTTATGGGTCTATTTGTTTAAATTTGTTGGCAATAGGAGGATGATTGGATGCTATGTAGCATCTACATGAAATGCTCAACAACCTATATTTGGATAAATGTCAATCTGAAACCAAAAAGAAACATAACACACTTTTATAATTTTTCATGTTCTATGTCAAGTGACTATGATAGGAAGAGCCATAGCTACGGTAGGCTTTCTTACTCACTAGGTGGAGCATTTATCTCACAAGGGCTAAATGTACTTAGACAACATGAGGGAAAGGTTGCACTAAAAAAATGGATTTCACTAATAATGTAGGTTTTTATCTTGGAGTTTGTCTTTTTACTGGCAACATCGCTGTTGGAGGTGGCGGGAGTCTCTCCCATTGGTTATTATGAACGTGTAAATATGGAATTTCTCAAAGATAGCAGCTTTGTAGTAAGAAAACCTTTGAAGGTTCACGATGATATGACAAAATACCATTCTTTGTAAAGAATTTGGAAAGAGCTCTTGTAGACCTTCATGAAGTAAGCTTGTCTTTGTAGCTTCTTCATTGAGTCAGGAAGCTTCAATCCTCTAATATCTCAATTGCACAAGCATCCTCATCACCAAATTTCACAAGCATGTTGTTCCAAACATAGTATAGATTTGGTCTCTATTCCTCATGAATTATTTATTTTGTTTGAAATTTTTCAGCATAAAGTTTTGTTAAATTATGTGCACTCTTGCATGGTCCCTCCTATGGGAGGAGGAATTGTGATGCAGACAAAGCAAGACTCACCATTCGGTAGGGCAAATATGGACCTCTAGAACATGTAGAGACAAAACTTGTTTTCTTTAGGACTAAATGCTCTCGGACATAGAGGCTAGTGACATGATAATTGCAAGGCTTACAATATCTCTTCCTTGAACTTAGATAGATATTATTTATCGTGATAGAAGTTTCTAATTAGAAGGCACATTCAAAATACACATATTATACACAGCTTGATATATAATACCTTGAAAGTAGCTAAAGGGAAGAATGATACATTTCCGAGGTCTCTGAAAGATGTAATACTTTCTTGAGGCAATCATGTAAGGAGCATCATCCAGCCCTAGTGTTGTCTTCTCTTGTAGCCATGTACCAAAATCCAAGGTATAAACAATGAAAGAGACCAACATGCCAAAAGGGGAACATGATCATTAACGTTCTTGGGAAAGATAGCACTTTGACCTACTTTGCTCGTGGTGTTTGGTTTCATTTGGGGAAGGTGTAAGAAATAGGACACGAAATTCTTGGGTATCAAATCCATATATATATGTATATATATTCTTAGTAGTACAATTTAAAGAAAAAAGGAAGAATATGTTAGATGTTCCAAATCTGAGAAGAAAACTTGGGCTACAAGCAAGGCTCATTTTAGAATAATTCTTAGTAGTACAACTTGAAGAAAAGAAAAAGAAAATATTAAAGTTCCAAATGGGCTGAGAGGCACTTCTATAAAAAAACAAAAGAATAATTTTAGTGTTTTTTTTTTAAGGGTAACTCACCTTTTTACCTATTAAAAATGGTGAAAACACCCAACCCATCAATACAACCCTGCTACAAGTGGTATCCGGGATATGACTTTATACTATTATCCGCCGGGATATGTAAGCATTGTTTGCCCTTATAAGACCTTGTTAGAAGTAAATGAACGCCTTGGAGTAAACCATACTCAATGCAACACTATAGAGCATACGAAGTATTTCCTTTAGTGGCCTTCCCAATGGGAGAGTATCTTTCCCTCAAATTGTATAGCATAAGAAGGCTATAAAATTGTGGAAACTTATTTGAAATGGAGAGAAGAATTATTGGTAGACAGCTTCTCCACTTGGCAGGTGCCACTGCTCCCACCAACCCGATTGGATTCCGTCATTGCTAGAGATGAAAGTAATAACCACATAGTATCTGTCAGCAGACCACTTGCCTATCTCCATCAAGCTTAGAAAAGCCAAAGGGGAAGTTCAATACCCTCAAGGGTCTAAGAAGCTGCTTCCTTCAGGAACGCACCTTTTCAGAGGCCTGGCCAAAAAAGAAATGGACAAGCTTGGCAAAGAAGTCAATGCGGAAAATCCAAAAGCTTGGGTATCCTTTGCCAAGAGCATGCAAAAAGCAATCAAAATTGTAGTCCCTAGACTGAAGAGGCACCGTGTGACGAGGGCCTTAAGCAGTTGGAAGATGAAGCGGAATGAATGACCATTAAAAAACATGAAGGAACATCCTGTGAAGCAGAGCACAGAAGGTGGGTTAAAGCCAAAGCAGACTTGACCGAACACCGTCTGGAATAAATTCAAAAGGCCAGATTGTTATCCTCGAAAACATACCTGGAAACCGAGGCATCTAATCAAGCTCATTTTTTCAGGGCCTTGAGAGTCAAGAGAGGTCAAAGCCTAGTCCATGAAGCCTAGTCCACTCACTTACATACGGGGAGGAAAAGGAAGCAAAGGATCAAGAAGACATGGCTAAGTTGATGCTTGACCACTCGAGCCATACCACAAGCCAATCGAAAATTTGCTCTCTTGAGGTGGCTGAAGCCAGGATCAACATCTTGAAGAGCGTCAAGAAAACAATATTGCAGTCAAAATCCAACCTCCTAGAGAAGGCTTTTACTGAGGAGGAATGCTTCTTTGCATTGATGTTTTAGGAAAAGAGGAATATCTTGGATGGGATGGAATGACCACGTAATTCGTATTGAAATTTGGGAGGATTTGAATTTCTTGATCGTGTGAATGGCTAACCAAACATTAGTCAATGGAGTCCTCACTTCAGGCTTTAAAAGGGCCTCATTAAACCCATCCCTAAGCACATTTGCTAGTCTCAACTAAAACATTGGCGGTCTATAACTATGATGTCAGTTGCGTACAAAATTACAGCCAAGGCAGTAGCCCTTAGGCTCTCTCCCATTTTCGATAAAGTGGTTACTCCCCACCAATAGGGCTTCATCAAAGGAAAGTCAATTTACGCTAACATCCTGCCAGTCATGATCAAAATAGAATACACCTCTTTCACCAAACAATACTGTGTATTACTACAGTTGAATCTCGACAAAGTCTATGATAGAATCACATGGTCCATGAACGTGTCAGTTAGTACTCTCCCTCAGTGATGGAAGTCGTTCTGAGGTTTTTAATAACAGAATGCGAAGCAAAAAGGTCAACAAAGCAGGGTTGTCCCCTGGTCCTGTTGCTTTTTTCCATCGGATCCCACCCTTTGGCTACAATGATGGAAGACAGTGCTGCGAGAGGGGAGATCTAAGGTCTCTTCCTTCCTAACAATGACCAATTGTTGGCGAATCTATTGTGGATGACTTCCTTCTATTCCTCAAAGCCTACCCCTGAGTGGTTAGAAAGTCTTTGGAGATTGTGCAAGAGTTCAATGTAGCCTCTGAAACATTGAAAAATCAAAACTTTCCTTGTCATAGAATGACTCTTTTGTTCCATCTATGTGATCGGGGGAGGTAGTAACGGAGGGTACAATCTTTCGGCACTTGGGTGCCTCCCTAAACCCTAAACCCTAAACCGACCCAGTGCACTAAATTCCTTGCAGCTATTTCAAAGCAAGACCAGGCATGGGAAATTATGATCAAGGAAACGGTCAGCAAAGCAAAATTGATCTCTCAAGGAGGGAAATGGAATGCCTCAAGGTGCACGACAAGCTTCTTGCCCCTAGGTGGTCTAGACTTAGCCTTGGAGGTACATCAGGTGAGTTAGTACGGAAATGTAATAGAGTTTTAGAGGTGTTGGAGTGGGGAGAGCTGAACAGATATTTCCAAAATTCCATCAACCAATTTTCCCCTTGGTTGTTTAAAATAGGTAACATCTCTATGAACAGAAAGTTGAACAATAGGGAACTTAGACATTTGGCCCAGTTTTGGGATAGCAATTCCAAGAGATGGAAAACAATTGACCAATTGGCGGCTCAATTTGATCTATGGGACAAAAAGGCTACTGCCATTAGAATTTTGGAAGGTATTGGCAACTTTTGTATGCCGGTGTGTGAGTCTAAGTTCGAGTGGAAAGCGTGGAGATGGCCCAAGTGCAAACACTTCTATAAACCAAAAACCAAAGATGTATATTTCACTATTATGTCCTCGCCAAATTGGCTCCCTTAACAAGCATTGGGGGAAACAATGGCCGTAATCAAGATGATTGGCAATCGAGAACAACATATGGACACTACAATGGCTGCTTGCAATGAAGATCTTCATTTGGAAGGTTTTATGGGGGGCTCTACCAAACGGATTGGCTTTCATAGATACTGCTCGAGCTGCAAAATGGCAAGCGAGGACCTCTCTCACATGTTCAAGGAGTACCCGGCTATCAGCGTCCTTGTAGGGAAAAGATGCAAATGGGTTCAAAGGACCTTGGGAATAGGGTTCTTCAAGAATGATATGTTCCTAGGAGGGAGGGTGGAAAAAAGCCAAGCTATTCTGGTCTACACTCAAATAGTTAGATTTTGCTACTTTAAGCAAATATGGAGGGTTAAAAATTGTCAAGTGTTTGAGAATGTTCCCATAACTAGCTTCACATAGATTATACAAGAAAGTAAAGATTTGATTGTAGCCTTTGGTAAAGAAAAGGACTCAAACGAGTGGGCTTGGACTATCACATCCGGCTTGCATTGACCTCGAAGTAGGTTATGGAGTGCCTATGTACGAGGCGTGATACAATTTTGTTGGAATATGTTGTCCCTCAAGGCTCGACATGAGCTTGAAGTATATATGTAAATTTTTTATGTTTATTCAATACACTCACATATTGTGAGTTTGCAAAAAAAAAGAAAAAATGAATTATTAGTGGATAGATCCAAAGTAGATTCCAACCGAACGTTGCTATGATTTTGACATGGGGTCCATATAAGTTAGGATGGAGAAGTATGTGTCCAAAGGACTTAGGCTAGTTGGTTGAGCATTCGTCCTCTGTAACCCCACTACAAGAGGTTGTGTGCACTTGTGATGTTGTTAGCGACAGAAATACATTGTTATACTCCCCGGTGTCGCTAAGACCGTCGCTAAGACCATCGATACGGGAACGTCGCTATGAGCGTCGCTATAACGGTCTCTATAAGCGTCACTATATAGCGACGCTTATAGCGATGATCATAGCGACGTTTATAGGCCACCTATAGCAACGTTTATAACGACGTTGCAGAGCCTTATATAGCGACGGTCATAGCAACGCCCGAGAGAAAACAAAATTGGTGGCAGGATATTCATATTGAATGTTTTAATAATTGATTCACCTTTGAAAGAATGTGCAAGCTTAGATATAGACCCAAAGTAGTCATCCACAAGACAATATAACCATTAACTCCATTATCCATATCCATAGTATTGTTTGCCCAATAAAGATACAAAACTAACAAAAGTAAATTGATGAAAGTAAATCAATGACAATTGTACACTTCATTGGCAAAATCACTTGATTGTTAAACTTTGCAAATGTAATAGTTACAACACCATTGTCATTGAAAAAATATACATGGTTTTCCAAAAGACGTATAAACGTCATATCATGATACATATGCTATGACAAAAGGAAACTAATGCTATCTAGCTACGGCTAGACTGACGTCATCTAACCAGATGTCTCATCGCGTCCAAGCAGTATATCTGTCGGATTCTGCAAAAAAAATACAATAAGACAGCTTTCTGTAAGTATAAACATATAATTTATAAAAACAATACAACAAATAGAAAAGAGTAAACCCTAATACTAACCATTCCGTCGCAAGAACTCAGAATGTCCATCAGGGCGTTTAGCCCTTCCTGTCTGCGTACTCGCGCTCTTACGGTGTGCGTACTCACGCTAAAGTTGACGGAGTAAGGCAAGCCCTCTCGCCGGTGATGCGTGAACCAGGGTGTCCCGACAGGGGTCTCTAGCGATGTGTCGACGGGGGTACGGACGTCAGGTGTTTCCACTGGAGTCTGGGCCCTGAAGCGAGGAGTATCGACTGGAGTGACTCCTGGAGGAGTAGCTAGTGGTGTGTAGCCGCTAAGAACGGCCGTCAGCCGCGCAAAACCTGGTGTAGATGGCGATGTCGTGGCTGGTGTCGGGGCGGGCAAAGAAGGAGAGGGTAAAGAGCCTCATCAAATACGAGGCGGTGTCGAGGCATCGGCGGCGACATCCCCACAACAACCGATGTTGCCACCACTAGAGCGCCGGTGCCTAGACGAGTGTGAAGATCGTCTCGTCGACACCGAAGCTTCAGAGCGCGCTGAATGCTCCGAAACAGAGGGAGACGCGGCCGGAGTAGAAACGCGCGATGGTGCGCCAGAACGATGCACTCCGGGTGCGATGGAGACTGAAGCAACATCACGAAGGTCTGCTCACAGAAGTTGCTTGCCCCACCACTAAATCTAGTTGATCGGATGAAAGAGACGCTGAGAAGTAGTAGTATTGCTTCTTAGTGTCTCTTTCACCAGATCAACTAGATCTAGCGGTGGAACGAGCAGCATCTATATTGAGCAGACCAGCTTCGCGATTGCAGCTTCAATCTCCATCCCACTCGGAGTGCAGTTCTCGTTGTCCCTGCTTGTGAGAACATACCTAGAGCATACGTACCTGGAGTGGACGCAAAGACCATTAAATACAATGACGCAATGATGCATATAGATAGAAATGGACAAAAAGCCACGTGAATACAATATACATTATAAAACGGAGCTAGATTGTTCAAATACAATATTTATGGATTTAAGAGGTCTCTCTCTCATCCTCGCAAAGCTTCCTATATCTATATAGAGCTCTCCGTTTAAACAGATGTCCTCCGTTTCATTTTGTAGATCCTCTGCATGCACCCCATAGAGAGTAGCAGCTTGATGCTCGTCTGGCACCACCTCAGCGGCTTCTGACTGAGCATCTTCTCCGATCTCCTTTATTGATGCCGTTGTGATTGGCACATGGTAGCCTTCATACATCCGTGCACTACAAGGGGCTACCTCTATGACGTACCACCAGTTTGATGCACACTTTGTAGGATGAAATATCACCTGCCAGCACCACGTAACTTACATGAGAGCTTCCAAGCACATAACTTTTAAAATTGGATGTTAACTATTTACATACTTACTTGTTTACAATGCTCGGGTAGTACGAAACTGTCTCTTAGGTTAGTCCATTTCTTAGTTGAATCCACCTCAAGAAAACCAGGCTCTCTTCTATGCACAGTAGCGTTGCGACCCTCCATGATTATCTTGAACCATTGCACGTCGAACAAGTCGGCAAAAAATCCTCTATAATCGATCCTCAAAATCTCTTGTAGCGTGCCAAAGTAAGTGAGTTCCGCCACCACAGGATCTGCATTAGAGGACCGTCTCGTCGACTACACTGTTCAAATTTTGACATGATTCCACAATCTTGAGTAAAACGCTTTTTGTCGATCCGTTCCACCCTAAAATGTCAACCTTTACACCATGTTGTTGTGCATGACTCATACTACAACCAACAAAGATTATGAGTGGCCGTTCAAACATCTAGAAAGTCATTAGTCGTACATTGCAAACTTACCTTGGTCGCGCAACCCCGAGAGTACTCCCACTCCTCCTCAGTCACTTCTTCACCGCATTGTTGTGTGCTTTTCAATTAGTTGTGCAACCATCTTAAGCTCATGAATGTTGGTAGGCTCTTTAGATCCATCGGAGAGTGCATTGGTGGTCGTCTTCCCCGTCTCCACTCGATTTGTGCCCTTTGTCGCTCTTGCTTTGCATCCTCATATTGTGAAATCCACTTTTGCATCACTGGATTGTGAAGCATGCAAAATCGGTTGATTTTAGCCTCTAGATCTTCCATCATCTTCTTCTCAACACCGAGATTGCACATGACAATCCCAAATATGCGCTAATTATCTATGGTTTGCCATAGCGTGTCTCGGGCTTTATCAAATCCGTCTAGCCACTCTCCAATGTACACTAGGGACTCTGATACCAGCCAACCTTCTGCTATTCTACCCTTTGGACGTGCCTTCTGACGCACATATCCCTTGAGCGTTTTCATGAAACGCTCTAAAAAGAACATCCATCTGGAATGTACTGTGCCAGTTATTTCCACCTCATCAACTATAGAAACAAGAAGATGCACCTGAATGGTTTGCATGGTAGTAGGAAAGTGTTTCTCAAACATGCACACAACCTCCACAGCATTTAGTTTGGCGAATGGTATGAAGTCTACGTTGATCTCCTTTTGTGAGATCCATTGCACAAACTTCGCAAGTTTGTAGATTGTGTTACGGACGTCACGAGACAAACATCCCTCAATGGCCACCGGTAAAATAAACTGCAAAACACGTGCAGCAATGATATTAAAGTCCACAAACGAATTTGTTACACAATTCCCACTATGCTATATTCCACTATGAACATACCTGACACATTTTATGCCAGTCGTGTAACTTCAAACTAGTAAGCTTTCCTTCTTTAGTAAAACACGTTCAGAGCGAGTGCATTAGCCAGTGGGGGTCCACAAAGATCGAATGGTCTCTTTTACTTTATGTTCTTGGGCTCCTATGAAAATCCATGGCGCTTTAGGGAGTTTTATCGATCCATCAGATGTTGTCTGCGGCCAATATTTCTCCATACGATCCACATTTCTAAGTCAACCCTGGCTCCCAAAGTATCTTTCTTGCCGGTCATATGGTCCCATATTAGATTACCCACATTTTTGAATATGTGTATTGGATCGAGCAAGTGATTGATCATGAGTCGGGGCCAATATGGTAACCCGTATCATAGAGAGAGTCTCTTCATCCCTGGGGACAAATTGTCATCACACATCTCCTTCTGCTCTAACCATGCTTGTGCAGACATCCTCGGTGGCTCTCTTCCCAAAAAGCCATCGTGTAACACATGATTCTCTAGAAGATACGCTTGATGACCTTTGTATATTTGCTTCTTCAATGAGGGCGCCCGACGTGCATTCAGTTTAGGTCCACATGTGAAACATGCTCTGTATCTGCTTGTTTGAAGCCCTGCATGTATACACATGATAATAGATAAGCTTGAGAAAAACCAAGATTTACAGTGTTTGAGTTTAAGTGTAAACCACCTGAGCATTCTATTAGTCAGGGATAGTCATGCATGGTCCACATTAGAATGCCTCTTATCAAAGCATTCCTCGACCTCTGTGTCAGGTCATATCCACCACTTCTATGCCAATCCACAATTGTTGTAGCTCTTCCAATAGTGGACGAAGATACACATCCATATTATTCACTTTATACCGCCCTGGCACAACCAAGCTTAGCCATAGGTGCCCCTTCTTCGTAGTCAACCATGGGGGAATGTTGTAGTTGACGATGACAACGGGCCATACACTGTAAGATGTTGATCTTTAACCAAATGGATTTACGCCATCCATAGCCAGGCCTAGGCGCAAATTTCATGCTTCCCTGGAAAAATCCAACCATGCTTCATCTATATGTTTCCAAGCTGCGCAATCTGTAGGAATCCGTAGCACACTATCTGAAGATTTATTCTCCTCATGCCATGATGCTAGGGCGGCCATGGACTTACATTCAAAGAAATGCTTGATGCGAGGAAGCAGAGGAAAATGTCGCAAAACATTTTGTGGAATTTTTGTTCCGTGGAGATCTACTCAATATCTCTCGGAATCACATTTTCGACACTTCTCCATGTCTATGTATTCCCCTCTGAAAAGAATACAGTCGTAGGACAAGCGTGGATCAAACTGTAATCCATCCCCAAGTTTTGCAAAATCTTTCTTGCTTCCTCTCTGGAATCTAGCATCACATTATCAGCTGGCAGTATCTGCTCTTTGAGCAATCTACACAACGGAAAAAATACGGTACAATTGTGTAAAAATCTATCAGATCATTATACATCTAGAGTTTTTTATTAAAGTAAACACATTGTAATAGATCACCTGAAAATCGTTGTGACATTAGTGTCACTCCATCCAAACTTTTTATGCATGTTGAGAAGAACCAGAAGCGCCTTCAATCTAAACACACATGCTCCATCATATAATGGCGTATCGGCTTCACTTTTCATATCATCATAGATAAACCTTTCTGAATCCATGATCATCTCGATCATTTCATTGATCTCGCGCTCAAACATTACCTCGTTGGGAATGTGGTATGCATGATCATCCCACGAGCTGTCAGAGGCTACATCTTGTGGCCTCACATATGCGGCTTGACCAAAGCGCCTGCGAACACGTGGGTTGCAAGATTGCTTCCTGTTGGCTAGCGTCAGAGTCCGACGAGTTATAATTGGCAACAACTTGATCTATAATAGATGGATCGAACTCACCAAATTTTCCAGCGTGCTGCAAAGAAATGCGTATTGTCCGTCACACAGCATGCTTGCATTGATTACAAGGACATAAGATCCTCGTTGAGAGATAGGTGTTTCGGTTGGACGGCCCCACATCCTTGTCACTACTCTTAATGAGGGTAAAAACCTTATAACTTGGACAACAAATTTAATCTTCTATTGGCATTCTTCATTTTATCTCTCTCTCTCTCTCTCTCTCTCTCTCTCTCTCTCTCTCTCTCTCTCTGTTCACATTGTAAACTACCTCACATTCTCTAGTCATGTCCAATCTCCACACACCTCGGTCTAGAGGTGCACAGAGATCAGAACCATTGGGTTATAATCTCGTCTTTATTGGTCAATGCCTATATGTGTGGGTACAAGAAATATACACACCCACATTTACATGATAGTGCATGTAGTGGACAAAACCCCTTTGCCTCTTCTCTAGTTGTAGCATTTCACAGCATCTTAACATCTTTTCACAGTAGATCTTTGTTCGAGGGATTACTTAACACATTACATGTTGGCCTCCAATCTGAGTATCATGCCGTTGAAAGCTTTCCAGCTTAAGGTCGCATCCGTAGAGAGGAAGAGAGGGATCACCGTTCGTCTAACTCTAATTTTTTTATCGTAATCTCAAAGGTAGACTCTAATATAAAAACTCAATCCAAAATCTAATCTTAAATCTAACCTAATTAAACACGTGGTGATTCGCTCCATTGAAGGGTAAAAGACATACCAATGGGGCTACTAGCTGCGTAGATGTGAATGGGCCTCACATATACAAATACTTCAATGCAAGAGTTTAATAATCTCACCTCTCCACCTCGTCGATCCATGACCCAGGTGATGGGACAAAATCCTCCTCGAAGCTGGCCCAGCTGCCACTCCCCAGGTGATGGGATAATCCCGTCTTGATGCAAACTCTTGCTGCGTCCCTCTGCTGCCCCCACCTTTCTAGATTGGTCATCCTCTCCTCCCTGATACCCTTCCACTCCTCACTTTCAATCCAGTCAGGTCCGGCATCTGTGCGTTTGACCTCCGATGCTTCATGTAGTCGCGCATGTGTCTCCTCATCAACTGGAAACTCCCGATGCAGCTATAGCAATAAGATAATCCTTGGAGGCTTTATCGTGAGCCCTCCAAGAGACCATGACAAACTACAGCGTGTCAGAAAACCTATCTACACAGCTGTCGTATGCGGCCCATCACCTGCTTTCCCTCAGGGATCATAATGATCTCATTGGACATACGATTGATGAGGTAGGCGTATCCCTTTGTCATGTCCTCCCGTGAACTATAGCAACCATGTCCGGTGAATGCTCATCGTCCAGGCCTCTAGGCGACCCCGATGCAGTGTTCGGGTCACTCCTCAGCATCTCCGACGTAGTGGTCGGGACACCACTCTCAAACGCGTAGGCAGTATAATCCTTCAATGTAGTCTGAGTAGTCTCACAAGCACGGACACTCCTCGGTGTGTCATAGGGACTCTACAACAATCCATGAGCTCCAGAAACGGCATGCTCCTCGCCACAACAACCATCACCGCTAGACTGTCGTGAAATTGCTTGTCCGCATAGTCCATCGAACATAAATCTAAATCTAATTTAATCTTAAACTCAAATAAACCTAAATTTAATATAATCTAACGTAAATCTAAATCTAACGCGCGTAAATAAACATAAACTAATTTAACATAAAGCTAACTCAAAATAAACCTAAATCTAATCTAACGTAAATCTAAATCTAACCCAATCTTAAACAATAAAAAGAGGAAAATGGTATAACCTTTCTATCACCCAAGTGTGGTAGATTGGTTATGCCATTTGCCTCTTGATTAACAGGTCTTGAGTTCAACTCCTCGTCGGCTAGATCTTTAAGGTCTCTTGGGATAGTTTCCTATGACGTTAAAACTTTCTTCTTCTCGAGTGTGTGTGTGTATGTGGGTGTGTGTGTGTGCCAATAAAAAGAGGAAAATGGTATAACCTTTCTATCACCCAAGTGTGGTAGATTGGTTATGCCATTTCCCTCTTGAATAACAGGTCTAGAGTTCAACTCCTCGTCGGCTAGATCTTTAAGGTCTCTTGAGATAGTTTTGTACGACATTAAAACTCTCTTCTTCTTGGGTGTGTGTGTGTGGGTGTGTGTGCGCGCCAATACAAAGAGGAAAATGGTATAACCTTTCTATCACCCAAGTGTGGTAGATTGGTTATGCCATTTCCCTCTTGAATAACAGGTCTTGAGTTCAACTCCTTGTCGACTAGATCTTTAAGGTCTCTTGGGAAGTTTTCTATAACGTTAAAACTCTCTTCTTCTTCTTCTTCTTCTTCTTCTTCTTCTTCTCTCTCTCTCTCTCTCCCTCTCTCTCTCTCTCTCAATGTGTGTGTGTATGCCTTCTTTGTTTATGCATGTGTGTGTGTGTGTGTGTGTGTGTGTGTGTGTGTGTGTGTGTGTGTGTGTGTGTGTGTATTTTGTTTATACATGTGCTTGCGTCCGAGTGTCCATATGGATAAGTGTGTGTGAGAGACAGAGAGAGGGAGAGAGAAAGAGGGGAAGGGAACATGAGAGAGAGGAGAGGGAAGGAGCATACCTGGCTCTCCTTCCTCTCCTCATGTGTGTGTGTGTGTGTGTGTGTGTGTGTGTGGAGAAGAAAGAGAGAGAGAGAGAGAGAGAGAGAGAGAGAGAGCATGGGTTATCTTTGCTTGCTTGAGCACCAAAAACTCAGATCTGAGATCTGAGTTTTCGATGCTCTCGTTTATTTTTTTACCCCTGTCGGTGTCACTATAGGCGTCGTTATGGGTGTCGCTAAGTTACAAGTGAACTAGCGACGTCCATAGCGACGGCGTGGGTTTTCACTTTTGAGCGTCGCACTACGAGCATCGCTAATGTGAAGTACCTCTTGTAGTGCTCGTGTCATGGGTTCAAATGCGGCGAGACAACCTTGGTAGCGCTCATAGATGCTTGTTGTATCATGCAAGCGAGAATGTTCATGTTGCTACCAAAAAAAGATGGATAAGTAGGAAAGGTTCACAATAACCAAGCCATTTTAATACGCACTCAAATCATCCACTTTGCTATTTTAAACAATCTGGAAGTCAAGAAACCTTTTGAGTATTTTTATAAAAAAAAACAAAACTCACAATTGTGAGTGAATTATATTGATCAACTTGAAAAATTACAAGGTCTTGTCATGCTCGTGTTGAGCCATGACATCATCCAGGGACCAAAATCACACCGGCTATCAGGGCAGCCACCCCTACCAACCCACCCCCTTATCCTTGATACACAAAGTCCATTGTCATGTTCTTCTGACATCTTTTAATTACCGATAGCTAGTATTTTTCCTCGTCCTAGGCATGCCAACTGCTGACAACAAGGCACAAGTAGTCCTAGACCAATCCTCCGAGTGTTGCTTGCGTCCGAGTGTCCATATTAGCACTTTGCTTTCTTGTATAATTTCTGCGAAGCTTGCCACCTCGAAACCTCCTTCAAACACACGGCGGTTCCTTGTCTGCCATACATTATGTACGAAGAAGTATCGAACGATTTAAGTGCTGATGAGGAGGGCAGGACTACCTGAATTCTTCCCTCCAAGGAATAGATCAGTCTTAAAGAAACCATGTTCTTTGGACCCACTTGCATATTTTCCCTGCTAGGCCTTTGATAGTTGGGCAATCCATAAAGAGGTGGGCTAGATCTTCACCACGAGCTTGCACCCAAGCTTCGATCTGACCCAATCCCTCTCTCGTGAATCTTCACCCCTGTCGGTAGAGCACCCCAGATTACCTTCCATAAAAATACCTTCATGTGCTGCGGAACCTTAGGCTTCCAGATGTTCTCTATTACTTGCTCCCACCTTTCCTCCGGCCATTGTTTTTTCCATATCTTGTTAAGCGGGCTAGATCAATTCTTCTTATGCATCATTGTATGATACATGTCTTTAGGATGGGGTTTCCATAAGACAATCTTGCGACGGCTAAATTTAAAGAAATCATTCAAGAAAGCAGTGAGTGAATACTCTCTATAGGAAAATAAAAATCCTCTAAAGAGTGGAAGCAAACACTAGTCGATGTCGAATACTCATAGCGCTAACTATGGGCTCCTTGCTACCGATCGTAGCATAGCTTGATTAGGCTCTATATGAACCCCTATGTATTTGTTGACTTGTCAAGGCACAAACTATGTGTGGGTCTTTATGTACATTTTTTTCTAATTTAAAACAATACTTCCACTGGCAATTGTGAGTAGGGCCAAATAAAAAGGATGGAGAAGTATGTGGTTGCTTTCCTAGTAGAAGCATTCCATTTTTCATAGATCATGATTTAACACACTTAAGCACAGATACCTATTAGCAGCCTGAAATGTGTGCATGCCCAAGAAGTGGTGGGGAGGAGTGAATGTAGTCAAGGTGGAGAATACTTTCATGCCAATGGGGGTGATGATGTAGATTTGCAAGTTTTCTAAGATTACAACAAAAGATAGAGCCCTTTTGACATAGTTCATGAAAGAGGAAAAGAACCTAACAACTGAATGTACCAAAATACACATACATATTAGTACACGTATTTATACATACATACATATATATACACACACACATATATACATATATTTAGACATACATACATACATATGTGTGTGTGTGTGTGTGTGTGTGTGTGTGTGTGTGTGTGTGGAGGAAGAGAAGAACGTTGGTGAAATCGGCTTTACAAGGAAAAAATAATTGTGAGAAAAAGTCTTTTACAATAACAAAAAGGCAGATGATGCAAGTCAAGGAGGTGGTTGAGGTTATGGAAACCGAAATCATGAAAATTAGTAGATGCTTGACAATCAAAGGAAAAAGATAGGTGGAAAAGGAAATTTTGAGGTAGGAGGATTTAAATAGGTTCAAGAAATTTTTGAGGTAGGGGGTGTAAAGAGATCGGGTGCATCCAATCTCATGACCAACCATGGTGAATAATTAAGTGACCTGCAAACTTTGGACATTCCTACTTATGAAGAGATTGGGGATGATACATCAAATCCTATTGCACATACATGGAATGTGGCACTGCCTTTGTAGGTTTTCCAATGTCTAAAATGTATACAGCTTATGATGCTTGTCAATTTGGAATGCAAGCAAAGGCATCATTTTCTCAAGACAAGTATGTATGCAAAAATATGTTGGAGATAGTGCATTCTAAGGTTTGGGACCTTGCAAAGATTGTGTCTATGGGTCATTGCAAGTTTTATATTGCCTTCATCAATGACCATAAAGGAAAGGTATGGGTATTCATAAAGAAGAAAAGTAAGGAGTTTACCTACTTTCAAAATTTCAAGGGTAGGTATGAATAAGAAACAAATAGGAAAGTATGTACATTGCTTTAGGTCTAATGGAGGGGGAGAGTACTTCTCCAATGAGTTTAGAAGTTTTAAGAAATCATAGAATTTGGAGGGACTTTAGAGGAGCTACAGGGCAATGATAAATGATAAGGATGCCCAAGCTTAATGAAGGTGGTTAAGAAATAGTCAAATGTTTTTTTTTTTTTTTTTTTGGGGGGGGGGGGGGGGGGGGGGGGGGGGGGGGGGGGCATATGTACAATAAATGTTGAGTTTGCAAGGGCTCAAATAATAGGGTCAAACTTACAAGTATAGGAAAAATAGGCCTTTTCTATTTTCTAAAATAGTTGAAAAATGAAAAAACCTTCAATATATTAGATTTTTTCCCCATGTTTTTAGAATCCTCCTATTGCAACCATCAATGAGACACCTTCAAAAAGTGGCTTAAGCTCAAGAACAATCTACCCTCATTACTTCTCATTGAAGGCTTCTTTTGTTATCGAATGGATTCTGAGAAGTTGGACAGTAACACTTATGGTCATGTGTGCGTGAGGGAGAAGGTCAAGGTAGCTGAGTCATGGGCAGGTGGCTGACAGCAGATAGCAGAACATGGAATAAGCCAATAAGAATTATAGTTTTTAGTTATTTCAATAAAGTCTTGATCCCCAAAGTGGAATGTAAATAGCCTCATTTATGAGCTGTCTTTTTTTGGAATTAATATAAATACATGCGTAGAGGAAGCCAGCTCACTCTAAGCATGGGGGGAGGATTGTATCCAATGGTCGCTCTCTCGCTCTCTCTCTCTCTCTCTCTCTCTCTCTCTCTCCATGGTATCCTCGGTCTAGAGGGACGTGTATGTAGGTAATAGGTGTGTTGTTGTCATTATGATGGTCCCGCACACAAAAGTGGTATCAAAGCCCTGGCTACGCTCCGATCAACCTCACACCAAGAAGTCTACATATGCAAAGATAAGTGTATTTTATGCATCATTATCATTTACAATTAGCTTGACTAATTGTGATTAATTTGCAAGAGATCATTTTAATAGACTTTCAAATTATGATTATGACAGTGGTAATCACGAACGTCGTGACTAGCATGAAGACGAGAAGCCTTATTGGGCATGGCAACAAGGAGACATGCGACATGACGAGTAGACACGCAACCCACAGGATACTACGCATGTGAATAAAAGGAAAGCTTTGAAGTTTAATTACATAGCAAGTTTATGTGATCTATTAACCCCGATGAGATTTTATGGAATAGGGTCCTTTAAACGCCCCTTGTAATCAAAGTTTATCTATTTTAATATATGGATTGAGCCCAAATTTTATTTATTTTAATATATAAATTGAGGCTGAAGCCCATGGAGAAGGCGACACCCATGGATAGTTTAAACTCAGGAAATCAGCAATGGCGTTGGTGGAGGGATCCATGTGCCGATGATGTGTACCATAGAGCCCTACAAGCAGAGAGAGGGCTTAGGTGATTTTCATCCAGTCGCTTCATGTCCGAAGTCCCATTTCAAGAAGCGAGAGGGGGTCTCTCTCTCTCCCACCTTTGTCACGCACAATTTAACTGTGTGCTACTAGAACTCCCAGCAAGCAGGCACCTCGTTGTCGCAGCACCAGCCCTTGTTTGCTCTCACCCCGTCACAGTCCAGGGTCAAGGGGCACGGCATCTGAGCCGTCCATTGGCAGCTGCTTCCACAGCAGAATTTATGGATGCAGCGACGGATTTTGGACATGTCAGCAGTCGTCATGGGACTAAGCCTCCTCCAGTAGCATCGTCGCAACTCAGCAAATGGAATTTCTACACGCAGCCAGTAAAACGTCCCCACCTCATCACCTGGAAAATCTGCGCCATGCTGCCATGAGAGCGCTCCAAGTCAGCAGCCAGAATTACGCCTGCTGATGTGTCGAAAACTGACGGATCTACACAGTCAGACCTCACACTTGCTTGGCCCCCCTCCCCTCGACTGTGACGGCCGGGAATGGTCCTTCAGTGACCATTCCACGAAATAATGGCTCGCGGCCTCCCTGCCGCTCGCCATGCGGTCACAATTATTTCGGGGAATGGTCACTGAAGGACCATTCCCTACACCGTCATGCCCCATTCCCCCACTCTTCCCAAGACTTCTCTCTCTAAACGAGAGCCATTCACTGCTCCTCCCACTCTCTCGGACTCCTTCTTGCATGGCGGCGCCCAGTAAACAATTCCTTGTCTCTCTTTTCGGTGTTCCCTTTCCCTCTCAACCTCACTCGTCATCCCTTCTGTGGCCACTAATTCGCTTCTATCTCCCTCTCTTCTTTCAGCTAATCACCACCCTATCATTTCCCACCTTCTGTTTGCTGCTTGTGCTGCTTGAAGCACTCCCGCTCCCTCTCGAGGCGACATAGATCACACTATAGAAATCCTCTTCGGCAGTCAACCACCACACCGTGCACCAGATTTTCACAGTCCCATGCACCAACATGAAATCCAATGACAAGTCTTTGACCTTTCAAATGTGCATAGACTATATGGCTCTCAATAAGGTCACTGTGAAGAATCTCTTCCCTATTCCCCGCATAGATGGCCTCCTTGATAAGTTAAAAGGTGCCTTTGTGTTTAGCAAAATAGACCACAAGTTCGGGTAGCATCAAATTTGTATGCACCCAAATGATATTTTTAAAACCGCATTTCGCATGCAATCCAGGCACTATGAATTTATTGTACTCCTCTTTGGTCTCACAAATGCACCAGCCATATTCTCTTGCATGATGAGCAAAATCTTTTTGGAGCACCATCATTTTGTTATTGTCTTTTTCGATGATATTTTGATTTTCAATAAGTCACAAACTGAACATGAACAACATTTGCAAACTGTCTTCGCACTTTTGTCTGACTATGATCTCTATGCTTACCCTAATAAAAGTCACTTCTTTCAGACAGCAATAGAGTACTTAGGTCACATCGTCTCTACTGACGGTATTCACCCCGACCCCAAGAAGATAGAGACCATCCAAAATGGGCCAATCTCCAAGACTGTCCACGAAGTTCGATCATTTCTAGGTCTCTCTGTCTTTTATCATAAACTTGTAAAGAATTACTCTCACATTGCACTCCCTCTCACCTTTATCACACGTAAGCTTACCCCTTTCTCCTGGCGTGACAGTCAACAAAAATCATTCGACACACTCAAGTATTTTCTCACACATGCACCTGTTTTGCAATTGCTTGATTTTGCACAACCTTTCTTTGTTGTGCTAGTGGATCTGGAATAGGTGCTGTGTTAATGCAAAATGGCCAGGCCATTGCATATGAAAGTAGGAAGCTTAAACCTAGTGAATCCAACTATAGTGTCTATGATAAGGAACTCCTCGCAGTAGTTCATGCATTAGATATCTGGAACATTATCTTATGGGCTCCAACGTTCTCATTAAAACTAACCAACAGGCTATCAAGCACCTTACCTTTGAATCTACCATCTTCGATAGACACATTAAATGGGCCAGGTTTATTCAAAACTTTCACCTAATGATATAGTACCAACCTAACAAATCCAATGTATTAGCTAACGCCCTCAATCGTAGGCCAGTAGATGATGCGCCACCCCCACACCTTCACTCTTATACGTTTGCTCACATTCAAGCGGTGTATCTTAATTATCTTTCTGTTGCTTAAATTCAATCTTTTGATGCTATGATTCCTACTTATGAAACAGATATGGATTTTTCAAATGCCTGGTGTGATTTGGTTGCCAATAATTACTTGCCTGTCGGTGACTATTCTTTTGCAAATGGTTTGTCTTCTATCGTCAAAAGCTTTATGTCACTGCACACTTTAGAGAACTTGCTATTCACGAAATGCATGCACCAAAGTATATGGGTCACTGTGGTATTCAAAGCACTCTATCTGCTTGCATTGACTACTTCTTTTGGCTTGACATGAAGCACAATGTGCACAATTTGTCTCACATTGCATTGTTTGTCAACGTGTCAAGCGACACCATGGTAAAAATCATGGACTTCTTATGCCACTGCCTATTCCAAAGGGCCCTTGGGAAGAGATTTCCATGGATTTTATCACTGGTTTCCCACCCATCTCTTCGCACAATGATATGATATGGACCGTCGTTAGCAAGCAAGAATATTTTACTCCCTGTAAAAAGACTCTAACTACACCTCAAGCTGCAAAAATGTGTTTGGATCTCATTTTTCCTCACCATGGTTTCCCTAAAGTATTAATTTCTCATCGTGATGGTCGATTTTGTAATATTTTTTTGTCTGCACAGTGCACTAATCTAGGCTCCAAAATGGACTTTACATCTGCTTTCCACCCTGAATCTAATGGCCAGACCGAAGCTACCAATAGTACTATGTAAGTTTGTTGCACAAATTTAAAGGTACCCCACCTATTTTTGACGACCCACCCTTAATCAAAGATGATGAAGAATTATTACTTCCTGAATCAATTGTTGATCATGACTTCACTACTACACGCACAGGTACACAATATCATAGACATCTTGTTAAATATAAGAATCACTCTGTCGAAGAATGTCAATGGCTTCTTTCAGCCACTTTAAATCCCATATACCAGCACTTGATTTCTGCATACCACAATCACAGTAACGCATTTAGGCCTGACGAGGCACCTTTAGGCAATGCATAGCATCAACTTTGGTGGAATGATTTGATTGTCCCTAAATGGAATGACATAGAATGACTAGACTTGATTGGTACGTTGGTTGGTTTTTATGGAATTGATTCAAAACACCTTTAAGAGTTCCTACGCCTTTGATAGGCAGGTCTCTCTATTATGCAAGTGATATGGAAATCATTGTTGTTATCTACATGTGTATTAGAGTTCCTACACCTAGTGAGGCAGGACTCTCCGTTATATTTACATGTGGAACGGGCCCACCACATATTACTTTGAACAATTGAGGTCAGTTGCTTTTGTTACCCCGGGGTATATTATGGAATGGATTCTGAGAAGTTGGACACTAACGCTTACGGACATGTGTGAGTGATGTAGTAGGTCAAGGTAGTTGAGTCATGGACAGGTGGCTGAGAGCAAATAGCAGGACATGAAATAAGCCAATAAGAATTAGGGTTTTTAGTTATTTCAATAAAGTCTTTATCCCTAAAGTGGAATGTTAATAGCCTCATTTATGAGTTGTCCCTTTTTGGAATTAATATAAATGCATGCCTAGAGGAAGCCAGCTCACTCTGGGATGTTTGTACCCAATGCTCTCTCTCTCTCTCTCTCTCTCTCTCTCTCTCTCTCTCTCTCTCTCTAGATGGAAGAGCATTTTTTCCCTTCTCACATCTCTTCCTCCCTCTCCCTCCTCTTTCGATCTCAGATTTGATATGATGCACCAAATCCAAGATATGGAGAGCTTCACCTACACCCACATAATCTTTACATAGCTCCCTTTCCTCCTACCCCTCTCTTCTCCCAACTTACCTTCCTTTCTCTTAGAAGACTCTCATTATGAAGCTCCTACATAAGAACTATAGTTTAGGGAAACATCAAACACCTATGGATTCTCTTCTCCTTTGTCATTGTCCAAGAAACCACCATCTTGCTACCAGCATGAACTGTAGACCTTGGTCAAGAATTGAGGCCTTCTACATTGGCCATAGCCAAGGCAAAGATGGCCATTGGACCACCACAATGTATGCAAAGTGGATGTGGTTGATACCATGCAAAAGAGGAGCCCACAAGATCTCTCATCGGCACATTGGGTTGCAGAGTTATTATTGCAAGGGATGCATCGTGGACTTGAAGCAATCCAATGATGGAAGCAAGATGGTGAATGGTCCAGTGTTTAGAAAGCTTCACAATTGTGGCTTGCAAAGGATGATAACCATGGTGGACAATGTCTTGGATGCCTGCCCAAGTGAAGTACCTTTTCAAGCTGTCATGGTTCTTGTGTGGGAGGTTCAAGGTGGAACCAAATGTAAAATAATGTACGTATTCGGTATTTAAGGTACACAATCTTGTATGGATTGAGGTTTAAGGTACGTAAAAATACGCACTATTGGTAAAAATTCCTTAAAAATCAGGAAGAAAATAGGAATTTCATGAGAGAAGCCTACAAATATATCACTCTATATGTCTATATGGCATTAAACATCAATCAAGTGACCTATCATGGTCCATGATATGAACTTGGGACACAATACCACATTTTAATAATAGCAATGGAACTTAAGAGGAGGGAGAACCCCCCCCCCCCCCCCCCCCCCCTAAAAAAAAAAGTATGGATCGAATCCGTACGGTACGGATCCGTACTTTAGGACGTACCGTACGGATGCAGTCCGTACGTATGTACGGTCCAACCTTGGGGAGGTTCCATGTTGCTAGCTACCATATATGCTTCTTTGACTGCACCCTATAATATTTTGGCTTTGCTTTTTTTGGTGATTTCCAATAATTTTTTCTGTTTCTTCCTCTGCATGTAGCACCTTCCCCTTCAATGCCCTAGACATGCTTGACTCTTTGCCCTTTGATTACTTGACACTCATTGAGTTTGAGAATAAAGATTGCTCTTCCACCTGTCTCCTCAAGGGTGAAGGCATAAAATTGGATCATTGCCCATTCAAGGATCTCCACCTCAATGAACACTTGAACTCATTGCATTGGAATGACACAAGGCCAAATAAAATAGAGGCATCATGTCTTTGACTCCCCTTTGACTCTCTCAAAACCATCAAACATGACCACAACGTCTTGATTCATTCCTTTCCTTGAAATTTGGATATTGGATGGAATTGGAAGCAAGGAATTTTGAATACTGAGAGAGAGAGAGAGAGAGATGGCGAGCAACGAGAGAGCGAGGGCGAGTGGCTAGAGAGAGAGGGTGGTGTGTGTGTGTGTGTGTGTGTGTGTGTGTGTGTGTGTGTGTGTGTGTGTGTGAGAGAGAGAGAGAGAGAGAGAGAGAGAGAGAGAGAGTGCTCCAGCACTTCAATGCAAAGGGGGGTGAACCTATTTTTAAAGCATTGCCTCTAAATGTGAAACTTCGCCAAGAGCTTTGGGGCCTTGTATACAAGCCATTATGTGTTTACAAATATGAAACTAGCTCTTACCATTATCATGTGACCAAGGATCTAATATTCTGCCTAACTTGGGTTTCCAAATACTAAAGATAGAAGATTACTATAAATTCTACCACAACCCTAACTATCTTCCTAATCATTTGCCCAACTATAAACTTTGGATGGCCATTTTTCGCGCCCTTGTGTCCCTCTTCATCCTTGTCTACTAACCTGCCTTTAATATTCGATCGGACCACCAAAGCAAGCACACTGTAACAAGCTTGTACCATCATACCCATAATTAACATACTGACAAGAGATTAGACTCCCAAAACTGTACTCTTTCGTCATGAGAATTGTTGGCATTGGTGTGTGGACAATTGTGGCTTCAAGTCTTGCTGAAATGGTTGGCAGTTGCTTTATACCAGCTTGTGCTGATTTCTCCTTTATACATCTCCAATGGTGCTTTCGTGCTTTGGATGACTTGTTCCTACATGTCCAAATTTCATGTAGTATAAGTGCCCTTGTTGGCTATAACGTAAGTGCTTGTGAAAAAATATTGGATTGAATCTATCCCTGCATGGTCGTCTCCAACTCAGCTTTTGACAAGTCATTGCCGCTATTGGCCAAGAGAAGTAATACCAAATTCTTTGTATCCTCATCCAAATCAACTGTAAATGTCCATTGTGGTTATGGGCATTAGGACATAGTCACCAGAAGCATGGTTATCAATAAGATGTTACTGATGCAACTATGCTAAAATTGGCATAGTTATAGAAGGCCTTGCATAGCTGTATACAAGACAAATAGCTGGTGCATGTGTGACCATGCATGAGGCACAATTATTTTAAAAAGTAACTGATAACTATACATCATGTGACTACTGCCTTATGACCGCTCAAAAAAGAAAGCCAATGACCAAGGGGTAGCGATTCTCCAAGGCCTTGGTCATTGACTACCTACCCCTTGGGCAGTGGCTTTCTTTTTGGTGTCTCGATTATATGAACTTGAATTCGAACCCAATTCAATCAAACTAGGCTTTTGCCATAAGAGCCCGGACAATCAAAGCAGAAAACGAGAGTCTGCAAATGGTTACTTGGTTGGCGTAAGGCGTTTTTCTCATCTGAGCCCTCACAATCGTCCGCGTAACTGAACCATTAGCCCTTGGATTCAAAAGAGCTCCGGATTCTCACATACACAAGAAGATTTAGAGATTTTCTCATGTAGGAAAAGGGAGCCTTTTCCAGTGTTTTTCATACAATGCATAACATCATGAGCTTCTGCTTGGGAGGCACCGCATACCTAGCTAGGTACGATTGGGGGCAGGGGACCGCTGGCCCGGTGGGACCACCGCCCCCCCCCCCCCCCCCCCCCCCCCCCCCCCGGGCCAACTGTCCCCTGCCCCTAATCGTACCTAGATAGGTATGCCGTCCGTCCCTCCCTCACAGAAGCTCATGATGTTGAGTTAAGTCATAATGTGGGAATTATTGTGAGAATTTGTCCAAAACTTCTTGTGATACACAGCAGTGTGCTTTATTAATAACAGAGTTAATATATATAGCATTCACGCCAATGTGAACTCTTTCAACAGAACCCAACAGCTTGAACTAGATATGGTGATGATCAAGGCTAGAGCGAGCCCAGAGCAGAGTAAACAAGAGGTATACCCTGCATGAGAGAGTAGGAAGGAACTTACAAAAGGATTACCATGCAAATTTGCAATCCCTCAAAGAGCTTGTGCCACAGTAGCAGATAAGGACGCAATCTCTTCATAGATGACACTCATACTCGGCCTTTGTGAGCCCTGTGTGGAAATGCACCTTAGAGCAAGACCCACAACCTGCTCCATTCCGTGTGGCGCACTCTCCATCCTCAGCAGTGGATCCAAGCATTCAAAAGCCCTCTTCTCATTAGCTTGCAATCTCACCCAATCTGTAAGATCCACTGCCTCAGACTGCCCTGACACGATGTCCCCCGCCCCTCTCCCACTCAACAGCTCCAAAATTAGCACTCCATATGCATACACATCCCCCTTTGTTGTCGGCTTTGGCCTCTTGGCTGTTGCAAGCTCTGGTGCCCTGTATCCCAATGCGCCCGCATTTAAGATTTGGTTTGCTGTCCCTTGAGGAGTCATCAGCACATGCAAGCTGTAATCCGTGAGCCGTGCACTCAAATGGGAACTACCATCAATCAGCACATTAGTGGCTTTCAAGTTTCCATGAGGAAGGTGTCGGTCATCGTGCAGATATGAAAGTCCTCTAGCAACATCTACAGCAACCACCAGCCTCTGCTGCCATGAAAGAGGTGCATGCCTTAGACCTGTCTTATCTGCCAACACATAAAAAAAGCATGGCATCATTCACAAGCCTTTTAACAGGCATTCAGATTAACAACAAGAGAGCCCCATTTACCTGCCAAACGAGCTGCAAGGCTTCCGCTGCTCACGAAGTCCGACAAGATGAGCTTTTCATGCTCCTGCGGACCCCAGTAGTAGCCCCTCATTGGATTCAGATTAGGATGCCGGATTTTTGCGAATTTCTTCGCTTCCCGGGAGAATTCCTTTTTGCTCTTTGCCAGGCCTTCCCTTAACCATTTTACTGTGAGAACATGGCCATTATCAAGTGTTGCTTTGTAGGTAGTGCCATGGCTACTTCTGCCTAAAACCTCTGCTGGAGCTCGAGAGAGCTCTTCTGCACTGCATTGTATAAAAGACTTGTCAAGAAAATGGAGGTCACCTGCCAGCCTATCAGGTGACTGCACCTTCAAGACGATAGGGGTCTCAACACGAAGGAGCTCTTCGGCCATCCCAAATTCAGGTGAAAAAGCACGTATTGACCTTGAGGGGGAGAGGGCCATAATCCTAGAATCCGGATCAGCTTTGATTGTTCCTTGCTCCCATGAACTTCTGCCCTCTAGATGGGCTTGGGCCTGCACTTGTGTAGAGGGTTTGATCACTTGGTCTGCAAGTAGAACCTTCCCACTGCTGGTTCCAGGATGTGCATCGCTGGTATGCGACCCACGGAATGAAAGGAGAGCCCCACAAGGTGCACATTTTTGCAGGTTTTGGCTGTCGTTAGCATTGTCCTTGGAACCAATTTGAGAAGAATTTCCATACACTGTAGCCAAGCTTGGGCTTCTAAAGTACATGAAAAGGGCAATCACAACAATCAATAGGAGTCCTACTGTGCAGCCTCCTATCAAGCCTGCTTTCACAGCTCCATGTTTGCCACCCCTACTTTGAGAGCTTCCGAGAGGACCTTTCGGGCTAGAAAGAGCCCACCCAGGAACAAGGCCACCATTTCCAGGGAAAAATGAAGACTCCCAAAACCTTTGTAAATTTTCTGGAATAATACCTGACAAATTGTTGTTTGATAAGACCAGCACAGACAACGAGCTTGGAAGGGCATTTGGTATCGATCCTGTCAAGAGATTACCCGAAAAATCAAGCTCTTGAAGATTTGTAAGATTACAAAGAGCGACCGGCATGGAGCCTGAAATCGCATTATTGCTCAGGTTTAGCATCTCCAAGTTCTGCAAGTTGCCAATGCCTTCGGAAACACTACCACTAAGTTTATTGTTTGAAAGATCCATGAAAACTATTTGAGATGCTCGTCCAAGTTGCAGGGGTAAATCCAAACTAGCATAGGGATAACTCATTGCACTCTTGAGTGAAAGCATCGAAGGTAATGGAATGCTCCCACTAAGCTCATTGTTGGACAAAATCAGTAATGAAAGAGACGATGAGTTGAAGAAAGAAGCTGGAATTGGCCCACTTAAATGATTGAAGCTGAGATCCACATCAAGGAGCTTGGGGAAAAAGCCATAGTCCAATGGGATGGCCCCAACCAGTGAATTGTGCGATACGCGAAGACTTTGAAGCCGAACAAACCGCGGAACCTCATCCATCAATTCACCACTGAGGTGGTTGAAACTGAGGTCAAGAAACTCTAGTCGGTCACTCCAGTACTGCAAGTATGATAGGTTGCCTGAGAGATTATTGTAACTAAGGTCCACAATGGAACATGATCCTATCTTCTGTGGAATCATTCCTGACAAAGAGTTGTAGGAAACATTGAGAGCTACCAATGATGTCGATAGCACTCGCACGATTCCCCCTGCAGTTCCACATGACTAATAGAATAAACATTTGAGCATCTTGAGAGGTCGACGTGCAGCAAAACATTAAGTATGACCATGTTTCAGAGACAGTTCTCAAGTAAAGAAAATGCAATGGGGAAATTCAAAAGGTAAACTGTATGACAAGGGCGGTTACTCTTCAAAAGCTGCTCAAGGCATTATGGATATTACCCCTATATACATGCTATGCTTACACCATGGGTGCCTTTGAAAAACCCTCCTTACCCTCTATTATATACATGTATATGTATATGTAATCCTCTCCGACTAACCAATGTGATGGGGTGCATGTTTAGAAGAGAGGCCACGCCGAGCATGCATGTTCCTGTAAATATTGAGCTTACCAGTGAGATTGTTGCTGCTCAAATCTAGCTCTTCCAGGAGGCCCAAATTGGTGGACAGGAGGGTGGAGGGCACAGCACCAGTAAAGAGGTTGTGACTTAAACGTAAAGTAACGAGGCCAATCTCGAATTCGAAGTCAGGGAGGTTGCCACTGAGCTGGTTGTGGCTCATGTCAAGTACCTGCAGCTTCTCTGCAAAAATTGAGGCGAACCTGGTGGGAGCCAAGGGACCTGCAAATTGGTTGTGACTGAGGTTTACATACTGGAGTGTGCGCAGCACAGGAAGGGTGTCATTAGGTTGCCAGGGGAGAAAGCCTGACAGATTGTTGTCGCTGAGGTCCACGGCAGCCAGAGACGAGAGGCCCAACAAGACAGGGTCAAGTCCACCACTAAGCTGGTTGCTGTGTAAATCCAACACTCTTAAGCTCATCATTTCTGCCATCTCTAGGGGTATTCCCTCTTGCAGAGAGTTGTATGACAAGTTGAGGTACACCAGGTGATGCAGAGCACCCAAGGAGGAGGGTATACTCTGGTTCAGCCCATTGGCCGCGAGGGAGAGGTTCAGTAAATTGCTGAGCCCCTCAAAGCTACTAGGAATGGCCCCGCTGAAGGAATTGTGAGAAAGATCGAGGATGCGTAAGCTCTCAAGGGTGCCAAGGTCATCTGGCAGGCTGCCAGAGAGCTGGTTGTGGGAAAGGTCAAGAATGGCGAGCTGGTGGAGGTTGGCCAGAGTGTTGGGTCGTACGCTCCCTTTCAGTCCCTGCCCTGCCAATTGCACCCCCACAACGTTCCCATCCACCCCACAAGTCACACCACAGAAGCTAGATGGGCAACCTTCTCCGGCGTTGGTCAAGCTCCATGTCGAAGCTAAGCAACCACCCCCACCGCCTATCTTCTCTGCCCCTCTGACGCCTTCAAAGAACTCGAGAAGTGCACTAGTCTCATCCCTGCTTGCCCACGAGCCCGGAACCAAGCTTACCAGTGTGGTAAGACAGGAAATCGCCACCACAATTGCAAGCCAGGATTTGCAAGCAGGGAATCTGCATGTGCCCATCGTCTGGCACAAGGCCTGCCTACAATTTACCAGCCCTGAGGTCATCTACATGGCCAAGGAGTGCTGGCAGAGCTGTGAATGCAAGGTACATTGTAAGGAAAAGCATGAATTGAGGAAGAAAACCTGCAACTGAAGGACATTGAGGGAAGGGGGAGGGCCAGAGCAAAGCTTACCTCTGCTTCTGTCAAGCCAGAGAGTCACACATGGCAATTCGATACTTGCAAGCTATATAAATGTAAAGGAGGCCTCGCACTCATGGCTGTACTGTTAGAAGGGTTCGCACATAGAAGGATGGCTCTTTCATTGCCTACAAAGGTGAAGAAATGGCATGCCAAGCTCTGTTCCCGCCTCCCGCCAGGACTGAGCTCGCTTTTGGCAGAGCTTCGCAATCGCTTTACCGCAAGGAAACTGCGATTCTACGCAAGGTCCAAGCGCATCTTCCAAACACACACACACACACACACACACACACACACACAAGCAAGAACGCATTCAAAAGGCGCCTGCTTCCTTCTCTCACCTGCTGCAAGCCCACACTTTTCCCGCGAAAGCTTACGGATTTCACCTCATGTGAGTGACACAACTGACACTCTCTAATTACACTGTGAGTACAACCATATTATTTTCTAGGGAAAACTACTAAAGAATCCCCTAAAATACCCTCAATTTCAAAAATTCCCCGATACGTGGCCAAAATTCCTAATTCACCTTCCAAATACTTTTTTTTTTTTGAATATTGACATAATTTGAGTTAGTTTATATTAGAAAAGCAAAAATGACCTCATACAGATCATGCACAGACCATGCCATGGCTCCTCAACACCACAACCAAGTTACCAACCATCTACTAACATACTATGGCGGCCTGCTTGCATGTCGACTTCTGCAAGCTTCACCTAAGGACAAAAAAAAAATTTAAGTGGCGGCGCCTTGCGCTGGGGGGCGGCTCTGCATACATCCTCCGACTCTTAGTAGATATTTCTTCTCTAAGTGAAGTACAAACGAGAGAATTAGCGCAGTTCATTCCCTGCTGTGAGAGAGAGAGAGAGAGAGGAAGAAGAAGACGCAGAGGAGGATCGAGAGCTTGCATATGTCTGCATCTCTCACTACCTCCCCCCACGTCATGCCACTGTCCCTCCACACAGCAGCTTTCATAGGGGTAGGCAGCTTTCATGTCAAAGCTTCGTCGTACGCAGCTTTCGTCTGCTTCGTCGTAGGCAGCTTTCATGTCACCTCTCAAGACGGGTCAGCATCTGGCGGCAACGGTGTCTCTCTCCGTCTTGCTCCGGCCACGCCATGCAGATGCTATCTCTCTCTCTTCTCTCTCTCTCTCTCTCTCTCTCTCTCGGACTTGAGAGGCTGCATGCCGGAAACGACTGCCGACATCTCCTCCCGTGCGCTGCATGGTGGAAGCTCCTGCCAAGGGATTAGGGTGCAGTGAGCCGTTCCTCACGCTACCATGCACTTGACACCGCAGCAAAACTCTCTCTCTCTCTCTCTCTCTCTCTCTCTCTCCCCTCCTAAACCTCGTCCGAATGTAACTTAAAAATCTATATTTTTATTGTAGGCAGCAAGTGTGCAAGCCAAGGAGAGTGGAGTCGTGTTGTGGTGAGGCAGTTCAACCAGGTAGAGCAACCAGGTAAAATGGGTTGGCTAATTTTAATTTCAATTTAATTATTTGATTTGTTGATTATTTGAGAGAGAGAGAGAGAGAGAGAGAGAGAGAGATGCTTAGTAAGTGAGGTTAATGTAATGGAAATGGTAAATTAAAATATAGAGAGATAGAAATGAAATGGTAAATTAAAATATAGAGGGATAGAAATGAAATGATATTGACGTCTTCAAAAGGCTAAAAGTCCTTCGAGACCAAACTGTTACATAATTGTGAAGATAGAGAGAAAGAAATGAAATAAGATGAAATGTTAAACTAATGTTTCCAAAAGGCCAAAATGATCAATGAGATCAATTTGTTACAAAATTGTGAATGTTTTGACCTAAACTTATGTAAATTAGGTCAAAAGGCCAAAATAACCTATGAGACCAAACTGTTACAAAAAAATGTGAAGATACACACACACACACAGAGAGAGAAAGAGAGAACGAAGCCGAATGAAATGAGATGTTATATTAACGTCTTCAAAAGGCCAAAATCAACTATGAGTCCAAACTGTTACAAAACAATGAATTTGATACCATGTCTGGGTGCTAAAAGACTAGAAAATACTATTGCTACTACTAGAATCCATCCTTATTTGCACTCTAGATATCGAGAGAGTATGGCTCAAAAATGTTGTATTAACGTCTTTAAAAGGCCAAAATAATCTATGAGACCAAAGAGAGAGAGAGAGAGAGAGAGAGAGAGAGAGAGAGAGAGTTGAAAAGTGATCGGAAATGGTAAATTAAAATAATCCATAATCCAAAAAATAACGAGATAGAGAGAAAGAAATGAAATGATATTAACGTCTTCAAAAGGCTAAAAGTCCTATGCGACAAAAGTGTTACATAATTGTGAAGATAGAGAGAAAGAAATGAATTGAAATGAAATGTTATACAAATGTTTTCAAAAGGCCAAAATGATTTATGAGACCAATTTGTTACAAAATTGTGAACGTTTTGACCTAAACTTATGTAAATTAGGTCAAAAGGCCAAAATAACCTATGAGACCAAACTGTTACAAAAAATGTGAAGAGAGAGAGAGAGAGAGAGAGAGAACGAGGTCGAATGAAATGAGATGTTATATTAACGTCTTCAAAAAGCCAAAATCAACTATGAGTCCAAATGTTACAAAACTGTGAATCTGATACCATGTCTGGGTGCTAAAAGACTAGAACAAAAATACTACTACTACTACTAGAATGTATCCTCATTTGCACTCTACATATCGAGAGAGTATGGCTCAAATCCTCCGTTGTACTCTCTGCTATGTGGCCCCATAGCTACATAGCCGTCTGGATCTCCGTAGCTCCTGTCCTTGATCGAGAGAGAAATAAAATGAAATGAAATGGTATATTAATGTCTTCAAAAGGCCAAAATGACCCATGAGACCAGAGGGATACAATGTGGTGAATCTAATACAAAGTCAGAGTAACAAAATGAAATGACAAAATGATAAAATGAAAAGATAAAAGTACTATGGGATCCTAGACTGGTAGGCGAGAACTAAGCATAGAGAGAGAGAGAGAGAGAGGGAGAGAAAACACACACAAACACACATAGAGAGACAAAGAGTTGAAAATGAACTGAGTTTGAAGGGTACTTACACACATACATACGTGCATGCTACACAACCACACACAAACAAAGAGAGAGAGAGAGAGAGAGAGAGAGAGAGAGAGAGAGAAGGAGGGAGAGGGAGGGAGAGAGAGAGAGAAGAAAAAGACCAAAGTGAATAAAATTATAAGAGATTGAGATAAAGAGAGAGACAACAATGAATGAGTAATGGTAATGTGCTCTCTCTCTCTCTCTCTCTCTCTCTCTCTCTCTCTCTCTCTCTCTCTCTTTCTTTGTGCAAAAGAATTAAATGTACCAGGAGTAGTTTAAAAGGGCCAAAGATAGAAAGTGACGATCGTGTGAGTCGATTGTGTGTGTGTCATGGAGAAATGTGTAAAGATGCACACACACACACACAAACACATACAGAGTGAGGTGGTAAGAGCGAGCGAGGCCCACCGGTAGGCGGGGCGCGCGAGCTAGTACTACTAGAACATGGTCCAGGGGGCTTTTATAGGGAGCCCCAAAGCCCGGGTACATGTTGCACCATACAAACAGAACCATAACACCATTACTAAATAAAGCCGAGCATGTTTGCACGGTTGCCACCAAATCCGAGTGCATGTTACACCATACAAACAGAACCATAACAGGATTAGTACATAAAGTCGAGCATGTCCTGCATAGTTGCCTCCACAACATTTAATGACGGGTGGTGAGGGAATCCATGGTTGCCAAGTCCACGCACGAAAATCACTGCAATCACAGCCAAATTCGTCACATCAAAAGTAAACTTGGGCAGAAATTATAGCCCCTAAACTCGGGCAGAGCCTTTTGAGTTACCATAAAGGATCATAAAAATGGGTTGGGTTACATCGTGTGTGCGCAGGTAAGGTGGTTAGCCCATGTGTCTCAAAGATTGGGACATGAGGTTGTGGATTCAAAACAGGTTGGCCGATCCCCTCAGCTGCCTTTATTTTTGTGTTGCCCAGATTTAGCACGCCTCAATTTTCCTGCTAGTCGGTTTTTAGTCCGCCTCGGGATGGGTTTAGTGCACCTCGGGATTACGTCGTCCACTTCCCAGCCGTCGATCCCCTCACCCCTCCCAATTAAATGTTGTGTGTCACTTAGTCACAAGGACCACCCATCCCCTCTCACAAGGACATAAGTGCCCAAACAACCCATCGAATTAAACATATCATCAATTGACAGCAAGCCGAAACCGCTTCTCACATGGCCCCCAATGCACCAAGATCCCATTAACACACAAGTCTGAAGGTTGCCACGGGCAAAGCTTGTGCTGCCATCACTACCAGATCCACCTGCGCAAACCTCCCCCTTCTTCATTCAACAAGATCAAAGAACCAACCGATCGAGGCTTTAACGAGAGACATGTCCATGCATACACACACTGTTGCCACTGAGAAAGGTGACTCCTACGACAAGCCAAGATCCCCACCACCGAGATCTCCATAAGTAACTCTTCATTGGAAGGTTCCTCAAGATAGAACTAGGATTTTAGATGGTATTGTGGGCCCTTAAGATGAAATCATTCACTATTTTTGAGCATAGGGATGCCTCTATTTGAGCTCATTGGTGAATAATTTTGTCTAAGACATCAAAAGATAAATATCCAAATTCATAAAGATTAGACTATGCAGCAGATCCATCTCTAGATAATACAAGGATACATTGGGATTTTTGAAATTGAGGGATATTTTGAAAGTTTCCACAAACTACAATGGTATTTTCGTATTTTTACCTATTTTCTAACTATAAGTAACAAGAATTACAATTATGACAAAGCATGCATGCGTTGGGTGAATCATGGATGTCTTTTCGCAACACTAAGTCCCACGTGCTATTCAATGAAGGCCCAAGGGTTAGATCAACAAAGGAGAACTTGGCCATGGGTATGAAAGCATCTTGGAAGTCCGTCTAGTGAAAAAAGTCAACTCAAACAAGTTTTGAAAATTCGGACACATGATGAAAGTGGAGGCCAATTTGGATGAAATGCTAGCAAGGGAGGTGGAGTTGCTTGGTGTGATGTCTATAGTACATTGAGTGTGCCAATGAGTGGGCTCTCCTCAAGTGCCTGGAGCCTCACTTTTTTCGAGTATATGATGAGGATTGCATATGCCCTACATGGTGTGACATCGTCGAAGGTGATGTGAGGGTGTTGGTCTAAGCAACAAAAGCTTTGAAATGGTTTGGCATGGGAAGTCACTGTGGAGCAGGTTTTGAGGGGTGTTTGTTGGGTGGCAAATCCTTGGGAGTTGTTGAATTACATTGTCCTGGGTAGAAAAGGGGTTCTTTTTGCAGGCTTTTCATGGCCCCGGTCTACTTGGAGGGAAGAGTGCATTAAATGAAGGCATAGTGTCTATGGTACATTGTGTGCACCATGAGCGGGATCTCCTCAAGTGCCTGGAGCTCCATTTCCCCGGTATGGTGAAGAGCGTGTGATGTGTGCGGAGTGTGAGGGAGAATAAGAGCAGACACGGAGTGTTTGTGGAGCCTTTAGTGAGGATTGGAAACTGCTCCTTATTATTCTATATGATCAAAAAAATAGATAAGGTTAGTACGGTCAGTGTGATGGGTGTCCGATCAGTTAGTTTGAACCCTAACAATCTCCAACTTGAAGGCCACCGTGGCCCAAGTGGCTTATGTATGTACAACATGCACAACCCTGAAGCATTCAAGTGGCTTTAATCTACATCCATCATCTCCATGCAATGTGCAAACCGCTTTGAGGGTAGGCTCTTCGTGAGAGCATGTGCAGGGTTGTCATCCGCATTAACCTTGACTAGCTCAATGCGCTTGCTATCCAATATGTTGTGTATCACATGATAACGGACTTCTATGTGTTTCGACTTAGAGTGAAAAACGGGGTTCTTCACTAATGCGATCTCACTATGACTATCACAATGCGACACTAGAGTCTGATTAATACGAAGATCTCTCACTAGGGGAGCTAACCACATAGCTTCCTTGCTAGCATCAGAAACTACCCCAAACTTTCCATGTTTTAAGAGTGAACTTTCTTTTCTCTCCCCCACTCTCTCTCTCTCTCTCTCTCTCCAATGGAATTGGCCTATTTAATTTGAGAGTAGCGGAAATTAATGAGAGTACTTTTGAGAAATGACTTTGTGAGCATAGCGGGTGAACACAATTGAAGATAGCAACATAATCATAGCAATTAGCTAACTTGGCATGAACAATACTTTTGCAAGAGAGAGAATTTAGAGAACATGACAACAGTTGAGGAGCGGATTTATGTGGAGCCGGTCCCCCCTCCAATAGGCATTTGTATTATGATTTCTCCCATTAAGAGAGACTTGTTACAATACAATCTTTGTGTTCCTTGTGACCTAGGTGATGCAATGAAGATGGAAAGCTTCATGCATCACAAACATAACATAAACTTGAAGAAAGCTTTAACTATCCCAAGCCTCAGTCCCAAGACCTCAAACACCTTCGAAGGTGGAGAGAGCTAGCAGGGAATGAGGGTAGGGAAGAGGAAGAAGAAACATTTCGTAGGAGAAAGAATTAGTTCCTCACTTATCATAAATCTTGTTGCTAGCATACATAATAGCATATTAATGAAGAAGAAGGAGATGGCAAGCTTAAGCATTGAAGCATGGCTCTTGGTTGGATTTGCACTCCATATCCAAGAGTGTTGGTGTAGGCTCTCAACCTCTACTTGCTTGGAGAAGGAGAGGGAGCTCTTGCACTTTGCATAGCACACAATGAGAGTTTTTGTGAGTGTGTGTGGGTGAGTATACCCCCTAAGCAACCCCCTAGCTTGCTTGGGTTGACCCCCCCCTTGTAGCTCATGCTTGAAGCTCATTGGACCCCTCCAGGCCTAGCCAATCACAAGCAGGAGGCATTACAAGCAGCAAGGGTAGCTTTGAGACAAGTGTCCCCCTTTCCCCTTTGAGAGAGGGCTAGATAAATGCTAAATCATTTAATTAAATATCCTAAATTATTATTGGACCCCTTGGGTGGCCAACCAATAGACTTCAGGCACACCATGAGGGCAACATGAGGAGGAACTTGACAAGTGTCCCTTTTGCTTTCTTTGTACCATGCATAACTTGTGTGAGTGTGTGGGTGTTCTCTCTCATCCCCCCTCATGTAGGGCTCACCCCCTCCTTGTAGGGATTGAATCTTTGACTTTTTGACACCTCAAGCCCCTCATGCATAGGCCCAGTTCCCACCACAAGCTTGGCTCATAAGCACTTTAAGCTTGTGCTAGGTTCTCACCTCAAGTGCAACCCTAGCATCTCAAGCATGTCAGGCACCTCAAGCATCTTAATAATTAAGCACCTCAAGAATCTCAAGCACCTCAATCATCAAGCACCTCAAGCACCTTAGTCATCAAGCATGACAAGCAGGACAAGCACCTCTAGCTGGGTAGGGTTCCCGCGCCTCAAGCTCAGCCCTAGCTTACCTAAGGTCAAAGGCCTTTTACACACATTATTGGAGGTCTTCAATGAAGCTAACCCTAAGGTCTTATGCTCCATTTGTTAGCCTTGCTCTTTGATAGACCATCTCTCATTTGGGCCCCTTTACCATTGGCCCCGTGTTGAGATAGATCTATAAGCACATGTCTATATCTTAACACTTATTCCCGTTTATTCTCCCACATTAAGAGATCAATTTAATATGAGAAAATCATTTGGATTGGTTAGATATTAGATATTAGATTTTATGACATTACCTCTCTCTTGAAATCATAGTCGTCCTCGACTATGAGGTAGAAGAGATAAAGCCTTAGTCATTAGTCAATTTTACTTAGCGGGTAGAGGATCCCTTTTTACCCTACGACATCTTTCCAAGATGGATGACTAATCCATTTGGTGCTTGGGAGACATAGCTGACGCAAGCATGTCTGCTCTTTAGTCCATTTCATTCTCCCAAAGTAGAGTGACAAATTCTACTTGGTGTTTGAGAGACGTCCTCATCACAAACATGATTCTAAGCATGCATACTTGTTAAATTTGTGCACAATTAAAAAGAGGACTAGTCTTATAAGACAAAAACATGAGTCATTTAAAAGAAATTTGTACATTTGCTTACTCTAATGTAGCATTGTAAGCATTGACAAGGTTCATACTATCCTTAAGTTGTATTCCTTGCATCCATCTAGCATCTTCAAAAGGATAATTTTTGAACTTAATAAGATACCGTCGGATAATCTTACCATGTCGTAGTACCTTGTCTTCATGCCGAAGGACAACTTTGGGTTGTAGCACCTCTTCTTGGTTTTCAACTTCGGGAGGGTCTTCAATAATTGGTTCAGTTGGTGGCTCTCCTTTGTAGGGCTTAAGTAGGCTTACATGAAAGGCATTGTGGATGAGCCAATGGTTGGGCAACTTGAGTTGATAAGCCGTCTCATTGATGGGCTTCAAGATTTGGAAAGGACCATAGTATCTTTTTGCTAGTTTAGCATAATACTTTTGATGGCCCGTAGGATTTTTGCCCGTCGTTTTCCTTAATCGAGCCTTAGGATACTTGAGTAAGACCCAATCATTTTCTTTGAACATTAAGGCTCTTCTGTGCTTATCAGCAGTACCTTTTTGCCTTTGTTGAGAGATGGATATAGCCTCCTTAATCTTTTGAAAAGATTCTTGTAGGTCACGGCTATACTCATCGGCGGCAAAGATCTTCCCATGTACTTTGAGTAGCAAGGGACTTTTAGGTCTTCCCTCAATGATCTCAAAAGGTGCTTTTCCTGTAGAAGTATGTACAGTATTATTGTAGGCATACTCTACAAGAGGTAAATACTTTTCCCATTGTGAGCGTTGATCTACTTCGGTAACATAAGTCTTGAGTAGATCGAGTATCGTAAGATTGGCTATCTCACTTTGGCCATCCGTTTGTGGGTGATAGGCCGAAGAGAAATTCAATCTTGTTCTTAGATTTTCAAAGAGACCTTTCCAGAAATTACTGGTCATTCTAGGATCTCTATCTGACACGATGGATGTGGGTAATCCATGGTGCTTGAAAATCTGAGATATGAAGAGAGTTGCCATTTGATGTGTCTTAATAGTCTTTTTGACAGGAATAAAATGTGCTTGCTTGCTAAACCTCTCAACTATTGTCCATATTCTTGTATTCCCATGGATAGACTTGGGTAATCCAAAGATGAAATCCATGGATATACTCTCCCATGGTGAATTTGGGATAGGCAATGGCTGGAGTAATCCAGGTTGCTTCCCTCTATCATACTTGGTCTTTTGGCATACTACACATTTTGAAACATACTCTTGTATGTCCACTTTCATGGTAGGCCAATAGAAGTACGTCTCTACTCCTTGGAGAGTAGGTTGAATACCTCTACGCCCCGCATATGGAGGAGCATGGGATTCATGCATAACTTTCTCACGAAGGGAATGGGTAACACATAGCCTATTTCCGTGGAGAAGATAACCATCCTGCAAGGTGAATGGTTCCTCTTTCTTCCCCAAAGCAAGGGATGACATTATGTCTCTAAAGTCAGGGTCAGTAGCATACTCATCTATCATAGAGGATAGATCATTGTGAGTAGCTATAGACACCGCATTAACTTTGGGTCATCGTGAAAGTGCATCAGCCACTTGATTGTGCTTACCAACTATGTGAGCAATATGGAAATTAAATTGCGAAAGAAAATTTGCCCACCTCATTTGTTTGTCGGAAATCTTGGTTTGCGTCATGAAATACTTGACTTTGGTGGTCGGTTCATAGGATAAATGGAGTCCCCAATAGGTAGTGCTTCCATGTGTCTAGGGCATGTAGAACAGTTAAAAGCTCTTTCTCATAAATGCCCAAGACTCGTTCATCAATATTGAGCCTTCGGTTGTCATATGCTATGGCATGCCCTTCTTGAAGCAAAACTGCTCCAAGGCAATCACCACAAGCATCACATTGGACCTCAAATGACTTTGAGAGATCCGGAAGCACGAGGACTGGTTGGGAAGTAAGCTTCTCTTTGAGCTTTTCAAAAGCATTTTTCTCCTTAGCAATCCATACAAACTTAACGTTCTTCTTAGTTAAGTCGTGTAGTGGTCCTGCTACTTGAGAGAATTTTGCTATGAAGCGTCAATAGTATGCGCACATACCAACAAAGCTTCTCAGCTCATGTAGATTTCTTCGGTTAGGCCATGCTTTTATTACCTCCAACTTTAATGGATCCATTCGGATACCATCTTTAGAGATAATATGACCTAGGTATTGAATCTCTTGAAGGAAGAATTCGCTTTTCTTTTGGTTGAGAAAAAGCTTGTTCTCCCTCAATGCTTGAAAAATCACTTGGAGATGTTGCTTATGTTCCTCCAAAGACTTGGATTAGATGATGATATCATCAAAGAACACTCCAGTGAATTTGCGGTATGGTCTAAAAATTTTCTCCATCAAATGATTGAACGTAGTTGGTGCATTAGTCAAGCCAAAAGGCATGACTAGATATTCATAAAGACCGAACGTTGTGCGAAACGCGGTCTTTAAGATATCTTCATCCACTATCCTTATTTGATGATAGCCACTCTTAAGGTCAATCCTACTGAAGTAGGTAGAGCCTTGTAGCTTATCAAACAGATCTTCTACCCGAGGTACAGGAAATCTGTTTTTGATAGTGATATGGATTAGTGCTCGATAGTCCACACACATACGATATGTACCATCTTTCTTTTGCACTAAAAGGACTGGAGAACAAAAGGGAGAGGAACTAGGCCTCACCATCCCTTTGTCTACCAGCTCTTGTACTTGCCTCATGATCTCCTCTTGTTGAACTTGTGAGACTCGATAAGGAGGCTTGTTAGGTGGTGAGCTTCCAGGAAGGAGCTCAAATGCGATGGTCATCATCCCCTCGTTTTGGAGGTAAGTCCATAGGGATATCATCGATGAACACATCTTGGAATCCTTTTAGAAAACTAGACAAGTCTAACTCTTCTTGATTCCCACTATTTACATTTGATGAAACATTAGTATCTTTTAGAGACTCTTTGACAAAAATCATGTACGCAGAAATTGAGCTCTTCATTGACTTATCAAAAGCAAGAGGATTTACAAGTGGAATAGTGCGACCACGCTCACTAGCATCTATATACATGTTCTTTCCCCTGTAGGTGAAGTAGATTTTCCTTTCAGGGAACTTCATGTTGGCAGCCATGTGATCAAACCATGGTGCCCCTAGGATAACATCCTCATGTTGGAGAGGAGAGATGAAGAAGTCTTCTTTGTCAACATAGCTTTGGACATGAAGCCTCAACTTCCCAATCAAGGGAGTAACGGAGGCTTGTTGTCCCTTGAAAGCTGCATTAGCCACACTACTATATCTCCCATCTCAAAAGCTTGAATGCCCAACTTGGTGGCCAACTCCATTGATATGAAGTTGAGAGTAGAGCCAGGGTCAAACAAGATGAAGTCATCATGCTCTCTTACCTTTCCCCAAGCATAGGAAATTGATGATCCTTTGCAATGAGCATCCTCTTTTGGAGCTTCGATGGTGAAAGCCCTAGGAGTCTCATTGCGAGTATTCTTCTTGGGGCAAGAACGATAGCCATGTCCTTGCTCCCCACACTTGAAGCACTTATGGTCCTTGCGAAAAGCTTCAAGCTCTTCAGGAGAGAGTTTTTTTTTACCTTTGTAAACTCCCTTCTCCTTTGACCGATTGTTGTTGTTGTTGGAATTGATTTGGGAAGTATTTTGAACATTGGTTTTCCCCTTTGTATCATTTTTGTCTTTGTTTTCCATGGGCTTGACATTACGTCTAGCCCCTTGATGGAAATTGATGCGTGAAGCAACCATGGTGTGATGGATTACTTCACTAATAGTACCAGGCCGTTGAGAGTTTATGTATTCGGCCATCTCTTTAGGTAATCCCACACAGAATTGTTGCCTTTGCTCGGCAAAGTCTATCTTTTGAAAAACAGTAGCCTTGAGATGTAAATCCCAAAACTTGTCTACATATTTGTGGATAGACTCATGGGAGAGGAGCTTCAAGCCGTGCCATTCGGTAAGCACTTTGTCCTTTGCATCGCTTGCAAGGAATTGCTTCATGATGGAAACTCGTAGAGTTTTCCATGTCTTTGGGGATTCACCATTTCCACGAAGGCTAGCCCACCATTGACGAGCTGATTTCTGGAAGTACATAGCTACATGGCGTAGCTTGGAGGACTCTGTGAAGCCCTCATCTCCAAAGGCCACATCAAATTGTTGGATGAAGGCCAACACTTTGTCGGTAGCACCAAAGGTGCCATCATAGGTGAGAAAAAGAGATACTTTTTCCTCCCTCCTTGAACTTCTTTAGCTTTGGTGACCTTCGCCATGCAGGAAATGATGTGCGATGTCCTCCCCTCTTGTATTCTCTAGGAGAATAGCCATAACCTTCGTCGGAAGAGGAGGAAGGTGAAGAAGAAGGAGAAGAGGGTGACCTCTTCCTAGCCCTTTTCTTCCTTTGTTTCCTATCTTGCATTTCAGAGTGATGAGGAGAAGGACTATGTGTTGATCTTTTCCTCTTGGGAGGAGTGGGCGATCGTCTAGACCGTCGTCTTCGTGGAGCCACATCTTCAGAGGAACTTAAACTTTCATTGCTTTCTTGATCTTTGGATTCCTCCTCTCGAATGGGAGAGAGTCTTCTTTTGGGGGTCTCTTCAATAGGCCTCCTAAGCTCTCTCTCCTCTTGGAGAGGAAGGGAAATTCCATAAGCACGAAGTTGTTGAGTAACTTCGGCTTGCAAAGCAGGGTTTCCCATAGCTTGCTGCAACCTAGTGACGAGATAATTCACAAACATGGGAGCATCATCATTAGCACCTTCATGTGCAAAATCAAAGCTATCAATGTTCATTATACTCTCTTGATTATTGTCAGCCATGTTAACAAAATTTATGTTATATGTACTTAGTGTATGCTTTGGCAATGCAAAACCTTAGTTGCCACTCCTCTTAGCCTTTGAAAATCGGCTCTTAAGTATCTACACCCATGGCTCAAAGTGGTTAATTATAAAGAGTAGAGGAGTAGGTCTAACATAGCAGAGTTGCCAAGGGCTAGCTCCTTTCAGACTTCTTATGGCTCAATAATGGTAAAGCCGTAGGCAAGTCTAAAAAGACTCCATTATTAAGTCCAAAGCTCCCGAGGTGTGCACCATCCCCCACATAGTGGGCTCAACAAAATCGATAATAGATCCCAGTTCCACTTACCCTAATATAATTAACAACATCAACCATTTATAGGCTACTTAAGGACCTCTCTTCTTAAGCAAGAAAAGAGAAACCAAATGCTCTGATACCAATGTAATGGAATTGGCCTATTTAATTTGAGAGTAGCGGAAATTAATGAGAGTACTTTTGAGAAATGACTTTGTGAGCATAGCGGGTGAACACAATTGAAGATAGCAACATAATCATAGCAATTAGCTAACTTGGCATGAACAATACTTTTGCAAGAGAGAGAATTTAGAGAACATGACAACAGTTGAGGACCGGATTTATGTGGAGCCGGTCCCCCCTCCAATAGGCATCTATACTATTATAAAAGGGGGAGGGATTCCGGCTCCCTCCCCTTGACACATGGCATGATTTTCTTCATCCGGTGGGTGTAGGTTGTGTGGTCTGTAAACCTAACCGACTGAGTGAGAGAGAGAGAGGGAGAGAGTGCGTCAGTGCTCACTGTGGTGCCATTGGCCCCGGTCTGCTCCCCCTTTAATGGGCCCCAATTCCCAATATGGCCAGCCGTTATACGACCTTTTAATGGATTTGAAATGGACCACAACTATCCAAAAGCCGGGGTTTGAACCGCACCTACCCACCCTTCTACAACTCTTGCTGCTCCAAGATCCTCTTGGGAAACCTTGCAGTACCTGTGTGCAAGTCTCTCTCTCTTTGTCTCTCTAATGAAGCAAGGGCTGGTCTCAACCTTGCAGTACTTGTGTGCAACTCTCTCTCTCTCTCTCTCTCTCTCTCTCTCTCTCTCTCTCTCTCTCTCTCTCTCTCTCTCTCTCTCTCTCTCTCTCTCTCTCTCTCCACACAATGAAGCAAGGGCAACTCCTCTCCGCACTATCCCAACACCTGCCATGTCTATACCTTCACTAGAAAGCTCACACAATGTAGTGCAGTTGGCGAGGATGGAGACTATGTTGGTGTCTATGACCCTGTAATGAAAGCCAAAATCTAACAAAGAGAGGGATAGGAGAGGAGGAAAGCCGAGGGCTAGCTAGGGTGGCGAGGTTGTTGTCAATGATGGTTGGCGATCTATCACGCGGCTCGGCTTGCTGGAGGTGGTGTAGGTGGAGACGGGCCATTAAACTAGGCGGTTGCGGCAGGGGGATACAAATGTCGGAAGGTACCCAAGAGAAGCCGGAGCAATGAGGTTGTACGACAGGCAGAAGGGGTGAAGAATTATGTGGAGCGCAGTCGCAAGCTTGTAGTAAACTAGGGCGCCCTAGTGGCGACAGTGAGGGCGACGGATTCCCTGTTGTCTACGTTGGACAGGCCGCCACGAAGCTGAACACGTGCACATCTGCATGGATATGGCCCTCCTCCCCCGATACCTGATGGCTTCGCCTCAGTCCGGCGCCCTCTGGGCATTGTTCTATGAGGGGAGAGAGATGAGAGATGAGAGAGAGAGAGAGGGGGGGGTTGTGGAGTCCTGATTCCTTATATTGAGATTTGTAGTGCACCTTCACACTCATAGCCTTATAGTCGCAGACGCCTTGCAACCTGTTAAGCTCTCTCTCTCTCTCTCTCTCTCTCTCTCTCTCTCTCTCTCTCTCTCTCTCTCTCTCTCTCTCTCTCTCTCTCTCTCTCTCTCTCTCTCTCTCTCTCTCTCTCTCTCACACACACACACACACACACACACAACCCAACAAGGTTGCCACCGAGTTGAACAATGGAAGGTTTCCTTTGAGGAGTTCAACAAGAGAAAAGGTGGGGGGACGGTTTACTCAAGGTGACGAGTTGCAGAGCTGGGAAAAAGAATCGCCAACAAGCACAGTACAGAGGAGCCGTAAATCCCACATGTGATGTTTTTTAGTAGCCTCGAAGGGAGCGTAGAACACCAGTAGTTTAGTAGTTTATGTGGTGGGGTGGCCGCTATCGAGTGGCAAGATGTAGCAGCATGAAAAAGAGGACAAGCAGAGCAAGCAAAAGAGAAAGAAAAGAATTGTAAAAGCATAACATGGCCTGCAGGGTGGCTGCCCAAGTGGAAAAATAGGTTGAGGGCGCCCATGGTTGTAGATTTAAGAGTGGCACCCCCAAAAAGGCAATAGGGATGGTGAGCTACCATGACAGCAAGTGGTAAGCTCGAGGTGAGGGAGCTTGCAGCCGTGCGAGCAGTTGTCCAAGGCCCAGGTTGGTATGGTAGGTTGTAGTTGACACTGTGCCTCTACGTAGTATTGATATGGTGAAAAATTAAGAAAAAGATGGCTCTCTGATCCAACGAAAGACAGGGAAGTTGGAAGGATCCGATCATGGTGGCAAGGATCTCCCCCCTCTCAAATGGCATCATGGCAGTCCCTCTCAACAATGCGCTGGAGTATGTGTTGTCGGAGGCTCATAGTTATGGTTGCAATAGTCATGGAGGCCTTCTCAAAAGGTTGTGCTGAAGTGGGAGTTTTTTGGTCACGCCGTCTGTCCACGAAGAGTACCGTAGCACCTCATTTTTAACTGACTCTCTATGCAAAATGGGCACGACTTCGCACCGCATACCCATGTAGCCTACTCTCTCTTCTCTCAGCACCTTGGAGGGAGCTCCTACAAATTGCCAACCTTTTTGGTCATGGAGGAGGGGGGCTCATGCGACCCAGCAACTATGAGAGAGAGAGAGAGAGAGGCCGCCAGAGGCGGCCGGCCATACTAGTTTGTATTATGATTTCTCCCATTAAGAGAGACTTGTTACAATACAATCTTTGTGTTCCTTGTGACCTAGGTGATGCAATGAAGATGGAAAGCTTCATGCATCACAAACATAACATAAACTTGAAGAAAGCTTTAACTATCCCAAGCCTCAGTCCCAAGACCTCAAACACCTTCGAAGGTGGAGAGAGCTAGTAGGGAATGAGGGTAGGGAAGAGGAAGAAGAAACATTTCGTAGGAGAAAGAATTAGTTCCTCACTTATCATAACTCTTGTTGCTAGCATACATAATAGCATATTAATGAAGAAGAAGGAGATGGAAAGCTTAAGCATTGAAGCATGGCTCTTGGTTGGATTTGCACTCCATATCCAAGAGTGTTGGTGTAGGCTCTCAACCTCTACTTGCTTCGAGAAGGAGATGGAGCTCTTGCACTTTGCATAGCACACAATGAGAGTGTTTGTGAGTGTGTGTGGGTGAGTATACCCCCTAAGAAACCCCCTAGCTTGCTTGGGTCGACCCCCCCCCCCCCCCCCCCCCCCCCCCCCCCCCCCCTTGTAGCTCATGCTTGAAGCTCATTGGACCCCTCCAGGCCTAGCCAATCACAAGCAGGAGGCATTACAAGCAGCAAGGGTAGCCTTGAGACAAGTGTCCCCATTTCCCCTTTGAGAGAGGGCTAGATAAATGCTAAATCATTTAATTAAATATCCTAAATTATTATTGGACCCCTTGGGTGGCCAACCAATAGGCTTCAGGCACACCATGAGGGCAACATGAGGAGGAACTTGACAAGTGTCCCTTTTGCTTTCTTTGTACCATGCATGCCTTGTGTGAGTGTGTGGGTGTTCTCTCTCATCCCTCCTCATGTAGGGCTCGCCCCCTCCTTGTAGGGATTGAATCTTTGACTTTTTGACACCTCAAGCCCCTCATGCATAGGCCCAGTTCCCACCACAAGCTTGGCTCATAAGCACTTTAAGCTTGGGCTAGGTTCTCACCTCAAGTGCAACCCTAGCATCTCAAGCATGTCAAGCACCTCAAGCATCTTAATAATTAAGCACCTCAAGAATCTCAAGCACCTCAATCATCAAGCACCTCAAGCACCTTAGTCATCAAGCATGACAAGCAGGACAAGCACCTCGAGCTGGGTAGGGTTCCCGCGCCTCAAGCTCAGCCCTAGCTTACCTAAGGTCAAAGGCCTTTTACACACATTATTGGAGGTCTTCAATGAAGCTAACCCTAAGGTCTTATGCTCCATTTGTTAGACTTGCTCTTTTATAGACCATCTCTCATTTGGGCCCCTTTACCATCGGCCCCGTGTTGAGATAGATCTATAAGCACATGTCTATATCTTAACACTTATTCCCGTTTATTCTCCCACATTAAGTGATCAATTTAATATGAGAAAATCATTTGGGTTGGTTAGATATTAGATATTAGAGTTTATGAAACTCTCTCTCTCTTCTCACCTGACCAAATGTTTTTAATATAAAAAAACGCTCGCTCCAAAAAGAGTTGTAAGAGCGAGCTTTTTTTTCTCTCCCTTCTCTCTCTCTCTCTATAACCCTCTCTCTATCTCTCCTCTCTCTCTCTCTCAACCCCTCTCACTCTCTCTACTTCTATCTCTCTCTCTTCCTCTATTCCTTTTTTAATATCCCATCTCTCTCTCTCTCTCTCTCTCTCTCTCTCTCTCTCTCTCTCTCTCTCTCTCTCTCTCTAGTGCGACCGCACTCTGACTATCACAATGTGACACTAGAGTCTACGTAATACGAAGATCTCCCACTAGGGAAGCTAACCACATAGCTTCCTTGCTAGCATCAAAAACTACCACAAACTTTGCCTCTGTGGTGGAAGATGATGCACAATCCTGGAAAGGATGGGAATGGAGTGAGCTTTTTTTAGGTATCACTGGACTTACCAATTTATTTATTTTTAACTTTCTTTGAAAAGGTTGCTCCAAAAAGAGTTTAGAGAATGAGCTTTTTTTAATCTCGGGCCTCACTCTCTCTCTCTCTCTCTCTCTCTCTCTCTCTCTCTCTCTCTCTCTCTCTCTCTCTCTCTCTCTCTCTCTCTCTCTCTCTCTCTTCTCAACTGACCAAATCTTTTTTTTAAAGCTCGCTCCAAAAAGAGTTTTAAGAGCGATCTTTTTTTCTCTCCCTTTTCTCTCTCTCTCTCCCTCCCTCCCTTCTCTCTCTATCTCTTCTTTGTCTACCTCAACCCCTCTCTCTATCTCTCCTCTCACTGTCTCTACCTCTATCTCTCTCTCTCTTCCTCTATCCCCTCCCCTTTTTTATATACCTCTCTCTCTCTCTCTCTCTCTCTCTCTCTCTCTCTCTCTCTCTCTCTCTCTCTCTCTCTCTCTCTCTCTCTCTCTCATGCAGCCATTTTTTGACCTAGTAGACAGAAGTTCACTCTTTTGATCATAACTTCTTCATCTGAACTCCGATTTAGATGATCTATAGCCTCAATCTAAGAGCACGACACCCTCTACGCATTGATGTAAAGACAAAAAATTATTGAGTTATGGAAGGCATTTTTGTAGTAGCATTTCTGAAGTGAACAGGTTCGGGAAAGTTGACGTTCATCTCTTATTTTACTTACAATGTCTTCCGGCACTCGCAAGGGTTCTTCTTCTTCAACAAGGTCCATAACCATTGTGGAAAATGATCTAAAAAATATACGCAAAAACAAGTCTTGGACTGATGTATATGGTAACAATGTGGTTCCTAATTCCTCACTAATGCAAGCTATGGTTCAAACAAAGAATGTTGAGAATGTGGATGTGGAGGAGTTGAAGGAACGGGAGTGACGTTCCAAGAACATTGTTATTCGTGGAATTCCCAAAGAGAAGTTAGAGACGCATCCTTCTCTTGCCATTGTTATTGAATATTTTTTCAAAACCCACTTTGGCATGTCCGGAGTTATGGTCTATGGAGCACATAGATTGGGTAAGCAAGGAGCTCCTTGCTCGGGAGAACAACCAATTGTATGCACCATGCCGGATGAGACCAAACAAAAGATTATTCTTGATAATAGTTGGATCTATTTTAGGGATACAAAATGTTTTGTATGTGAAGATCGTACTATTAAGCAACCAAATATGCGTCGCAAGGCATATGAGGAAAAGAATAAGAAAAACAAGGAGATCTTTCACGAAGAAAATGTGCCCAAGGAGGAGGCAAGTCCCTCGAGAAAATAGGGATGCGTGACCTATGAGACCGAGTTACAATTAAAAACATGCTTTTGGAATTGTAATGGATACCCATGGAATGCAGAGGTTGGCATTGATGAACTAACAAGCAAAGCCAATATTGTTGTACTTCTTGTTGAAACTTGGGAGCATGATACACAAAGGATTAACGGCTTGGAGGATTACAATGTACATTCATTGATGTGGTCAAAAGAATCTCAAGCAACGAAGAGGGCAAGGAGGGGTAGCATGTATGGTTAAGAAAGGATTGGAAGATTTTGTATGAATTGTGAAAGATGACAAGTACAAATGTTATGTGTGGCTGAAAATTATGACATAAAAAAGAGCACCCATTTTTGTAGCTGGTTGCTACATTCCTCATCATGATTCTCCCTATTATGCTTACATGGATAGAGATCATCCATTTTTTTAATTTAGAAGAGGGACATTGCTTATTTCAAAGGCAAAGGTAATGTTATTGTATTTGGGGATATGAATGCTCGCACAAAAACATTACAACATGATACTCAACAACTTGATATACCATACATTTCAAGGGAGTTGGAGAAAGTTCACTGTATGATTGTACTTCAATGGATGAAAAAGACTTGGATCACTATGGAAAGTTACTTTTACACGTGTAATAGCACGAGTATACTCATTGCCAATGGTGTATACGGATTTACATGTAGGAAACATAATGGTGATCGTGTGATCTCACTAAGCCATCATGTATCGCATAAAGAGTTTTATGTTTGGCCAATGGACCCCAAAATCTGACCGTTGGACCTTATGTATTGAACTTTCATGTGGAGAAGCAACTAAGCATGATAATCTCAGCCAAAGGGAAGAGAAGTTATCACTATATATGGATTTAAAACAGGCACCAATGTATATTGAAATGGTTGAGCAAAAGTTATGGATGACAAAGCTTCAATATGACGCACCATCGGAAACTAAATGGGAAGCTTTCAAGAAAGTTATTTGTTTTTGTGTCGAAGAATGCTTTGCCATAAAGCATCTCCACAGTATCAACAAAGATAGATCACGCAAAAGATGGTTTGATAAAGAATGTTAAGATACTCGAAAGTCATTGATAAATCTTGATGCAACTATGGACAAAGACAACTATCAAAGTCATTTGCATACATACAAGGCATTGATTCAAAAGAAGAGAAGAAGATGGGAAGTAAAGCAACAACTTTTTCAAATCCAAGAAAAGATACATGCATGTGGAAAATTTTGGAGAAACTTGAGGAGCAAGCGGGTTGAGAGTTTTGGTAACTTGAGTCTGTGGATATTTACACACATTATAGACAATTATATGAGCAAGCAAATGCAAAAATATAACCATTTTATGATTCACTCCCATGTATGCCGTCTTTTTTTACTATTAAGGATGTATGCGGTGGGCTTGAAAAGTTGGCCACTCGTAAAGCGGGAGATCTTCAAGGTATCAAGCCGGAGATGATCAAATCGACGAGAGATTTTACCCATGAGTGGATATGTGATATGTTCAACCTTGCACTTCAACAAGGTATGCTTTATGATTGGAGTACTAAAATGGTTAAGCCTTTGCATAGAGGAGGGGAAGTAAAGAATGTAAACAACTACCCGACTATAATGATTGGGTCTCTTATGGCTGAGTGATTAGTATGAAGAGAATGACAAGCGTGTAAAAGGACAAGCGGATTTTTGTCGATGCCATAGCACCATTGATCATCTTGTCACTCTTCGTGTTCTCATGGAGGAAAGTCGAATGAAAGACAAGCGATTGTATTGTTGTTTTGTGGACTTTAAGAAAGCCTTTGATATGATTCCACGTAACAATTTATGGAGAAGGATGGAAGAACTCCAAGTGTCAAGTGAGTTTATGCTTGCGATTTCTCGAATCTATGAGAAGGTGATTTGTCAATTGTGCATGGGAAGAGAAATTTCAAAAAAAATTGTAGGCACTATTGGGTTAAACAAGGATGTCCATTGTCACCAACTCTCTTTGGTCTATGCATTGATCAATTGGAACAAATGGTACTTGACTTTATGCAAGAAGAAGGCATTGAAGAGGTCACTATTTGCAATGCGGTATCATGCTTTTGTTATATGCGGATGGTGTAGTGCTTCTAGCACACACTTTAGAAGATGCACAAAATCTTATGGTTATCCTTGAGAACTTTTGCTTGCATAGTGGGCTGATTGTGAATGAATCCAAAACAAAGGTTATGCTTGTGAAAACTAACCATAAGGAGAAGCCATGCATTGTGTACAACAATGAGACACTTGAAGTTGTTGAGAGCTTTAAGTACCTTGGCCTTGAGGTTCCGTCCAATCACAAGTGGCATGAATGTGCTATGCGTCGTTTGGAAGTGGGAAAGAGAGCATATTATGCATTTGACAACATGTGTAATGCGGGAAACATCAAGTGTTGCGTTCTCAAGAAGTACCTTTTTGATGCATTGGTGACACCGGTTCTTCTTTATGGAGTTGAAGTGTGGGGCGGGAGCATCTCAAAGTCTACTTGGAAAGAGTTTGAGAATGTCCAAATGCGTTTTGTTACAAACTTTCTCCAAGTTAAGACACAAACACCATATATGCTCCTACTTATGAGTCGGGATCTCTTCCAATTGAGGTTATGGGCATGCAAAAGGTTATGGAGTACATGATAAAGATGCATCAAAACCCCTCACCATCGACTTCCTACAATTGCATGGGAAGCAAGCAAAAAAGTTCAGAAGATGCATAAAAGCAAGATCTTGAGCACGGGATGGATGGAAGACATAAAGAAGTGGTTTGGGAGATGGGATGCATTACACTTGCTACATGATGCTTCATTGACTCCCAAGTGAATGAAGCTTTTCTACAACGTCAATGTATTATGGCTTGGGAGAAATCCGGTGGGTCATGCTTCTTACATTGCACCACCCATATTGCCCCCAACTACAAAACCATGTTCTTTGCTGAAAGAGGAAATCAATACTCACACTTACATGCTTGAGCCTATCTCCTTGTCGAGGATATGCACTATCGCAGCCATTCGGCTTAGCTCCCATTTCCTTTGATGCGAGACATGGTGTTGGGGCAATGGAGAAGAGTCAAATCGACTGGCACATTATGCTCATTGCAAGTTCGAGAGTCTAAGTACCACACACTACTAGAGTGCTCAGCTTTTAGTCACATCCGAACTTGCTTCTCTCACATTTTTAGCCATGACTTAGACCTACACACGTTCTTCTCCTAGCCACTGTGTGGGCTCTCCATTGTGACTTTCATCACCACAATTTTGAAGCATCAAGAGTCACTCATAAGCCATACACATACTACATCACATGTAACTTTGGTCCCATCGGTCATATTTGATCTTCGAGGACGATAACTAAATTTCTCTCTCTCTCTCTCTCTCTCTCTCTCTCTCTCTCTCTCTCTCTCACACACACACACACACACACACACACACACACACACACACACACACACACACACACACACACACATAGCCATTTTTGACCTAGTAGACAATGGTTCCTTTTTTTTAAATCATAACTAAATTTATCTCTCTCTATCTCTCTCTCTCTCTCTCTCTCTCTCTCACACACACACACACACACAGCCATTTTTGACCTAGTAGACAGTGGTTCCTTTTTTTTAAATCATAACTCCATCCAAACTCTGATTTGGGTGATCTAGAGCCTCAATTGGAGAGCATGAATCCCTCTACGCATTGATGTAGAAAAACAAATTTCAAAGTTACAAAAGGCTTTTCTTTCAACCTCATTTCTAAAGTGAACAGGTTCGGGGAAGTTGACTCTCATCTCTTATTTTACATACAATGTCTGTCGAAACTCGCAAGGGTTCTTTTTCTTCAACAAGGTCCACAACCATTGTGAAGAATGATCCAAAATCGCCTAAGTGTGGAGATAGCAACACAACCACTCAACCATTGACATTAGAAACCATGATCATGGCATACTTGGTATCGTTGCAAGAGACCGTAAACAAACAAGGTGACTTACGCACTTGCAATGGAGAATGGCACTTCAAGGGTTCTTGTGGTTGATAATGAGAATCTCAAGAGGAAACTTGGGATGCAAACAACATGTTTGATGCAACTTGAAGAGGAAGTCAAGGAATGTAAACGCTCTCTTTGTGGACGTGAATGCTTTGAAGGAGCGCATGAGCAGCAAAGTAGAGCATTAACGTATATTAAAAGAGGAGAAGTTTGACACCATGAGCCGGGATGTATGCAACATGAAAAATGTATGCACAAACAAGTCTTGGGCTGATGTATGTGTTAGCAATGTGGTTCCTAATTCCTCCCGCATGCAAGCTATGGCTCAAACAAAGAATGTTGAGAATGTGAATGTAGAGGGGTTGAAGGAACAAGAGCGATGTTCTAAGAACATTGTTATTTGTGGGATCCTGAAGAGAAATTGGAGACACCTACTTCTCTTGCCATTGTTATTAAAGATTTCTTCAAAACCCACTTTGGCATATCATGAGTTATGGTTTACGGAGCACATAGAGTGGGCAAGCAAGGAGCTCCTCGCTTGGGAGAACGGTCAATTGTATGCACCATGCCGGATGAGACCAAACGAAAGATTATCCTTGAGAATAGGTGGATCTATTTGAGGGATACAAATTGTTTTGTATGTAAAGATTGCACTATTAAGAAACAAAATATATGTCGCAAGGCATATGAGGAGAGAAATAAGAAAAACAAGGAGACCTATCATGAAGAAAATGTGCCCAAGGAGGAGGCAAGTCCCTCGAGCAGATAGGAATGTGTGACCTATTAGGCCAAGTTACAATTGAGAGTATGCTTTTGGAATTGCAATGAATACCCATACAATGTGGGGGTTGGCACTGATGAACTAACAAGAAAAGCCGATGTTGTACTAAACATCAGGTACCTTGAGTGTGGTGGTAGCTATAACTTGTAGGCATGATCATGACTTTCTTTATAATAGCAAATGGTTCACAATACTTTGCACTAAGTTTCTTGCACTTTCACATTGAAAGTGAATTATATTTAGGTTTTACTTTAAAAATACTATATCTCCTTCTTCAAATAATTGAATGGATCATTTAGGGTTAGTGTAGCTCTTCTATCTATGCGGAGTAGTCTTAATTGATCTACATCGCTTCTAACATTTATTTCAAAGATTCCACTCTTATAAGAGGTTCTTTCCACTTTAATGGAGTAACATACTCTTGACCATAAAGAGCTTAAAAGGAGACATTCCAATGGTATGCTGAAAAGATGAATTGTACAAAAATTTGACTAAGTATAATCCATCCAAGAAGCATTAAGCTTCTTTTTAAGCTACTCACTCTAAAACATGATCGATGATGGGTAGATGATAGTTATCTTTTATGGTTGCAACGTTACCTTCTTGAGATTCACACATACTCTGAGTTTCTTGTTGTTCTTTGGTACCACCACAATTGGTGACACCCAGTTAGTGTGTTCTATTTCATAGATGAACTCAGCTTTCTTGAGTTTCTTTATCTCTTCCTTTATCTTTTTGGCAAATGTCTCATTATAAGTATTGGATCTCTGTCTACTTGATTTGGCACCGTCTCTCATAGGAATTGTGTGCTGACAAAATTTAGCATCTACTTCCTTAAGATCATTATATGACCATGCAAAGACGTCCCTATATTCCTTCAAAGTTTTGATGAGGATTTCTTCCTCCTCATGACACAAGTCTGCAGTTATGTAGGCTAGTTTTGATTCTTCTCCCAGACTCGCTAGGTCAATCTTCTTTGTGTTCTCCAGGCCTTCATAGGATTTTCTAGGTCCCTTAGGCTATCTCATTGGTTGCTCCACTATGACCTGTCGATCTTGGAGAGTATACTTTTTGTAATGTGATGGAACATTGATAGCCCCTGGTTTGTTGCTATTGGACTCTATTTTAGTTGTATATGTACTTAGCTTTTCGCTCCATTTCGCCATTGAAGGTTTCTTTTCTTGGTTTCATTGCCTTTTCCTAGTTTTTGTTTTGTTTTGGGTTGTCTTTTCATAATCTTTCCCTTTTCTAAGATGGGGTATCTTATCCTTGGTACAATCTTCAGCATCAACCATCATCAAAAATTGAGATTTATCCCCTATTTTTGACACATTTTGTTTTCTTTTCATTTTATTTTGACATCTCTGATGTTGATTGGAAAATTCAAAAAAGTTTTCCTCCCCTCCGTGCAACAATAGTTTTGCTCTCATGTGCTCTTTTTCACAGTCAAATTCCTCACGAGGGAGGGTTTCCTCCTTTAGCTCATCAAGGGCATGGTAATAGTGATTTGAGAAAATCTGCTATTCATCCAAAAGTTCAGTTGTCACCTTTTGGATGGGAACAATGTCATAGCCCTCTTTGTCACATTGACACAAACACAAGCATCCATAGTGGCCAAAATTTGAGTCGACCCAAATGGCTCGAACAATTTTTTGGGAAAGGATTCTGGTACATAATCAGCGTCATTTACGTCATGATCCAAGATGCAATCTTTTTGTCATAAACTACCATTCTCTGAGGCTCCACAAATCCAAATCGATGTGTCTTTGTTCAACCATGATGGCAATCTAGTTTTGGTCGATGTCTTTGTACTTAGCTCTTAGACTGGTGTCTTTAGGACATCCTTGTATGAGTGGTCTTGCAGGTTTACTCGTGTATTTGATCCAACCTATTTTAGTATAGAAAATCGTTTCCCAATCTTGGATCAATTGTATTTTTCCTCATAAAAGGTCATCCCAACATGATTTCATACTTTAATTTTTTCTCAAAATCTACAATGACAAAAGTGTGTTGGTAGTCAATTCCACATCAGTTGACTATCACATTTTCTAACGGTCCTATGGGTCATTCATGTGTCCATCTGCAAATTGCAATTTTATCCATGTTTGCCTAATTGCAGGATTTTTCCAGGCTTCTCAGACTACTTTTGTTGCGATGGCGATGTGTGCCCCATTGTCTAGAACAACCAAATTGAGGTTTCAATGGAGGGAGCTTTTTCCAATTTTTTGCTCAACTAACCAATTAAAAAAAAAAAACTCTCTTTGCTCCAAAATGAGTTTTTGGAGCAAGCATTTTGGAGCGAGCTTTTTTTTAAATCCCTCTCTCTCTCTCTCTCTCTCTCTCTCTCTCTCTCTCTCTCTTCATATCTCTTAGATTGTGATCATAAGCTTGATTTTCAACCTTACATGATGGTGCATTCGCACGTTCACTAAATAGACAGTTTCAAGATCTGACACATTCACTTGGACTTTCTCCTACGATTCTATTTCTACAAAATATGTGAGTGTTGCCACATTATCCACAATTCTTTGCTTTGCTTTTTCATTGATTACGCATCTATCATAAATTAAAATTATTTTAAGCCTCTGCTTGGCTATCTCGGCATTTGAAACACTCTTTGGCTTTGGGGGAAAAGAACTCGCCCATGATTATTGGATCAATCACTCAAAAACATTTGAGCCTTTTTTGCTTTATGGATATTCATGAAAATTACCACTCAACATGCAAGCATGTATGGTCTCTCTCTCTCTCTCTCTCTCTCTCTCTCTCTCTCTCTCTCTCTCTCTCTCTCTCTCTCTCTCTCTCTCTCTCTCTCTCTCTCTCTCTCTCTCTCTCTCTCTCCTCGTCCCTCTCCATGCAAGTGGGCACTTGGCACCTACTAAGCAGGGCTAGAAAAACACATTTTCCCTAACCCGTGAGAATAAGGGAAAACTTGAAATTCTCTTAGTTTTTAGGTCAAAATTGGAAGCCTTTGTCGGTAGTTACAATAAAACTTGTGTAAATTTCTCAGTTTTCTCAAATGCAAGCTCAAAATATCCAAGCAAGATTTGTCAATTTCATCCAATCAAAATACACTGGACTCGGGTTTTTTCTAAGCCCTGAGAGAGAGAGAGAGAGAGAGAGAGAGAGAGAGAGAGAGAGAGAGAGAGAGAGAGAGAGAGCAGTGACTATTTTTGTGCATGAAGGATTTTGTACACATGTGAAAATTTTTCAAGGAGTGATTAGAGGGAATTAAAGGATTTGCAAAGCCTTGGTGGGATGGAAACGCTCAGCACAGCCACTTGTCTTGTGTTCATAGTACAGTGAAAGTTGAGTCAATGCATAAAGAGTGGGATTGCTCCAAGAAATGCACAAGCAAAGAAAGGGATGTGGTAGCCTTAACAAGTCAGGCTGATCACCATGGGCACAATGGGGGCAGTCTCGCACATGGAGCATTAGAAAAGTCTATGCTTGATCATGAAGTTTCTGGCCACCCTTTTACAAAAATTGCAAAGGAGAAATATGGTGTCATAATGAGCATAAAATCAAAGCTGGTATGAGAAGCTCAGAGATCAAATGAGATGGTTCAAATACAAAGAGGGAGTTGTAGGGAAAGAGGACAGTGAGAAAAACCAAAGGAAATACACACACTCTCACCAAAATTACACTAGTGAGAGGAAGTTCTAGGATGGTGGTGTAGATGTAGCATACAAAAGCTTAAACATTAATAGTAGCACCTCTTACAATGGCCCTACAAACGTTCTTGATGCAGAAAACCACTTAATGTTGCAAGAGCATGTGAAGTCGTCTCATGCAACAAATACAATGCCGAGGGAAATTGTATCTAGCTCAGCCTAGTTGTTAGTTTCTATAGATTGCAATATCATATCGTAACTTGCTCAAATTGATGGAAATCAAGCTCGGCATAGTCTTTAGTTTCATATATAAACACACACACACACACACACACACACACACACACATATATATATATATATAGATGAAAGAGAGAGAACACGATAGGTAGAGAGAGAGGGTTTTTTTAAAAAGCTCGCTCCAAAAACTGCTTTTGGAGCGAAGATAGCGTTTTTTACAAAATTGGTTAGTTGAGCACAATTTGGAAAAAGCTCCCTCCAAGGCTCTTTCCAAAAGCTCTCTCCAAGGCTCCCTCCATTCCCATCCCGAGAACAACCATGGTTTTTAGTTAGTTATACTACATCAAAAAAGCTATGTTTCCTTTGTTCCCTTTGCAGTAATCTCCCACCTTGTTTGTAGGTACATATTTAACAAATTTTCCTCAAGATTATACTTTGTGCAACTCTTTGATGTTCTCTTTGATCTTTCAATAGATGCGGTTTTATCTTCAAAAACTCTCCCAATGTTATAGTATATTGAATATGTCTCGACATGATTGACTATAGGTTCTCCACATCCAAGGTTTGCTTTGAATGTTTGGGCTTTTGAAACTCTTGACTGATTTGACCCCCAAGATTGTCCATCTAGCTCCATGGGTGGTTAGTCTAGCCAAACTTCTACAATTGGAGCAGACTTTAGAGTTAGGCTCCAGTCATTTGGTTCTCTAACTCGTTCCAACAAATGATTCGGCCAATCTTCTTCAACTAAGGGGATTCCTTCTAGCCCGTCTTCATCGTCTAGAACTATCAATTCATGTTTGTCAATTTCAACTAATCCTTTCGATTCTTTAATATCTCCAATTTCCACAAGTTCTAGTTTTGTTTTGTTTTTTGTTGGATTTTTTATGATTTCCAATTTTGGTATTGACTAAGCTATTTCCTCTACCATTGTCTGGGCCTTCTCTTCAACTTTCCTTTGTTGTTGTCATCTTCTAAACCCATAACATCGACATCCCTCTTTCTTGTAGTCTTTCAAAGACTTCTTACTAGTATCAGACTTGCTCACACTGTTTTTCTTGTTCTTCTTGGCATGTGCCCTGGTAACTACCTTGATTCAAATTGTGGGTTCAATGTCTGAGGATTTACTTGGCATGACTTGCTCTATGTTTATGGCCATTTTTCCTTTGTTTGTAGGGTTCCTAGGATAATCTTTAGGAAAATTCCAACCTTTTCTATTGCATTGCATGCAATAAGCCTCAATTGGTCTAGCATTCTTGTGCGGCTTTGGACAATCCTTTTTTCAATGATCATCCAAACCACAGTTATGAAAATTCCCCATTCTTGAGGCATTTCTTTCACCATGGGTGGTCTAGCTCCTTGGTTTTCCATGAAGTAAACGATTGCTGCCTCTGGAGATGCCTGATAAACTAGTTCTACCATGGTAGGAGTTGACTGAGTATACCAATTTGTCGTCTACTACCATGGTTGATGAACTAGCTTCATTGTATGGCGTGATTGGTACTAGTGTCTGATCTTCCACTTGTCCTTCAAGAAGCATGTATTTGAATGAAAAAACATTATATCCTGATAGAGGTGGTTGTTGACCTAGTACTAGCTATGCTTTCTCCATAGTACTAGCTATGGTCTCTCCATAGCCATAAGTGGTCTCTAAACTTGCCCCATGTTAGGTGGATACCTATACATAGGTTGCCTTTGTTGTCTCATTGGGACATATTGGACATTTACATTGTAGTTAGGCTTGTAATAGCACTCATTTGTCTCATGGTTTGTCCATTTATCCTCAATGACACACCACTTAGATGGTCTCGCTTGTTCCATAGGTTGCCCTTGTGGTGGACCCTGTCTTGGCCCTCACATTGGCATCCTTAGCATGTTTCTCATCATGTGCAAGTCTTTATTGAGTAAACCTTTTAGAAATAATGAGACTAGTCCTTTTTGGGGAATTTTCCAACTTCGCACATGTGTCAATGCATTGCCTCATTTGACTCACACAGTCTCTTACAATCTCTCCTTGTTTTTTAAAGCTATAGATTTGTGCTACCATATCGTGCTTGATTTCCATTTTCTAACAAGCAACAAATCTCATAATCTCTCAATCGATCCCATGTTTTGTTCTATCTCAGGTCTCATACCCATGATCATTTCTTAAATTGAGTATCCCTAATACTTAGTCTGTTCAAACTCCTCCAGAGTCATCATAACAAATTCATTGCTATAAAAATCCCTAAAGAGGTGTATAAGAAGGTCCGTTAGGCCTTTCTCCCTAATCTTGAAAGAATACATGCTTTTCAAGGGTGGCAATTGCCCTAGTTTAGAATTATCCATATCAAATCTGTGATAGTATTGTCCCCCAACAGTAAACCCCAAGTCCTAGGTTATTGATAGGTATGCATTTCAGAGGTTTGACATCTATTTGGTCATACTCTTATAACTATAACACCGATGGTCCCTCCTTAGTTATCATGTTTGGAATCAATGTATCGACTTCCAATCCCCATCAGTCGACAATGTCAATATTCCCAATTTTCAGGTATTGCACTTCGTTTTGATCCATATAGGAGGTGTCTTGTTTGTTATCTCTAACCTCCTCTTCAAATTCAATCGTGTGGTCATCGACCGTCACCACATACTCTTGAGATCCAGATAAAGTTGAGCTCCATGTTTGTTGGTCTTGTAGAAGGTCAAAATGTGTTTGAACCTAAGAGAGGTTCCAAATCTTGAATGACTCAAAAAGGAAGACATCCTGAGATTTGAGTCAAAGTAAGGGTCAGGTACTTCCTCAACTATAATCTCTAAAGGTACCCCTTGGTTTATCACGCTCTCCTTTGTATATACTCCCGGGGCAGTCACTTATCAAAAGACCCATATATCACATGCGTTCAAGAGGTAATTAATAATACCACAATATACATGCTATACTTACACTGTGAGCCTATCTAAAAAACCCCCACCCCCCTCTGTATGTATACATTTTTATACATTTTGGTCTTTTAATAATCCTCTCCGGTTAACTCACGTGATATCATACACATTCTAAAAAGTGACCGCCCCGGGTATATACTCTACTCTCACTTTCTTGATTATATCCCTGATTTTCTATGACATAGTCGGACCTACGGTACATAAAAACTCAAAATACTCAATGAAAATGAATACCTAGCATTTAGTACCAATATCAACTTGTTCAGTTTGTCTTAAATCCAATTTGGCTATTGCTCAAGCTAGATCCCGATCACTCATGTACAATCAATTGTAATGAAGTTAGTCTATTAATAAAAAGTATTTACAAGAACTCTTGGTCAAAATTTTTACCTTCAATCTGCCAAAGTAGCCAAGGGACCAATCTGCAACCTTCAAATCCAGAAAACCCAATTTCAAGTAGCAAACAATATCCAAATGACTTCAAACTTTCTAGGCTCTCTTGTATGAGGTGTCTATCAACCTTGTGAACCAAAAATGTCAAAAATGACCTCTCTGGCTATAAGGAGATAATAAACACGCTTATAATCTACGCATTCAAGAATCATCATTTTTCATTTTTGTTGATCCTCATTAGTTAAGTGGATACGCCCTGACTAAGGTTTTACAATCTTTTTGGACCAATTTGATTCAATCTCCCAACAGTTTCTATGTCCGGCGATTTTAAGTGCAATTTAAGTGATTATGCAAGCCAAATGTTGTCCAAATTACTTGAAACTTCTCTCAAGTACTCTACTACTACTCTAGACCCAATCCCCTTTGAAAAAATGTCCAAAAGTTGAACTTTTAGGGTGGGAAATAATAAGCACGCTTATTCTCTCTCTCTCTCTCTCTCTCTCTCTCTCTCTCTCTCTCTCTCTCTCTCTCTCTCTCTCTCTCTCTCTCTCTCTCTCTCTATACCTGACTCTCACTCTTTCTCTCTTGTAACAATGCGAGTCACCTTTCAACATCCATAATCCACTTTCAAACAACAGTGAGAAGATCTCTACTCCCTATCCATCTCTTTCTTTCTCTCTCTACTTTATGTATATGCTCAGGGGATTAAAAACACATCACTGATTGATGAAACACATAAGCAGGTATGGCTTTCTCTAGTGTATGACATTGATTCAAGCTTATCTAATTGTGTTTAGCCCATTGATGTGCGCTTATGGCGGGTATGAACTTGTAGGAGTACATACAATCATTCACATCACATATGCCACGTATGTGGTAGAGACACTATTTTCACATTATCTTTCGAATTTTTGTCTCTTGGTTTGACCTAATGAGACCAATAGAATATGGTTTTAGAAGAAATTCTCTAATCCTTAGTCAAGAAAATTTTTGAGATCTCTTAGTTGTTAATTTGTTTTCCATTTTCATTTGGTTAGACAAATTTGCCTAATCATAAAAACTCAAGCCTTTTTTTTGTCCATAGTCACAATTGTGAGTGGAAGAGTTATATTATCTCAAAAATGAATGTGCAAGAAGCCTCAAGCACAATTCGTGCATTGAGCAGCCAAAAGATACCACATGCCTAAGCCTTTACATAAACATTTACCTAGTTATGGTTCAAAGTGTGTTTCAACTCATAGCTAGAAGCCCATAGCGAGCATATTCTAAGTGCCTAAGGTCGAGTGTTTGCTTCCACCCATTTGAATCCTTGTTTTTCCCAACAGAGAAAATCCATTCCTTGCTTTCCAGATGATATCTTCACAGCCGTTACAAGATTTCTTTTGAAAACTCAAAGTTTCTTGACTTCTAGGTTTGCTCGAGATAGCAAAAGCAGACAATATGAGTGCAAACCAAAGTGGTTTGATTTTTGAACACCTTTCCTCCTAGAATCAAGTAATTCTTGAAGAAGCAAATCTTTCAAGTCTTTTGCACCCATTTTCATACTTTACTCACCCGACCTCTTGTGGCTAGGCGATCGTTGAAAAGATGACAAGGGTCTTCAATAGCCACTTTGCATCCTAAACAGAGGTCCGTGCATATCCCTCTAACTTTTTTCTTGATCCCAATTGGTATTGCCTCCTATAGTACCTTCCAAAGCAAGAACTTTTTTTTTTTTGTAGGATACAAGCATTTCCTCTTGTAAGCTACAAAGTGTGCCTTCAGGGATCACTCAACCGCAATCAAACCCATGACCTAGGTCACATAGGTTGATTGCTTCAGTCAACTGAGCTAGCTCCCATTGAAAAAGCAAGAACTTCATTATGCTAGGCCACGGAGGATCCCATATATTTTTAGCATAATTGCCACCCATTTAGACTTAGGTCGTTGTAGTCTCCACTCTTTGTTCAATAGGGAGAACGAATCTGCTTTGGAGATAATATTCCCCTTGTTTGTGGCAAAAGGAAATTTATGTCAACGGGCTAGTGCTAGACATTCCATTCAAATTATATATTTACACATAGGCGCTAGAAAGATCTCAGACTATTAACCACTCCGTTGACCAAAGGGCCTTTGTGTCCATTCAGGTTGTACTGAGTAGTCAACTGATCTGCATCCTTCTAGCTCGGGTTGCTTTGGTCCCAAAATTGAGCTAGATGAGTTAAACCTTTGTTATTAAGTCTTTTGGCTACTTCTCTCTAGAAGGGGTTAAGAGAGCCTCCTTTGATCTTTGATAACCATGGGGACCAGTGGGTAATGGAGCTCTTGAAGTATCTAGTTGACCTCTTCCTATTCTCGATTCTTTGGTAGATTTTTGCACTAGTTCGCCTATGTTGTCAACAAGCTTCACATTTGCCCAAAGTGGAGCGAGTAATTTGTTTAGAATGCCTATTCCTTTCCATGCCCCCCTTGGGAGCAGAACTTTGCTTTGTTTGTTATATCCCAAGCCATTATGGCCCAGGCTTGATCTTGACTTGTTACCACCAAAAAGTATTCCCAATGCTTTTACCTTATTCTTTGATGGAGCTTTTCGACGAGCCACAGGGAAAGCAGGGGGAGGGCTAGTGTTGCTCAACCCAAGTGGAGAGGTGGTCATGAAAGAGAAGTTCAATCTACCAAGTTCAGCTAGCAACAATGAAGCAGAATACGACACACTAATTCATAGTTTGAAGATGTGCATTGGCCAAGGGATACAACGCCTCATGGTAAAGGGAGATGCACTTCTCATTGTTAAACAGATTTTAGGCATTTGGGCATGCAAGAATGAAAGCTTACGGACAAAAGTTCATGCCATTCGTAGATTGTTTAATCAATTTGAAGAAGTGCAACTATATCATATTCCTAGGAAACAGAATGAAGATGCCGATTTACTTGCACAGCAAGTAGTTACATGTGTTCAGAAAGAAGTGCAGGTCATCATGGTGGCAGCAACTGTCAAGCAACCGAGATACCAGGGATTGGAGTCATTGACTCCCATTATTAGCTACATTTTGGAGGGTGAGTTTCCACAAGACTTCACGAAGGCTCAGAAGAGGAGACTCATGAAGAAGGCAAGCGCATATCTCTTCCTAGAAGGCTCCCTCTATCAAAGAGGGAGGGATCAAGTATGCAGAAGAGTACCAACTATTGAGGAAATTCCAGCCATTCTAAAAGGTTTGCATGAAGAAGCATGTGGTGGTCATTTTGCCCAAGAATTAACTGTGAAGAAGATTTTGCTTGCGGGGTATGTTTGGCCAAGTCTGCATGTGGATGTCCAACATTGGTGTAAAAGTTGTCACAATTGTCAGGTAAATGGGAATAGAAGATTGGTTTATGGTCCAAGGCAAATCGTGCTTGCAAATGGACCGTTTGAAAAGTGGGGCATTGATGCTATGGGTCCTCTGCCTAGGACAAAAAATGGTAAACTCTACATTCTAGTGGCTGTAGACTATATGACTAGGTGGGTGGAAGCACAAAGTGTGGCAAAGGTAAATGAGAGGACAGTGAGCAAATTCGTCTACACTCACATTTGTTGTAGATTTGGTACACCTTTGGAGATTGTTTCTGATAATGGTCCAGGGTTTAGAAAGGGATTGCTCACAGAAGTCTGTGAAGAACTTCACATTCTACATCGTCACAGTACACCCTACTACCCACAGTCAAATGGTTTGGTGGAGAAGGCTAATGGTGTCATTGCAGGAATCATTAGAAAGATGGTGCAAAACAAAACAAAATTATGGGATGACTTCTTGGATGGTGCCTTGTGGGCAGCATATCGAACCACATATAGGGAAGCCACGGACTTCACACCATTTCACTTGGTCTATGGTCAAGAGGCTTTGTAGCCTATCGAGCTCAACATTCCAACAATGCGACTTCATGGCAAAGGAGCACAAGATGATCAAGAGGTATGGATGGATCGACTTCTTACGTTAGTGGAGCTTGAGTGGAAAAGAGAAGCAGCATATGAGTGCTACAAGAGGAAAGCCACACAAGTGAAAGAAACGCACGACAAGAAACTGAAGGACAAAGGCATCAATGAAGGAGATCTTGTGCTAAGGTATGACAATCGACTCGATAATCGTTTTGATGCCAAATTTGAAACAAAATGGCAGGGGCCATACATAGTCAAGAAGGCTTTCAATTCAAGTTACTATCAACTTATGGACTTGAATGGGAAAGAGCACTCCAAGAAGGTAAACGGCTATCGCTTGAAGCCTTACTTGAGTCGCCTTCTACCAAAGGATCTACCAGAGCAAAAGGCAACTATCCCATGTAAGTATTGTTCCATGAAGCATGAGTGTAACACAAACCAAAATTCCAAGGAGCCAAACAATGAAGATCTTGTCAAGGACTCTGAAGCACTCTCTTTGGAAAAGATTCTTTATGATGGTACATGAATATACCATCATCCTGGGGGAGGGCTAATGATAGCCGTTTTTCGGCTCTCTGTGATTGCCATAGTGAGTTATCCCCCCCCTATCAAATCACTCAAACACTGTGGTTACCCTCACCCTTTCACTGTATATAGGTGCGTGTGAGTTAGGGGACTTTTCCCATATCTCCTTACTGAAATAAAAAACCCTCAATTAGCTAGTCATTGGGCTAAATGAGCCAAAAAAATAAAAAATATAAAAAATATAAGTATATTATGGCCCATGCGTATGTAAATATTTCTTTGTATATAGGGCCTAAATAAAAGATTTTTTCATAATTATTTTGGTATTTATTTAAATATTTCTACCTAGGTGTGTGTTATTTATGCTCTGTACATTGCCTCACCATTACCACAATTTTTCTTACCATTTTTCATACTCTTTATTCCATATAGAAATATTTTCATGTAAGCTTCTCTTATATTTGGTGTAACTCCACCCCAACAAAAATCCAAAAAAACTAGTTTTATTTATGTGTATATTTTTTCACTATTGTGATTTTTCCCTTCCTACATCTATTTTGTTTTTTTTTCTAAAAAATTAGAACACCAAAAATATTTATTTTTTTATGGTAGCCTCATAATGAGAGAGATTTCTTTTGACCCCTTTATATTTTTTCCACTTATATTATTTATATTTGACATGTACATATTTTTTAGACCCCTCAATATTTGATTTTCTTAGTTGTACTATTCACTTATATCATGATCTCAACAATATCTTCAATTATAGACCTACCAAATAAGGTCAAGGGTAGGTGGCATGCATACATGCACTATGGAGGGCTCACTCTTGGAGGTATTCAAAAGAATCATCCAAAGAAGGACCCCACAAGGACCTTGTGCAGTGGAAAAAAACGGTCGGTTTTGCTTAATTTTTAAAGTTCACTTGCTCTCCGAATTTGAAAAGGTGATACAAACAAAAGTTGTAGCTCGTGGGCTGAACTTTTGCCTCAAATTTTTTCATATTTTTTTGAGCTACGAGCTGTGAGCTATGATTTTATTAGTGGACCCCATTTTTCCCATGCTATGCAGCCACACTCTCTCTTCCACTTTATCATTTTCCTCTTTCACACACACTTCTCCACTCATCATCCCCACCTCTCTCACCACTCCTCTCTGCACCCTACTCACCTTCTCCTCAACCTTGAAGAATAAGAGAAACCATGGTGAACTCATACCTCCCACACACAATTCCATTCCAAAATTGACCACCTAGTCTCATTTTTCCTCCTCCAAATTACCCATATCTATCAAAAAGACCACAAAATTCAGCCTCTTCTCTTAAAAGACAGCATCATGGTGGTTGATTACTCAGCTTCAATTACCTTGTCTCTCAAGGAAGGTCAAGAGTGGAAAAAAATGTACCGTCAAAGCTAGTGGAACGTCAACAAGCGTCAAAATTGGCCCTACTCAAGACACTTGGAGCATCAACCTTGTAAGAAATCCACCTTTTCTTACCTCTTAAGAGTTTTTCTTCCTTATTTGTATCCTACATGGATACTCCCATTGTAAATATCCAATTCCATTTGTAAATTAATACTAACTCTACTAACACTAACCCACTATGAAAAGTCCTATCACCTCCATTTCTCTCCTCTCTCTTTCCCCACCAACTTCTTGATAATTCCAAGCAAAAGAAATTAGATAAATGGCTGAAAATCTAACCCAACCATGGTTAGAGGAGTAACCTTAGCCTTCAAAATTGCTATAAAAGGAGGGTGTGGCTAGCACAAAAGGGGGAGCCATAAGCAAGAGCACTATGCTATAGCTTGAGAAGCCAAGCTCAACCTCTCTAGAAGGAGCTCTTGAGTGGAAGCTCATTGTCTTATGCATGTGCATTTGTTGTAATAGGGGATTAGCAAGGGAACTCTATGCCATTGTAAGAGAGAGAGTGATCATTCAATTGAGAGTAGGAAATCTATCATTTCTCCTACTAGTGTAAGCCCAACATTTGCTGAATCAAGGAGGGTGGATTTGGACTAAGCTTGGATATTTTGTCTCCCTTCCAACGTGAAGTAATGGACAACAATGATGCGTAAGTGTCTTGGTGTTTTTTGTTAAGTTCTTGATAGCTTGTCTCTGGTGTTGTCATCAATCTAGCCATAAATCCCACATACTGTAAGAGGGCGACAGGGTGGAGAGGACTCCCCTGGCTTTAAGACAGTGATTGGGGTGGCTTTTCTTGTGATGTGTTATGGTGAAATTTACGCAAGCTATGTTGAACAAATACTAATTTCACTTTGATTTGTCATGACAGATTGGTAAGAAGGTATTAATGCAACAAGCACCCCCTCCCCCTTTCTCTCTCTTTCTTAAATATATAGTTGTGTTTGCTTGATCATTGCCGATACGTTTCAAAGCAGCCTGAGCACTATCTCTCTCTCTCTCTCACTCTCTCTCTCTCTCTCTCTCTCTCTCATGTTTTAGTGTGTGAGAGTCTCTCTCTCTCTCTCGTGTTTTAGTGTGTGAGAGTGTTCCATTGGTGTTAGGGTTAGTGTAAATTCCTTGCTTGTTTGTGGGTTGCTCTAACGATTCTCCTCTTTTGCGTCCTAGTTCGCTCTTAAACTAGGTGGTGCCCCTTGTGTAGTTGGGATTTGGCTGTGGGTTTGTTGTTTTGGTTTGTGTTGTGTTGTGCCCCAGCCCCATTGAGCAGCACGGGAGCCTTGAAGGGTGTCTAGAGGTTGCTCTTCTTGTTGCCCGCCTCGGACCGCCTCAAATTGGTGCCCCCACTGAGGATGGCTTGTGTATTTTTGTGTAGAATCAACCTTTAGCATAGTCAAGTAGTTTGCATGAATCACGAAAATTTGTATGATCCCTTCATTCCCATTGCAAGGCAAAAGGTACACATAATTGTTAGTACTAAGTTGCAATTTCAACGTGTCATTCGTAGAATTTTAAGTCCTCTTAGGTTGGCCGAGATAAACGCTTCAGTAAATGCTTTTATTTTGCCTCTCATTAGGTACGACCTTAGTTTGTACGTCTATATTTTTGTTTTGTTTTAAGCATTAGGTCATGCATAGACCATGGATAATGGCCCAGGAATAGAGGTTTTCCCCTTCCATTTCACTCCACACATTAGAATAAACATTGCAATTAGTAGGAAAATCCATTTTCAACAACGTATGGTGTTCATGTTTGGTGCCCAAAGAGTAGGAGAAATTCTCGCATCACCAAACCCTATCATCCTACCTCTTATTGATTATCATAGGTTGTTTGATGTGAATATCTTTATTTTGTTGTAGAATAGATTGCAAGCTAGAAAACATTATTGTGTAAATCTTTTTAAGAAAGAAAAACAAAAACGGGTGTCACTTTGAAATCAATTCAATGGAAAGCCAACGCCAAATGTCTGGGTATCCTCTTTTCTTTGGAGAGCCTGGAGAGGATGCAGAATTATTTTTAGCGAATTTCAAGATATCTTGCCGTATCAAGAGGATAATAACTGATCAAGAACGTGTAGAAATGTTTGAGGTGGTCCTTAGGAAAGATGCTAGCACTTGGTTTGACTCTTTGCCTGAGGAAGTTAAGGGGAATTACACAGAAGTTTTGAATCGTTTCAAGAAATACTTCTTTGATCCCCAAAACACTCAAAAACTATGGCAAGACATTGTTTCTCATAAGCAAAAAGACTTAGATGACTACTACTTGTACAAGCAAGAGTTTCTACGTCTTTGGGCTCTATGGATACGAAATGTTGCTAACCTTGGTGATGGTGCAGAATTTTTAAAGAAGGAGAGGTTCATAGCCGGACTCTTTCCTGACCTTAAGGTAAAAGTTGAGGCGGGTGCACCTACTACTTTTGATGCAGCGGAAACTAGGGCTGCTGAGAAATATAGGAAACTCAAGTGCTTAAGGGGAGAGGTTCCAATAGAAGGTCTTAGACCCAAAGGTAAGTCACAAGCATCAACATCGAGGGAGCTTCCTGAGGTAACGGCGGAAGTAATTGAGAAGTTAAATGAATCTTTAAGCAGCCTGTCAATTCACCTTGCACAAGCTGTAGGTCCAAAGGGACAAGCAAAGAAGTCTGAAGAGCGAGATCCACGACCTAGGAGAGTCTTGCAATGTTGGAATTGCGGAGAGTCTGGACATGGGATGTATAATTGTCCTTGGCCCCGTGGAGAGCCAGGGAGACCTAACTTGAATTACCCAGTGATGAATGCAGGAGAAGGAGCTGGTCAACAACCAAGGCTTCTACAAAGGCCAAATGGACCAAGACCACCTCCACAAGGGGTAGAAGGAGTTCCACCTTTGCCAGATCCAAATGTGCATGTGGTAGAGGTGACAAATTCAAATGAGGTTGACATGGAAGCCAATGGCATTAAGCGTGGCCGAGGGAAAGGTAAAGAGAAAGAAGGAGTCACATCACAGAGTGACCATGGACAAGGCAAAAAAGCAAAGGAGACCAAGGAAACCAAGAGGACTCGACGTCGTATCAACCTCCAAGACTTCCCTCTTGGACATGGTATAGCTCCGTACAACTTGTTGGAAGACATGAGAGGTAAGGGTCCTGATATTTCATGGCCTCAATTTCTTGCATTATGTCCACAAGTAAGGAGGGATTTAACAAGGGCAGTTAGCACTAGGAGAAAGGTAAAAGAGAGTGTGCCTGTTGTAAAAATTGCACAAGCTGAAATGAATGAGGACATTACACCGGTGCTAGACTATTACATCAAAGGAAGATTGGTTAGGAAAGGTCTAGTGGATGGGGGTGCACAAATTTGCATCATGACAGAGGGACTCATGCAAAAACTAGGCATGCACATCCATGAGACACCTGAAATTAAGGTCAAGATGGCAAACAATAGCAAGGCTAGGTGCGTAGGCATTTGTAAAAATGTCTTTGTAGAGGCCTTTGGCATTAAGAAAGCGGTGGATTTTTATGTTATGTCGACCAAGGGAAGTGGTTATCCATTTATCCTAGGAAGACCATGGCTAATGAAAATGCGAGCTTTGCAGGATTGGGAGAGTGGGAAATTAATTTGCAAGAATGACAATCATAAGAAGGTTGTCTTTGACATGAAGGAGCAACGCCAAGAGGAGCTCCATGAAGAATCATCTCAAAGTGAGACGGAAGAAGGTTGGACCGATAGCACTTCAGAAGAAGAAAGTAGCGGCAGCATTACTGAAGAGGAGTCTTCCATCGAAGTCATGGGGGTAAGGTTTAAGCCAAGCAACCAAGAGACCTCTTGTCAAGGCTTGGAGGAGGTAGGTCCTCAAGAGAACGAAGGTGTTCAAGATGAAGGGATGCTGGAAGGTATGCTATCAACAACACTTACAAAGGATGAAAGAGAGGAGTTCAAATGTGTGCTAAGGAAGTTTCCTAAGCTTTTTGCTAAAGACTACACCGACGTGCGTGGGGTAGATGTTGTTCAACACAAGATTGAGTTAAAGCCTGAGGCCACACCTAAAGCTCAGAAGCTACGAAGGCTAGGAGTTATAAAGGAGCAGGCTCTACTCAAGGAGGTAAGAAAGCTTCTAGTAGCAGGTTTCATTTATCCAGTGGAGAATTCAGAGTGGGTCTCTCCTGTTGTTGTCACTCCTAAGAAAAATGGCAAGTGGAGGGTGTGTGTGGATTACCATCCCCTCAATGAGGCAACAAAAAGAGATCACTTTCCCCTCCCATTCCAGGATGAGATACTAAATGAGGTAGCTGGTCATGAGAAGTACACTGTGTGCGATGGTTACTCAGGTTACTTTCAAATAGGGATTGCATTGGAGGATCAATTGAAAACAACCTTTATCACTCCTTGGGGTTGTTATGCTTTTAGAGTCATGCCATTTGGTCTGACAAATGCTCTTGCAACATTCCAACGTTTCATGAATATGGTGTTTCAAGCATTCTTTGGAAAGTCAATTAGGGTGTTCATTGATGATTTCTGTATTTATAGCTCAAAATCATTGCATCTACAAAGGGTAGAAGAAGGTTTAAAGAAAAGCCACATTTGCCATACATATAAAGAAAAGCCCTACTAAGAACAACCTGTTTCTGAACAGCTTGTGACTGACTAGCACTCTCATCATAAATTCTCTACACCCATGTCAGCATATTACGAAGTCTTTCAAGGTGCTAGCATAGGTGCTTGCTTCCATAGATGATTGCATTGGAGAAAGGCCTTCTGCTTGCATATGTTTAGAACAGCCTTGACGAGTTTCCTTGCCAACATCCTGCATCGATTTGAAGTGATTACCCATCTTGTAGTTTTTTTGTGAAGGTACCAATAAAGAACAAAGGAAGCCGATCTCCTGTTTTCACTGAAAGGCTGTAATTTTGACGATTTCTCAGTTTGCGATGGGAAAGACGTCATAGGGCCGAAACTATAGTTTAGAGCAGGAATAGCTGAATAGCTGCACGTCTTGACAAGTCGACTGATGAAGGTCATAAAAAAAGCGAGCAAGCACTTGCTGTTGGATGGTCGATGCCACGTGGATGAAGGATTCTTGCTTTGCATCCGCTAGAAACAACCTAGGGCTTTCTGGACCTGCTCTTGTTGCGCACATCTCGAATCAGCGCATTCCAAGAGATGACATTCCAGATAGGAAGCTCCTCAACCACATTTTATACATATCGACCAAGACAATACTGCCAAGCACGACATCTTTCTTCAATAGCCTCCGACTCACAATATAGTTCTGAGTTTTTGTGCCCATATGAGCATCTTGTGTAGAGCCACATGCCTTCAAGGTACGTGCAAAGGTAATTGCATATGGAGAGAGGCCTTCGATTCGCAATTGTTGACTTTCCAAACAGAACATTAGACACCACAACATTGTGGTGAAGAGAGAGGAGAGAGAATGTGGGGATGAGCCGCTGCTCATAATAAGCACCAAAAATTATCCTAACATAGCAACGAGGTCTCTTTATGATTGCTAATGTAGCTTTGATAAGAAAACCACGCATAATTTTTGTACAAAGGAAGCATGCAGCAAGCCGGGCGCAATGCAAGGAAGCCAAGAAACTTGCAGTTGGTCATTACCCTGCAGGTATTGACGAGAATAATGAAGATGCTGCAACAAACGACGTGCGCAGGCCATGGACTGCCAAGCGCTGCCTGCGACTAAAAAAGCACGCACTCATTCAAGCTGCCAAGTGTTGCTTGCGATTAAAAAAGCGTGCGTTGGTTTGATCTGTCTACGATTAATAAAGCGAGCATGAACCGTTAGAAAAGCTCTTCCACGTGGGTTAACGAGATTACCATGCAAGTATTAGCGAGAATAATGAAGATGCTGCAAACGACGTGGGCAGGCCATGGACTGCCAAGCGCTGTCTGCGATTAAAAAAGCCTGAACGAGTGTTGCTTGCGATTAAAAAAGCATGCGCTGATTTGATCTGTCTGCGATTAACAAAGCCAACACGAGCCGTTAGAAAAGCTGGTTTAACCAGAGGCCACGGATTTGAAATAGGCTCCTAAGCTAACTAAGTAAACATGGATTTGGAGCGTTTCATGAGCGATGATGGATGAGGGTTTCCTGACTTTGTGAGAGCACCTTACCTTGGATTCAGGTTGCGCAGTTCGCAGCCCTCCTTCCTTTGAAGGCTGCGCTAGTGCAGGGTGTATCACTCCAAGACTTGGGCTGCAAGTGGTTGGCTATAACCCGCTGCAGCAGGAAGTTTCCGTGGCAGCGAGCTCTTCATAGCTCCGATCAGCTTGCAGATCTTCTTTCGTGCTTGGTATCGCATGATTATCGCGCTTATCTTCCCATCCGCACTTGCTCGCTGTTACCCGCGGCCTGCCGCCTGTGTTACATATTGTGCGCCTTTTTTTAAAGCATCTTCCACGCGATTACTTGAGCACTTGGGTGCCGTTCGCACCCAGGGAAAAGGCGACAAGGGCTCAACAACCACGTAATAGCGGCCGAGTATCATGGAGAACTCACCTAAGGCCTCATATACGGAGGCAGTGGCCGTGGGGCGAGGAGCATCCAAAGACCATCAACTAGAGGCCCAATCGTCTGGTCCCAATGGAGGTGAGCAAGAAAGTGGCAAGATTCAACATGATGGCCACCTTAAGAGATCTACTGAACGGGCTAGGCGAGGCGAGCCTCACCACATCCTGTCGATTGGGGAGACGGATTTTCATGCCTTGAAGAAAAGTCTACCATAGGTGGTTGAAGTGGAAAATGCGTGCTTAGTGTCGGTGCCGATTAAAAAGTAGTTGGCTGTGATGGCCAATTCATCGTTGATATTTGTCTTTATGGGTAGAATATTACCACAGATAGAGCTCATTAGATGGATCTCTGGTCCAACATTCCTAAACCAAGGTGAAACGATTGGCTACATCCAATATTTAACCAAAGGGTTTTTCATTGTCAGGTTCAACGACCCATACATAACTAGCAAGATCTTAGCAAAAAGCCCCTTGTACCTCAACCGCTCCTGAGTATGCATTCTATCATGGAACGTGGATTTTGAATCCCCCGAGGCCTTCAAGGATTTGTACCTCGTGTGGGTTGATTTTCCTGTGCTTACACTGTCGGATCTCTCAAAGCCATTTGAGGTCCAATGTGACGCTTGTGGTGATTGCCTTGGAGCTGTTTTACTCCAAGAAGGGCACGCCATAGCCTATGAAAGTCGAAGGCTCGACCCAATTGAGCAAGCTCTAGGCATACATGAAAAGGAACTCCTCGCAGTTCTACATGCCTTAGACTCATGGAATCACTATTTATTGGGGACTCCTTTTATTCTGCGGACAGCTCGCCAAAGCCTTAACTACTTCATGACGCAGACCAAGCCGTCCGACAAACAAATGAGGTGGGTCAATTTTCTTTTGCAATTTCATTTTCATATTGCTAACATTGCTGGCAAGATAATCAAGTAGCCGATGCACTCTCAAGACAGCTGAGAGTGATTGTGGTTTCCATAGCAACTTACATTGATCTATCTTCTATGATAGATGAGTATGCTATTGATCCCGATTTTAGAGATGTAATTTCAGCCCTTGCACTATGGAAGAAAGAGGAACCATTTACGTTACAAAATGGTTATCTTCTCTATGGCAATAGACTATGCGTTACTAAATCACTACGTGAGAAAGTAATGTATGAATCTCATGCTCCTCCTTACGCGGGGCATAGAGGGATTCAGTCTACCCTAAAAGGGATTGAAACATATTTTTATTGGCCTAACATGAAAGCAAACATAGAAGAGTATGTTTCTAAATGTGTGGTGTGCCAAAAGACAAAGTTTGATAGAAGAAAGCAACCTGGATTGCTTCAACCATTGCCAATCCCTAATCCACCATAGGAGAGCATATCCATGGATTTTATCTTTAGATTGCCTAAGTCTATCCATGGGAATATGGGAATATGAACGATAGTAGACATTGCCAATCCCTAATCCACCATAGGAGAGCATATCCATGGATTTTATCTTTGGATTGCCTAAGTCTATCCATGGGAATATGGGAATATGAACGATAGTAGACAGGTTCAGCAAACAAGCTCATTTTATACCTTTCAAAAAGACTATAAAAGCCCATCAAATGGCAACCCTCTTTATATCACAAATCTTCAAATACCATGGCTTGCCAATGTCCATAATGTCGGATAGAGATGCTAGAATGATTAGTAATTTCTAGAAGGGTCTCTTTGAGAATTTAGGGACAAGGCTAAACTTCTCTTTGCCCTATCACCCGCAAACGGATGGCCAAAGTGAAATAGCTAACCTAACAATTCTTGATCTACTAAAAGCCTATTTAACGGAAGTAGATTAAAGGTCTCAATGGGAGAAGTACTTACCCGTAGTGGAGTAGGCCTACAATAACACTGTACATACCTCCACGAGAAAAGCACCTTTTGAGGTAATTGAGGGAAGATCTAAAGGTACCCTGCTACTTAATACACGGGAAGATCTTCACTGCAGATGAGTATAGCCGAGACCTACAAGAATCTTTCCAAAAGATTAAGGATGCTATCTCTATCTCACAGCAAAGGCAAAAGGCTACTGGTGATAAGCACAAAAGAGCCCAAGCCTTTAAAGAAATTAATGGGTCTTGCTTAAATTTCCCAAGGCTCGATTAAGGCACACCACGAGCAAGAATCCTACGGGACACCAAAAGTACTATGCTAAGTTAGAAAAAAGGTACTATGGTCCCTTCCAGATTCTTAAACCAATCAATGAGATGGCCTATCAACTCAAGTTGCCCAGTCATTGGCTCATACACAATGCTTTCCATGTGAGCCTACTAAAGCCTTACAAAGGAGAGCCACCTCAAGAACCAACTATTGACGACCCACGAGAGATCGAGGACCAAGAAGAGGTGGCTGCAGCCCGTCGAGTCCATTCGGAATAACTAATATCTAATTCTCCTAAATGATTTTCTCATGTTAAACTGATCATTTAATATGGGGAAGTACCAAGGGAGAAAAAGCTAGAATATTGGTTAAGCTGGTAGACCAACCACAATAGGGATCCAAAGGAGGAAAAATAGGGATCTAAAGGGGGGGGGCCATCTGCAAAACAGCAATGTGCAACAATGGGCTTTAAAGACCCTAAGGTTCATCCCATTAAGACTTCCAAAATGCTAAGGTTCCAAAATTCAAAGGTTGTGTCCAATGGTCAAATCTTAGGAAATTGGATGCTTTGTGAGTGTACACAAAAGTCTTCAAGACTCCTACATAGGAGGGGGCGAGCCCTATAAGTAGGGGATGAGAGAGAAACACACACACACACTCACACTCACAGGCTCCCTTTACACAAAGGGCATAATGGACACATGTTAGCTCCCTAGCCCAAGTGCCCACAAGGTGCACTCAAATCCTATTGGATGTCCATAAAGGTGGACCAATGAGAATTAGGCTAGAGTACTTTTAGTTTAATTCATTTAAAAAAACTTGATAAAAGAACCAATAGAAATTAAGCTCTCTAGAAGACTATAGGACAGTCTCCCAAGGGGTCCAATGAGCATTCAGCAGGCCAATGGCTTGCCTACTTCCTATTGGACAGAAGACAAAGGGGTCCAATGAGAGTTTAATTGCATTAATTAATTACCTAAAGCTCTCACAAAAGGGAAAAGGGAGACACATGTCACAAGGCTATCACTTATGCTTCTCAATTTTCATTGGCTAAGCTTTGCAGGGTTTAATGGGGTGTTAGCATGAGTATTTTGCAAGAGGGGTCGACCAAGAGAGAGAGGGGACTGATTTTGGCAAGGCATTATCACACACACACTCACACAATCTCATGTGTGAAGCAAGAAGACTCTCTCTCTCCTTCTCAAGCTTTCATGGAAAGCTCATCATCTACTCCAAGCTTGGAGAAGGGAGGCCTACACCAACAACTCTTGGCTTTGTGATGCAAATCCAACCAAGAGTCAAGCTTCAATGCATGCTCATCTCCTCTACCATGCTAATTACTAAGCTATGCTAAGCTTTTATAAGTGGTTATGTGAGGAGATATACTTCTTTCTCGTAAGACTACTCCTTCTTCCTCTCAATCTGCTTTCATACCCCGCTAGCTCTCACCATCTTTGAAGGTGTGTGAGGCCGGGTCTGAGGCCGTGAGGGAATTGATGTTGTGTTTTATAAGTGTTTGCTTAGTGCTTGAAGCTTCCATCTTCATTGCACTAGCTAGTTATTGAAGGAACACAAAGAATTGTATTGTAAAATGTCTCCCTTGATGGGGGAAACCTATAATACAAAGCCTTTTGGAGGGGGGACCGGCTCCTTATTAATCTGGTCCTCAAATGCTGTCAATAGCTTAATTTCTTTCTCTTTTGAAGTATTGTTCATGCCTATCTAACTAGGTGTTATGCTTTTTGTTGCTCTCTCCATCCAAGCACTCTTGCTATGCTCATTAGGAATCTATTCTAATGAAATGTGCACTATGTTTATGCTATTTTCCGCTACTCACAAGTTATAGGCCATGAAATGTTACATTAGTCAATCTTGCTTTGCGGGTAGAGGTTCCCTTTTTACCCTACGGCATCTTTCCAAGATGGATGACTGACATAGCTACCGCAAGCATGTTTGCTCTTTAGTCCATTTCATTCTCCCAAGTAGAGTGACAAATTCTAGGTGTTGTTTGAGAGACGTCGTGATCACAAACATGATTCTAAGCATGCATACTATTTAAATTTGTGCACAATGAAAAGAGAACTAGTCTTATAAGACAAAAACATTGGTCATTTAAAGGAAATTTACACATTTGCTTACTCTAATGTAGCATTGACAAGGTTCATACTATCCTTAAGCTGTATTCCTTGCATCCATCTAGCATCTTCAAAAGGTTAATTTTTGAACTTAATAAGATACCGTCATATAATCTTACCATGTTGTAGTACCTTGTCTTCATGCCACAGGATAGCTTCGGGTTGTAGCACCTCTTTTTGGTCTTCAACTTTGGGGGGGTCTTCAATAATTGGTTCACTTGGTGGCTCTTCTTTGTAGGGCTTAAGTAGGCTCACATGAAAAGCATTATGTATGAGCCAATGGTTGGGCAACTTGAGCTGGTAATCCACCGCATTGATGGGCTTCAAGATTTGGAAAGGACCATAGTATCTTTTTGCTAGCTTAGCATAATGCTTTTGATGGCCAGTAGGATTTTTGAATGTCTTTTGCCTCAATTGAGCCTTAGGAAACTTCAGTAAGATCCAATCATTTTCTTTGAACGTTAAGGCCCTTTTGTGCTTGTCAGCAGCAGTTTTTTGCCTTTGTCAAGAGATGGATATAGCCTCCTTAATCTTTTGAAAAGATTCTTGTAGGTCACGGCTATACTCATCGGTAGCGAAGATCTTCCCATGTACTTTAAGTAGCAAGGTACTTTTAGGTTTTCCCTCAATTATTTCAAAAGGTGCTTTTCCCGTAGAAGTATGTATAATATTATTGTACAAGAGGTAAGTAATTTTCCCATTGTGAGCGTTGATCTACTTCTGTAACATAAGTCTTTAGTAGATTGAGTATCGTAAGATTGGCTATCTCACTTTGGCCATCCGCTTGCAGGTGATAGGCCAAAGAGAAATTCAATCTTGTTCCTAGGTTTTCAAAGAGACCTTTCCAAAAATTACTGGTCATTCTATGATCTCCATATGCCACAATGGATGTTGGTAATCCATGGTGTTTGAAAATCTATGATATAAAGAGAGTTGCCATTTGGTGTGCTTTAATAGTCTTTTTGACAGGAAGAAAGTGTGTTTGCTTGCTAAACCTGTCGACTATTGTCCATATATCCCATATTCCCATGGATAGACTTGGGTAATCCAAAGATAAAATCCATGGATATACTCGCCCATGGTGAATTTGGGATAGCCAATGGCTGGAGCAATCCAGGTTGCTTCCCTCTATCATACTTGGTCTTTTGGCATACTACACATATTGAAACATACTCTTGTATGTCCACTTTCATGGTAGGCCAATAAAATTATGTTTCTACTCCTTGGAGAGTAGGTTGAATGCCTCTCTGCCCCGCATAGGGAGGAGCATGGGATTCATACATGACTTTCTCACAAAGGAAGTGGGTAACACATAGCCTATTGTCGTCGAGAAGATAACCATCCTACAAGGTGAATGGTTCCTCTTTCTTTCCAAAAGCAAGGGATGACATTATGTTTCTATAGTCAGGGTCAGGAGTAGCATACTCATCTATCATAGAAGATAGATTATTGTGAGTATCTATAGACACCGCATTAACTTTTGGTCGTCGTGAAAGTGCATCAGCCACTTGATTGTGCTTACCAGCAACGTGAGCAATATGGAAATTAATTTACAAAATAAAATTTGCTCACCTCATTTGTTTGTCAGAAAGCTTGGTTTGCGTCATAAAGTACTTGGCACTTTGGTGGTCGGTTTGTAGAATAAATGGAGTCCCCAATAAATAATGCTTCCATGTGTCTAGGATAGAATAGCTAAAATCTCTTTCTCATAATAAATGCCTAAGACATGTTCATCTATATTGAGCCTTCGGCTCTCATATGCTATGGCATGTTCTTCTTGAAGCAAAACTGCTCCAAGGCAATCACCACAATCATCACATTGGACCTCAAATGGCTTTGAGAGATCCGGAAGCATGAGGACTGGTTGGGAGGTAAGCTTCTCTTTGAGCTTGTCAAAAGAATTTTGCTCCTTAGCAATCCATAAATACTTAACGTTCTTCTTAGTTAAGTCATGTAGTGGTCCTGCTATTTGAGATATTTTTCTATAAAGCATCTATAGTATCCACACATACCAATAAAGCTTCTTACTTCATGTAGATTCCTTGGATTAGGCCATGCTTTTATTACCTCTAACTTCGATAGATCCATACGGATACCATCTTAGGAGATAATATGACCTAGGTATTGAATCTCTTGAAGAAAAAAATCGCTTTTCTTTTGGTTGAGAAAAAGCTTGTTCTCCCTCAGTTCTTGAAAAATCACTTGGAGATGTTGCTTATGTTCCTCCAAAGACTTGGAGTAGATGATGATATCATCAAAGAACACTCCAGTCAATTTGCGGTAGGGTCTAAAGATTTTCTCCATTAGACGATTGAACATAGCTGGTGCATTAGTCCACTATCCTTGTTTGATGATAGCCACTTTGTCAATCCTACTGAAGTAGGTAGAGCCTTGTAGCTTATCAAACAAATCTTCTACCCGAGGCACAGGAAATCTATTTTTGATAGTGATATGGTTTAGTGCTCGATAGTCCACACACATACGGTATGTACCATCTTTCTTTTGCACTAAAAGGACTGGAGAACAAAAGGGAGAGGAGCTAGGCCTCACCATCCCTTTGTCAACCAATTCTTGTACTTGCCTCATGATCTCCTCTTGTTGAGCTTGAGAAACTTGATAAGGAGGCTTGTTAGGCGGTGAGATTCCTGCTAGGAGCTCAATTCAATGGTCATCATCCCGTTGTTTTGGAGATAAGTTCATAGGGATATCATCGATGAACACATCTTGGAATCCTTTTAGAAAATTAGACAAGTCTAACTTTTCTTGATTCCTACCATTGATGAAACATTAGGACCTTTTAGGGACTCTTTGACAAAAATCATGTACGCAAAAACCTCGGGGGATTCACCATGGAAAACTTACCGCACCACGTAAGTGCAGGGGAGGGGGTTTTTTTAACAAGTTACGTAAGCGTAGAAGTTAGGGGCATGCCTCCAATAATTTATCTCTAAGCTTAAAAATAAGGGAGGGGGTATCATATTCATTGGATGGGGTGGTGGGGGGGGGGGGGGGGGGGGAGGGGAGAAGTGAGAAAAGGAAAAAAAATGACAGGAAGTTTTTGTGTTCAAAATCATGGCTTCCCAAAAGAGCCTTCCCTCAAACTTGTGAGTCAATATCTACAAAGATACATGCAAGAACTAAAACTGCTTTGTATCAATTGCTTGTTTTGTGTGAGTATAGTTCAATTACTTAGGGATGAAAGCTACAAAGAGTTTGTATAGATGCAAAGATATATGCAAGAACTAAAACTTCTTTGTATCAATTGCTTGTTTTGTGAGTATAGTTCAATTCTTGAGGGATGAAAGCTATAAAGAGTTTGTATAGATGCAAATTTACACAAAGAATCTAACACAACTTTATAACCATGTTTTTTGAGTAATTTAGATGGGACAGAATTGGACGAGTAGCTAGAGTGCAGACTAAATGGGCACATAATTTGAAACTCAAATTAAGACACATAGAGGGTACATCTATCTATCAACAGAAGTGGTTCCTTAGTATGTTGCCAGTCACTATGCTACACGCTCTTTGACTAGTTTTACTCTGTTAGATCATGTGAGGCCTAAATTTTATATGCAAAATAGGGGTATGCTAGTTTTTTGCATTGATTGTCGTATAAGCGTAGAAAGGGGGGTCATATTCCCTAATATGAGTCGTATATAGGGGTTTTATCAAAGTTGTCCGCTCGCGCAGGTGACATCTCGTTTTGTATATAGAGTGAATTCCTCGGGACAAAAACTGAGCTCTTCATTGATTTATTAAAAGCAGAAGGATTTACAAGTGGTATAGTACGATTCCACTCACTAGCATCTATATACATGTTCTTTCCCCTGTAGGTGAAGTAGATTCTCCTTTCAGGGAACCTTATGTTGGCAGCCATGCGATCAAAGCATCCTTATGTTGGAGAGGAGAGATGAAAAACACCTCTTTGTCGACATATTTTTGGACATGAAGCCTCAACTTCCCAATCAAGGGAGTAATGGAGGCGTGTTGTCCCTTGAGAGCTATCTCCCATCTCAAAAGCTTGAATGCCCAACTTGGTGGCCAACTCCATTGATATGAAGTTGTGAGTAGAGCCAGGGTCAAACAGGATGAAGGCATCATGCTCGCTTACCTTTTCCCAAGCATAAGAGAGAGATTATCCTTTGCAACAATGAGCATCCTCTTTTGGAGCTTCGATGGTGGAAGCCCTTTGAGTCTCATTGTGAGCATTTTTCTTGTTGCAAGACCGATAGCCATGTCCTTGCTCCCCACACTTAAAACACTTCTGGTCCTTGCAAAAAGCTTCAAGCTCTTCAAGAGAGAGTTTGTTTTTGCCTTTGTAAACTCCCTTCACCTTGGACTGATTGTTGCTGTTGTTGTTGTTGGAAATGCCTTGGAAAGAATTTTGGGCATTGGTTTTCTCCTTTGCATCATTTTTGTTTTTGTTTTCCATGGGGTTGACATTCCGTCTAGCCCCTTGTTGGAAATTGATGCATGAAGCAGCCATGGTGTGATGGATTACTTTGATGATGGAGCCAGGTCGTTGTGAGAGTTGACATATTTGGCCATCTCTTTAGGTGATCCTGCACAGAATTGTTGCTTTTTCTCGGCGAAGTCTATCTTTTGAAAGACAGTAGCCTTGAGATGTAAATCCCAAAACTTGTCTACATATTTGTGGATAGATTCATGAGCAAGAGAAGCTTCAAATTGCGCCATTAGGTGAGCACTTTGTCCATTGCATCGCTTGCAAGGAATTGCTTCATGATGAAAACTCGTACATTTTTCTATGTCTTTGGGGCTTTGCCATTGCCACAAAGGCTAGCCCACCATTGACAAGCTGATTTTTGGAAGTTCATAGCTACATGGCGTAGCTTTAGGACTCCATGAAGCCCTCATCTTAAGGACCTCTCTTCTTAAGCAAGAAAAGAAAAACCAAATGCTTTGATACCAATGTAATGTAAATGGCCTATTAACTTTGAGAGTAGGGGAAATTAGAGAAGTACTTTTATGAAATTACTTTGTGAGCATAGCGGGTGAACTTAATTGATAGTAGCAACATAAACATAGCATTTAGTTAAATTGGCATGAAAAATACTTTTGCAAGAGAGAGAGTTTAGATAACATGACAATAGTTGAGAATTGGATTTATGTGGAGCCGGTCCCCCCTCCAATCGGCATTTGTATTATAGTTTCTCCCATCAATAGAGACGTGGTACAATACAATATTTGTGTTCCTTGTGACCTAGGTGATGCAAGGAAGATGGAAAGCTTCATGGATCACGAGCATAACATAAACTTTGTGGAAAGCATTAACTATCCCAAGTCTCAAATCCAAGACCTCAAACACCTTCAAAGGTGGAGAGAGCTAGCCGGGAATGAGGGTAGGGAAGAGAAAGAAGAAACATTTCATAGGAGAAAGAATTAGTTCCTCACTTATCATCACTCTTCTTGCTAGCATACATAATAACATAGTTATGAAGATGGAGAAGATGGCAAGCTTAAGCATTGAAGCATGGCTCTTGGTTGGATTTGCACTGACAAGAGGGGAAAGGAAGTAAGAGACCAGAACGTTATGGCCAAACTCATGCTTGACCATCTCGGTCAAATTATTGGTCATCCAAAAGTCTCCACTCAAGGGGTCGAGAAGGCTAGAGCCCATCTGCTTGTTACAATCAAATGGGAGGATCTCAAAATCTTGATAGAAAAGCTAGCTAATAGATAACTTTTGGAGGGGCAAATGGATGTCAGCCTTAAAAGAGGACTAATCAAACCTATGCCCAAGTTGGTTTGTTGCTCGCTACTAAAGCACTGGCGGCCTATCTCCATGATGACAATTGCATACAAGATCATTGCTAAGGTAATTGCACTAAGACTGGCTTCAATGTTGAACAGAATCATCACACCCCACCAACACGGATTCATCAAAGGGAGGTCGATTTATGACAACATCCTCGATGCCATGTTTGGCATTGAGTATGCTTCTTACACCAAGCAAGAATGTATCCTCCTCCAAATTGACCCAGATAAGGCCTATGATAGAATCTTGTGGTCTTACATCGAGGCTGTCAATGAAGGATTTGGGCTTTGGACCCAAAATATGTGTGATTGTCCGCACTCTCGGGGAAGGAAGTTACTATGAGCTTCTCTTCAACAGCAAGGTAGTGGGATGTTTTGAAGTCAAGCACTCGATCAAGCAAGGTTGCCCCCTTGCCTCGCTGCTTTTTGCAATCAGCTCTCACCCTTTGTGGTGAACGCACTCGAGGACAATGCAAGGAAAGGAAAAATTCAAGGTCTTTCACTTCCAAGAGGAAAACAATTGCTTGTTAAGCTGTTTGCAGATGATTCTTTGCTCTTTCTTAAAGCCGACTCAAAATTGCTAAGAAGGGCCCTCGAGATTGTGCAACTGTTTTCTATAGCTTTCGACTCAACATGCAGTATTGAGAAATCAAGATTGTTTTCTCTCTCAGAAAGCAACTCATTTGACCTCACAGAATGGTCAGGGGAAGTTTTAGGTAAGGGCACTATAGCTCCACTTGGGGTGGGCATCATGGATAAGCACAATTTTGATTGGTTCTTGACCAAAGTAACTAGCAAAATGAGAAGGTGGAAGTTTGTGCTACTCCCTTTTCATAGCAGAGTCACAATAACCAATGCTTTCATGATCTCGTACATCTCATTTGTTTCACCGTTGCTAAATAGATCAAATCCAATTGGAAAGAAATTTTGAAGCCTGACAAACGACTTCTGTGGAAAGCAACACAAAAACCTTATTCCCTTGCCAATGGGGGAGATGGGAATGGGTAGCAATGCCAAAGAATCAAGGCAAAGTTGGAATTATTAACCCTATGGTACATTGAGAAGCTTTGTGTGCCAAACTGGTGATCTCTTTGACGGACCAAAAGGAGGAATGGGTTGTTATGGCTTGGGATGTGATTAATGAAGCAAAGCTTGCCTTAAAAGGGGGCACTTGGAAGAATTCCACAGTACATGACAAGATCTTGACACCCTCTTGGACACTCTTCAAGCTTGGAGGCTGACAAGGGAGCTAGTACAAAAGTGTAGCAAATCAGCTTCAACCCTGGAATGGGGGGAGAATTTCATATACTTTAGGGATTTCTGTCTCAATTGGTCCCTCTGGATCCCCAAACTTGTAAAGGGTTCCTTAGACCCCTTTTGGAGGGAATTTGCACACTAGGTGAACAACAAAAGCACTATCTCATCTTTGGGATGACATAAGCTTTTGTTGGAAGGATGTGGAGCTTGTAATGTTGACATAACTTGGGTATGTACGAAAGGCTTCTAATTGGTAGACACTTGGAAGTGCTTACCGCCTCACCATCACTTGTCAATGGATCAAAAATCGGTTGGAGAGCCTAGCATTGGCCAAAAGATAAAAAGGTAGAGCATTTTCGCTTCCTAAGGCTCAGAGTATTCATAATGTGCTAATATACAAAGCGGATTGGTTCGTCCCACTCACCAAAATTTGGAAGAAAATTTGGATGGAGGAGCGTTGGAAATAGAGTACCAAGGCCATTTGAGAGACTAAATGTCCGCAATACATGAAGATATTCATCTGGAAGGTGCTTTGGGGAGTGTTTCCTACTGGGGTCAAGGTGTGTACTAGAGGGCTTGGTTCTCACACCTGCTCTGGTTTTGTAGGTCAGACTCTGAAGACTCCCTTAATCTATTCTTCAAGTGCCCTACTTCACAAGGGCTGGCCGCCAAGGTTTGCAAATGGATACAAAAGACTTGGAAGATCATCTTCTTTACTGATGAACTGATCTTGGGAGGGTGGAGATTCCAAAGCTAGGCCATCTTAGTGTACACCCAAATTACTAGATTTTGCTACCTGAACCGGATCTGGAAGTCTAAAAACCTTCAAGTTTTTGAGGCCAAATTGGTTATGGCCTGTTTTGATAATATCGTCCGCATGAGCAATGAACTCATCCATTTTGTTGGAGAAAGAAGAACGTCTGCAAACAAGGATGAAGAATGGACTCATGCATTGAGTTGCTTAGAACACTTGAGGGAGTAGGCTCGTCACCATTGGTTTTGTTTCCTCTATGTTTACGTAAAAGCCTCTGTTTGGAACACCCCCCCCCCCCCCCAAAAAGGCACACATAGTGCTTGAGAGCAACTGTATTCTTTTTAAGTTAATATAGTTTCTCTCAAGTCATTAGGTCTCCCAAATCTCAGACAAATAACATTTCTTTCAAAACATATTAAGTGCATAAGTGAAGGGTGAGTTTAGCAAATGAAAAGATTGATGAAAGTGGAAAATCAAAAAACATATTAAGGTGGAAAGTCAAAAGACCTTTTGTGTCCATATAAAAAGGTGTTTTTTCTTCTCTTTTATTTTCTCTTTAGCATTTTCTTGTCTTCCAAATGTCATATCTTTCTCTCTCTCTCTCTCTCTCTCTCTCTCTCTCTCGCAATGTTGTATCCGTCTTTCTCAACTAATAGTGTTGCAAATATACATGCTTCGTCATTGTTCGTTGCTACGTACTATACACTAACGTATCTTTTTTTTTTAGAGAATCTTTGAATTAGGAACACCTTTTTATTTTTTTGAATCCATTAATAATACCTTTTAATTGTAAGCATTGAAAAAAAAAAACAAAGATTGATTTCTACAAACTTCATGTCATGCCTTTCGCAAACAAAAAATAATAATTGTGAGTTTTTTTTTTTTGTTTTGGGGGGGGGGGGGGGAGAACAAGGATTTGATGCCTGGGAACTTCGTGTCCTACCTTCCCCAAACAAAACCAAACACCATCGAGAAAACTTTGTCAAAGTGGTAATGATCATGTTACCCTTTTTGTCATTTTAAGTCACAAACGTGCTAATTACTTTCATTTTTTATGTCTACAAGAGAAGATCGAGAGAAAGCTCAAGATTGAAAGGTTTGATAGATCTTTCTCGAACTAGGGTTGGATGATGCTCAAGAAGTGAGCTTCAAGGCCCAAGGGTAGGTAAATTGAAGTAGTGCATCTTTTAGGTTTTTTGGGAATGAGTAATTCTTCACTTTAGATACCTTCCATGTAGTATATGCTAAGCTAATATGTATTGTCAACGTGCTTTCTAATTACAAACTTCTATTAGAATAGAAATAATGTAATCTCAAGGAAGATATAATGTAAGCATTGCAATCATCGTGTCACCATTTTGGATCTACTGCCCACCTCTTTGGGTCTACTTTGGATGCAACCCATTGATTAGTTGCTGAGATTCCTAAGCCAATTCAAAGGCAAAAGGCAAACCCCTCCCTCGGGCTGGCCCTTCCATGCACCCCCAGCCCCATCACGCTCGACCTTCCACAGACTTTCGAGTCTCTCCCTTGTCCGTTGGCTTGCCCTATAGTGCTTTGCGGAATTCTAGCTCTTCCCACATGTGCAGCGAGAGAACATGGAGGACATTTTATACTAGAGCGCACAAAATGAGCCTCTGTAGGCTCTACAAGTAGCACAGGTGCACACACGGCTAAGAAAAGAGAGAGAAGGGTCTCAAACCTCCCAACACGCTCCAACCAACAACAACTCATCGTGGGATGTAGGTAGGGTAAAAGTTATGTCCATATATATAGGAGTAGTAAGTGCATCCTCTTTGTGTACCACCTAGCGCTCATCCCCTCGCCTTTGGTGGCCAAAACAATTGTGCTGGCAGCTTGTCCTCTTAACTCATTGCATACCGAAGGCAAGGCTCACCATTGAGAGCTAGAACACCCAGAGAGTGAGCAAGAGACAGAGGAAAACAAGGCTATAGAGGCACCTGCATATCTCCACTAGAGGGAGGATGCAGAGCAACCAAAGCAAAGGGAAAAACTCTCTCTCTCTCTCTCTCTCTCTCTCTCTCTCTCTCTCTCTCTCTCTCTCTCTCTCTCACACACACACACACACACACACACACACACACACACACACACACACGATACACCACCTTTTTTTCTTACTTCAAGTAGGAATCGTGGTTGGTTCTCCCTAATAAGACTCAAAAAAAATGTTTTGCACACCTACTCGAGGGGAAAGCATTCAATCCTTAAGAGAGAGAATGATGTTTCTATATGTTCTAGTGGTCCATATCAACTCTATCGGATAGTCTGTCTTACACTACCACCGTCATCATGCAATGCTTGACAAAAACTTTTTTCCAAAAACTTGGCAAACCTACCTACAAAGATTTTAGAGGTAAATTGACTAAATCTGAAGGTTTTTACACTAAATTTCTCCAAGTTTTGTAGGCTCTCACCTTCAGATTTAAAATTTAGAGATAAATCTCAAAATTTGTAGGTGGGATTGCTCTAAAATTAGTTTTTTTTAGCACAATTGCCACCTTCAACAATAGTTCGGTAGATAGATAGATAGGGAAGGAGACATTCACGTGCCCGCACATGCATGCACACACACACACACACATCCCAAATGTTTCACATAGTGGTGCCAAAACTAGCATGCACTCTTTTTTAGATTTTAACCCCCCCTTCAGTCGTAGTCCCTACAATAGGATTTGATGCCCATGTGTCCTTCTTAAGGCATTTCTTCTGTCGTATGAAGGTCAAAACTTTCATGAGTTTGTCATTTGAAGGGCTTGTTTAAAAATAGTCCTTATGTAGGAATGCGTAATTGTTTAAAACATAGAAATGGGTAATAAAATAGGGCATCTACCAATGGAAGGGGAGTATATTGAGATGCAAAAAAAATCCAAAAAGCACGAACACCTATAGCATTGAAACTAGGAAAGTAGTAGGTGAACTAGGAACCTTGCCTAGTCTTCATCATGTGTCATATAATATCTAGCTTACCGAAATGATTTTCTCATATTAAACTGATCATTTAATGTGGGAGAATAAACGGGAACAAGAGTTATAAAAGAGACATGTGCTTCTAGACCTATCCCAGCAGGGGACCAAAAGGAGAGATGGTTGCATCTCAATACGGGTCCAAAAGGAGATGGTCTACCAAAGAGCAACGTGCAATAAGTGCTTCTAGATTTATCTCAACAGGGGACCAAGAGGAGAGATGGTTACATCTCAATACGGGTCCAAAAGGGGGTAGTCTATCAAAGAGCAACATGCATCTAATGGAGCTTAAAAGACCTTAGGGTTAGCTTCATTAAAGACCTCCAATAGTTAGTGTTAAAAGTCCTTTGACCTTAGGCAAGCTAGGGCTGAGCTTGAGGTGGGAACCCGACCTAAGCTTGAGGTGTTTGTCGTGCTTGATGACTAAGGTGCTTGAGGTGCTTGTCGTGCTTGATGGCTAAGGTACTTGAGGTGCTTGTCATACTTAATGAGGAAGGTGCTTGAGAAGCTTCCCATGCATGGGGGGTAAGGTGCTTGAGTCAAAAAGAGACCCTACAAACTTAATGAGGAAGGTTCTTGAGAAGCTTCCCATGCATGGGGGGTAAGGTGCTTGAGTCAAAAATAGACCCTACAAAGGATGGGGGAAAGTCCCAAATTTAGGGGAATCTTTGACTTAACCTCTCACTCACCCAAAGGGCACCCCTTTTCTCAAGGGGCACATGTGACACTTGTCAGACTCTCCCTATGCTTAGCCACATGGTGTGCTTGAATGCTATTGGTTGGGCTAAAGAGGGGTCCAATGAGCTTCTAGTTCCATCCAAAAATATCTAGATATTTTCAAGCTCTCTCTCTCTCGAAGGGGTAAGGAGGACACTTGTCCAAAGACTACCCATGTACTGCGGACAAGAGTGATGATAAGTGAGAAACTATTTCTTTCTCCTATGGTATGTTTCTTCTTCCTCTTCCCTACCCTCATTCTCCGCTAGCTCTCTCCACCTTCGAAGGTGTTTGAGTCCTTGTGACTGAGGCTTGGGATAGTTAATGCTTTCTACAAAGTTTATGTTATGTTTGTGATGCATGAAGCTTTCCATCTTCATTGCATCACCTAGGTCACAAGGAACACAAAGATTGTATTGTACCAAGTCTCCCTTGATGGGAGAAACTATAATACAAATGTCTATTGGAGGGGGGACCGGCTCCGTATGAATCCGGTCCTCAATTGTTGTCATGTTCTCTAAACTCTCTCTCTCTTGCAAAAGTATTGTTCATGCCAAGTTAAATAAGTACCATGTTTATGTTGCTACCATCAATCGAGTTCACCTGCTATGCTCACAAAGTTATCTCACAAAAGTGCTTTATCTAATTTCCTAATTCTGCTACTCTCAAAGTTCATAGGCCATTTCCATTACATCATGGATCTCAAAACTCTAGGAACTATTTAGACCTACACAATGGCTTATAAATAAAAATTCTCCTGATACTATTCACCAAACATGTGGTTTTCGTATATTCTTTTTTCTTTTTGTGCAAACCTCACAATATGTGAGAGTTTATATTAAGATGAGAAAAACTATTACATCAGCACCATGCTCAATCGGAGCCATGGCCACATATATTCCATTGAAGGCTGTTAGTGAGCCTTCAAAATATCATGGACCTAACAATATGAGTTATCCACTTCCATTCTTTAGAGGTACTGTTTTTTCTAATCCCTTGGATAATAACCTTGCCTCCTGAGAGATCCTGGGCAAACAGATGGCCATTCCTGGCCTTCCAAACCTAGTGACAATAGCAAAATCTAATTACTTGAGTACATAAGAGGACCAGAAGGCTTTCAATTCTGTTCCCTCCAAAAAGGAGATCATTCTTGGAGAACCAAATCTTCCAAGTCCTTTGGATCATTTTGCATACTTTCCCTACCAGTCCTCTAACTCCCAAACATTCTAGGAACCAATTAGTGGGGAATATCCTCCTTTGTAATTCTGCAGCTTGAACATCTGTCGGGGCCGATACATCGAGCTAATACCTTGACACTTGTTGGCAGGGCGCCCCACAATACCTTCCACAAAAAGATCTTCATGGACAAGGGAAGCTGAGGTTTCCATATGTTCTTAGTAGACACCAACCCCATGGAGCCTCTGGCCACTGCTTGCCCCATTGTTTATTAAGGGGGGTGAACCAATCGACTCTATGCATCACGCCTAAGTAAATACCCTTGGTGTGTGGTTTCAGAAAGTGGCTGCTCTATTGCCATCGCCAAGCTTTCCACTCAAAGTTAGGAGTGCTAATGGGCATTATTAGACTACCCAAGCTATCTAGATCTCTCTTAATCAATAGCCTCTGGATACCATTAAGGTGGAACTGGGTAGCCACTAGGTCTGCCTCTCTCCAATTCATGTTTATTTCATCTCATAAGTGGGTAAGATGATGCACTCCTTTGTTGTTTACCTTTCTAGAAATTTCCCTCCAGTAAGGATTTAAAAGTAGCCCAACTACCTGAGAGAGCCAAGGGGACCAGAGTGATCTAGAGTTCTGGAAGTATTTGGTAATCTCCCCCCACTCCAAGACCTCCATTGCCCTACTACACTTGTGCACCATCTCTCCCATAGTGTTGCTCATCTTCAAGTGAGTCCACTGAGGGGCAAGACGTTTTTCATGAAATTCAATTACCCCCCCCCCTCCCCCCCCCGTTAGGGAATATAACATAGCTAAGTAGATATTTGAGTACTTAACTTAATGGAGATAGATAATTTTTCACACAAGAGAGATTATAGAGTAGGGCGAGAGAGAGCACACACGATATATGTGGTTCACCCAATGTGGGCTACATCCACGGGAAAGCAACCACTCAATGATTTTAGTACTTCAAAACAAGAAGTAGATTACAAAGAGATTATACACTTTTGGAGCTCCCGTCTTGCTTCACTCTCACGTCCATCTTGTTGCATCAACTTCACAATGCTTCACCTCTTCAATCCATTTTTTTGTGTAGAAAAGGCCTCCTTTTATAGGCCAAATGGGCTGCCCTTTCTCATGAGAGGCAGTCGTGTGTAGCCGCCCTTGTGTAGACAAGTCTGAATTGAATTCTCCCATGTGCCCAAGTGTGGCCACCCTTGAGAAGACATGTCCGATTTGAAATCAGCCACCAGCCATAGAATTCGGCCACCGACCATTGACTACCTTGACTAACGGCCAACTGACTGGCCGTTTTTCGACCACTTTTCGACCGCCATTCAATCATAATATTCCGGCAAAGCCAATCTCTGGAAATTTTGGTTTACTGGCGAGTGATTTTTCTTTACGCACGATGGCTTCTCCTCATAATGGGGGCATATAAAAAATTACAAGGGGTAAATCAGGCTCCATACTTAACACACACCCCCCCCCCCCTGCATAGAGCTTTGCTTGGTCCATCAAATCATGGCTCATAATAGCCCATGCCTCGGGTCTTTTTGCAAGTGAGACCACAAACTTGGCACATAGGGCCTCTGCATGAATAGTTGGGTTGAGGATCCCTACCCCACCTTGCTCTTTGGGTCTAGCGACTACATCCCATTTTGCCAATGCCAAGGGGTCGAGGCTTTGGTATTATTTCTCCATAAAAACCTTTTGATTGGTTTCAAGAACTCCTTCCAGTTACTTTTGGCTATTTTAAGGAGCATGCTGACAAAGGCAATGTAGGGGATCATTAAGGATTTGATCACTTTGACGCGTCTCGAGAAAGGCGGCAACACATTCTCCCACCTTCTCATCTTCCTCATGACCTTTTCTAGGACCCATTGGAATCTTTGACTATGCATTAAGCCCACCCCCAAGGGAGCATTGAGATGCCGAAAGATCTTACCTTTGGAGACAACATCTCCTGTCCAAAAAAAAAGGGTTGAATGATTCATTTTCTGTCAGGGAAAGCAGCCTTGATTTTTCAATAATGCACTTTGACCCTGAGGCAACGAAGAAAGTTTGTACAATCCCAAGAGCCTTTTGAAAAACTTGAGGGAAAGATTTCAAGAAAAGTAGAGAGTCACTCACATATAGCTTCGCAAGGAGTTGATTGTGGTCAGGTAGCGCCATTCCTTGTATCTCCCCTTTGGCAACACAATCTTCGAGCATTGTAATAAGTGGGTGTGAGCCAATGGCAAACAAGAAGGCGGCAAGAGGGCATCCATGTCCAATTGATCTGTTGACTTCAGAAGAGCCCACAATTCTATCAGTGAATAGAAGCTCAAAGTGGCTACCCTCTGCCATAGAGCAGACTAGTCTGCATATCCGAAACCCAAAGTCCAATGATTTTCATGACATCTTCTATGAATGACCACATTATCCTATCATAGGCCTTGTCTAGGTCCAGATGGAGTAAGATGCACTCTCGTTGAGTGTGGGAAGCATACTCAATTTCAACCATTGCTGCCAAGATATTATTCTAGATAGATCTACCTTTGATGAATCCATGTTGATGGGGGAAGATGGATTTATTGCACATAAGAGAAATCCTAAGGGTGATAGCTTTGGCAATGATTTTATAAGCCATATACATCACAGTGATGGGGCACCGGTGCGCTTGAGCTGAGAGCAACACAATACCTTTGGCATAGGCTTTATAAGTCCTCTCTCTATGCTATCATCCAAGGTCCCTTCTAGTAAGGCTTGGTTAGCCATACACGTGATAACCTTAAGATCATCCCAAAATTCTCTAAAGAACTTCGTTGTCAGTGTTGGGTTATAGGCAAGTGGCCCGTGGCCGATTATGGCCGGGTGCACGCCGCCCTCTTGTATTCTTTGGTTATATTGAGAATAAGGAGAAGAGAGAACACTCTCTAATGCTCCACTACACAGCGTGTCTACTCCATCCCCTTCCCCTTCTCTCCATCCCTCTCTTGAACTCTGCATCTTGCATCCATCAAGTGGTATGAGAGCGTAGCAATCCCAACACCTCCCCTCTCCTGCTTGCGTGTGCACCAACCCCGAGCAAGGGAGCTTGGAAGCTAAAGCAAATCAGCTTTGAGCAAGATCCATATGATGGCCTCTCAAACATCGAAGGCTTGAGAGCCTGGGGATAAGCTCACATCAGTGCTAAGCAAGGCTTGGCAGTTCGGCAAGGCTTGACAACGAGCAGGTAGAGCTTGTGAGTACCAAGGAAGCTCTGTAGGAGCCGAGCAGAGCAAGCAAAGCAAGTTCACAATTGAGGAGCGATCGAAACAAACCAAATCAAAGGAAAATTTTTAGGTGAATTGGAGCAGGTCGGGCAGCAACAATTGCAAGTATGCGAGGCTAAACAAAGGCAGTAGGATGACACTAATTAGAGGGAGAAAACTGGGTTGAAGCAAGAAATTTGGTCAGATTCAAAGTCAAGCATTAGAAGCAGAGCAGATTCTTAAGCCTGCAAATCAATTTTTAAGAAAACTTTGACTACACACTTAGTGTGTGAAAAAACTTGTTCCCACCATCTAGCCCTCAACACCCCAAGCTCACACATGCTCGTGAGGGAACTCGAGAGATTGATAGAGTGAGAGAGCTATGAAAGAGAGAGAGAGAGAGAGAGAGAGAGAGAGAGAGAGAGAGAGAGAGACAGAGAGAGAGAGAAACCCATAAAAACATCAAAAGAGTGTGTGTGTGTGTGTGAGAGAGAGAGATGGTTGTGAGGGAGAGATTAGACATCTCTCCAGTTTGCGGTCTTTTCAGATCGGCGTTAGGCTCCCCTCGGATGCATCCGGCATAGATGGTGGAGAGGGGGAAAGGGGAACACACCTAGAACACTACACAATGCCTCTTTATAGCCCAAGGTTTGCACAGCGCCCCAATCCACTAGAATTCAACTTCAAAACTCGACATCATCCGCAAGCAAGCCACTGCATGCACACAACCATACGCACACATACTTTGCAATGCACCAAACAGACCCAATCATTCCGCTCTGCTCAAATTACAGCCTTCCACACCGTACACAGCCTCTCTCTATCTCTCTTTGCACGACAAACCTCGGGGGACAGACACGCCGACACACGCTCAAAAACACACATACACAAGTAGAGAAGAAAGGGAGAAGGGGGAATCGACTCCAAGAGACAAACAATGATGGCTTTCCTTGCATACATGCAATCACTTATAATCAATTCCCTACCAACACAACCCTTGGCCAAAAAATCCCAATGGCAAAAAGCTCTTTCAAAATCACATACATCTCCATTTATAAGGGTGGCTAAAAGACCAAAAAGGAAAAAAATTGGAGCTTTCCTCCTCATGCAATTCAAATGAAGCTTGCTTTAGTATTTTCCATCATTTCCACACATCTGGTACCCCACTTTAGTATCATCTTGCATGGTGGACACCTCTCATTGTTTTTTGTCCGCCCGGCTTGGCCGCCCATCTGCCCTTTAAACTGGCCCTTTGGGCCCTCTTTGCATATGGCGCCCTCCTTGGGTTTTCTCTCTCTCACACACAATTGTAAACTGCCACGGGATACCCCCCCTAGCACTAGCGATATCGCTAGTGGGGGACCCCCCTTTACCTCAAAAATGTTGGCCCATGGTGGGTGCGTGTGAACTGTCTCCAGTCGAGTGCAATTGCCATGTCATCCTCACCCTTAACTGCCCACTGACACCGCTACTAGCTGAAAATCACCGCGCGCATCAAGCACAACCAACGCAGCGTCGACCGCATGGCTCACAAGAGGGGATCTCCCACTCTCCACTACACCAAGCAATGGACTCACGCCCCAGGTGATATACGCCGACGGCCTGTCAGCCCCACATGTGGGATTAGTCTTTCCACCATGTGGCACTCCCACACCAACTGCCCCTTGAGCTCTTTTGAAAACTCCCCCAAACCTTCTTTGATTGCCCATGGGAACCCCTTTGGCCCATCAACTTCATAGACCTGCTATTTGGGACTCCAAGACTCACCTATAAAGCCCTACAAAAAGATGACATCATTGACTTCAAACCCCCTCGGCCTTGTTGCATTTTGACTCCTAGGAGCTCTCAAAGTGAGGCCGCAAAAAAAATAGAAAGATCATTTGCCACTTTCCTCGAGCAACCTCACCCAATCTTTGGTTGGCCATAACTTGCAGTCTGAAACTCTGTTTGACGAGCAGTCAATCCCTGTTAGCTCCTTACATTGCCTAGAATGCATATTGTCCCTGGAAAAGCTCCAAAATCATCAGATGGCACATCTATCGATGCAACTCTCCTTGCGACGTGCACGAGTGAGGGGCCTCTACCATAGAGGAATGACACCCCACATCAGCACTGAGTGCACCGATCATGCTCTATGGTATTTTTTGACTTCGTGCACCTTTGACGGCTATTGGACTAGCGCATTTCCATCCAGTGGTGGAAATCGGATCATACCAACACCAACACACAGGTTACATAGGACTTTTGAGCCCGTTTACACATAGATTTTCTAGGTTTCCATACTCTTATAGACATAGTGCCTTTCAAGCAATATTGGTAGTCATTTTGACAACAGTTTCTCTACAAACAGATGCATGTTTGCTTTAGCAAACCATAGTGCTATTTAGCTCTTTTGAGAGTAGATATCCCCGCAAGGATCACTTTTACTGCATGCAGTAGTTCTTGGTGCTTGTTTGACCGCTCTCACTCATGTACGTTGAGTTGCAGACACTGCCTATTATACTATGTGTGGAGTCAGTTTTTGGCTATTAGAAAAAAATTTGGCCGTTTCTGAGACTCACACCGAAAGAGCCCTTTCTGAGACTGTGGCTAGTTTTTTGTGCCCGCATTAGCCTTTGGAGGGTCGATAGCGTGAGGTTTTCTTTGAGCTGGGATATTTCTGAATGTTGAGATACCTTCCATGATACAGGTAGCTGGAGTTCCCCTCTTATGGTACCCTTGCCATAGGATATGTATCTGGGTGTTTCTTGTGCTTTTGATGGTGAGTTGGCGGTCACACAGTAGTAGTTTTGAGCAGCTTATGCTCAGTGGTTGTTTTGAGCAGTTTATGCGTTTACTTTTCGTCTGTTGGGTTTGAGAATTTCTCCCCGTATAAAGGAGACTCTCCCGAATTTTCTCCACGAGTCCATTTTATGCGTTCTTAGCACTTCTAGCTGTTCTTACACAGTGATTTTACTACTTTTGGCTTGAGTTTTTGCTCCTATTCTAGGGGAAAGTCTATTCAAATTATCCCACGCAATTTTCCATAAAGTTTTTGGATACATTCTCTTGAGTCATGGCTGTGAGTAGTGCTTCCAAAAGAGAAGAGTAATACATCCTCAAACTTTGTCATTTGGCAGTAGCATATTCCCGAGAGATTGCTTTCTTTTATTGCGAGCATCCAGGTGATGCTCATGTATAATCCATCAGTTGACTTCCTTAGCCCTCTTAACTTCCTCCCAGATGAGGGTGCCCTTCTTTTGGGTTTTCAAACCTTTCATGTTCCAAAATTGAATGATAAAATCTTCGATCATTTAGATAAGGGTACATAATCCTCTGCTTCGATCAGTTCTTCTTCACTGGTCTCTTTGCTATGATCCTCCTCCAAAACAATATTTCCAATCTGTGAGGTTGACACATTTTTTGTCATCAGATTTAGAGGCCTGGCATCTTCCAACACTTCAAACATACAAGATTGGGGATTTGAGAGGGTCAGACAGGCTGCTCTCAGTATCCGAGCTGCTCTGGCCTGAGATTTGAGTCATCTATAGGATATGTTAGAAACTTGTTGCCACCCATCTTCCTTTTTGCTCAACAAGGGTGCCAATACGATCTTTTGTATCACTGGATTTCATGATTTTGGCTTGGCTGTGGATAGAAATTGATATCTTTGAGTGTCCTTTCCATTTCTATTTTTTAGCTTGAGAGGGCTTTACAATGTTCTCTTGAGTCCTTTGTAGCAAGAACCTCCTTAGTTTGTTTCTCTTTCCCTATACCTTCAACCTCCATTTGTGGTGAATCATATGTGTCAGCCAATACCTGAGAGTTTGAGGTTTTCCCTTTCTCTCCCTCAGTGAGAGTTGTTGACACTCGCAAGGCTAGGGGGAAATCCCTCACAAAGTGTCCAAATTTGTTGCATTTGAAACACACACCAAAGAAGGTGCCAAAATGCAACTGGATAACTTTCAACCCGGTCCCCATATTCACTACTAGGTTCTTAGGTTGGGACTTTTTAAGATCCCACCATATGCACACCTTATTCGCTATAGCCTTGGAGGCTCTTCCAATTGGCACAAAAAGTGGGGTACCGAGGGACGGTGCAAGTTCTCTCAAGTTGCTTGTCAACCAAAGCGGGAGGTTTACAAACTGCACCCATACTAGGCACATGTCAGTGAAAGCATTGGTGGATTCAAAAGAGGGGTCTCAGGGGAAAACACACATTGGCACCCTGTTGAAGAAGAGTGGGCTCTTGGCTAGTATTTTGGTAACTGAAGCCTCTTCATTGAATTGCACTGAGAAAAACCCTTTGGCCAAGTATTGTGCCATTACCACCGATTCACCATGATTGAGCACGTTGGCACTGAATAGCCAATTGATCAACTCTGCTTTGGTTGGAACTCGTCCCATGAGGCCGAACACCCTAGTGTCATGTTGGAAAGCTCAACTAATTGTTTCTTTACCAAGGCTGGTGGGACTGTGACAATGATTTCATCTTCAACCTCTACTCTTTGCAAAAGCTTTTTTCTCAGTGCTTGGAAGGCCCTATCACCTTTGGCAGTGTCACAACAACCATGAGACTTTTCAGCATCCTACAATGATCATTTGTTAAGAGAGAGGGCTCCTAAAATCCTGGCATGTTCCTTCTCAGTCTGCACTTTGCGTCCCCTCAGTTCATCCTTGCTCAGCTTGGCCAAGCCGCTCTGATTGCACCCAAGATCGCACCCCTTTTTGATTGTAATGAATAATCCCGATGGCACCACCAAGATGATGAGCCTTATTGTGCCTTGGGATGAAGCATGGAAAGCAACACTTTGCCTCGCTATACAAGGCAAGCACCTGAGCCCAAGTTCTTGCTTGCAGAAAAGCAACCCACCTCAATCGTAAGCTCTAGTAATAGGCTATGCACCACACACTCATCCTAGCATAACAGATCGGTTAGCTACTTCATGCTCAAACAAACATGCAGTCCACAACACCAGCTCAGTAGATCTTGACAGATCTCATATCCATCGCTCTCTTGCCTATCTCAAATCCATCTCTAGCCCTTTTTCTAGATCATAAAATTTATGATTTTTTTATATTCTTTATCAAAGATGTCTCTAAGTTACAACAATTGACTCATGATTTTTATGATATTCATCCATCAAAAGGGCCAAATAAAAGTATGCCCTTCCATAGGGAAGGATAGCTCATCCATGTGCCTATCTTTTGAAAAAACAGGGAGCCCTTCTCATCCCTTTTTGGTCTACTAAAGCCCTTTGTATCCGTATGGGTGAAGATCTTTCAATTCTTGTTGTTTGACATGTGTCCCTCAAAAAAACATTAAAAGTCTTGAAGAGAAATAAAAAGAAAGAAATCATGTCCTTTCAAATGTTGTTTCCAAAGCTTCAACCATATTTTTGGGAGACGGTGCAACAAATGATTAGAAGTTTAAACATCAAAATCTTTAAAAAAACTATTGATTTTTTGTGTGTACAACAAATCATTGTAAAATTAAGCAGTAAACTAAATTCCACAAAAGATTGGCACATTGCATATAGGCAAGGCCACCCAGTTATATAGAATAAAAGTCTTTTGACTTTCCAATTGCAAGAGCCCTTTCATTTTCTACACCCTTCACTTTTTTTGAAGGAGTTTTTAATTTTCCCAAATTGTGGATTTACTAATCACTTTGAAATTAAGACATTTGGTGAAGGGTTTTGATTTTAAATTTTTAGTGAATCTACTCACAACTTTGCACAAAGAGAATAAATAATATTAACCAAAAATATATAAAGAATTAAAATATTCTTAAATAAAATTCGAAAGAATTACCAAAATATCCATGAAATTTATGAAAAATTCCAAAATATCCCTCAAATGCAAAAATTCTTAATGTAACCTTGCATCCTTTTTGGATGGATTTGCCCCAATTTTTGCATAGTCTAATATTTATGACAATAAAGACCTATCACTAAGCATCTTGGACAAAATTATTCAACAATGATCTCACAAATAGAGGCCTTTATGTTCAAAAATGATGTGCAGTTTCATATGAAGAGGCCGCAATATCATCTAAAATCTTAGTTTTGTCGTTGTATATATGACGACTTGCAAAAAAATTTGTTTCTAGAGATGTTTGTGAGGTTAATTAGGGATTTTTACAAAAATGCAGACTGACACTTTGGGAATTTTTTGGCCAATATGAGGGGTACATTGGGAAGTTTTGAAATTTGAGGGGTATTTTGAGATTTTCCAAAACTTACAAGGGCATTCTTATCATTTTTCCAAAAAAAATTAAAGTTTTGTACATTAAATATATTGAAATCTTTTGATGTCTTCCTGAGGTGCTCTATAGAAAGATGCTTTCTCTTTGTCTCTATTTTTGGCTTTCTAAAAGAAACCCTTAGTGTTGGCTGGTTTAGGGAGACTTTCATAGTTTTCAGTGCATGATAAAGACTTAACTTTCATTTCACATCGTGTCTTTACTTTTCTTGCATTCTATTGTTTTAAAATGCTAGGCAGCATTTACTTTCTCTGCATGCTTGAAAATGACTTTAGAGATCAAAACATTAAACAAAATATTCGTAGGAGTTTGATCTTATGATACAGTCTTTGAGAAAGTCCTTTTTGTCTAAGTGGCAAGTTTTCTCCTTATACAAATACAAAATGAAAATACTATTAGAAATTTTGAAATTTGCAAAATATTCGAACTATTTTCTAGTATATTTTATCGGGTTTTTTCTCCTTTGCCATCCTTTGCAACCGGCTAATATCGATTTGCAATCGGCCTAAGACTGAAGTATTGATAAACGATTCTCTCGTTTGAGGATTTCAGAAAAAAATCACTTCACTAAATTGTTTAATTATTTTCTATGCTTATTTGAAAGCATTAAATATTCTTTTGTTTTGAACTTTATGTGTCTTTATATTTTACTTCCTTTTTGTTTTATTTTGTTTCAAAATACTAATATGAAATGTGCACCAATTACCTTATTATTTGGGCCCTTTCATGATATATAAGTCATTTGCGAGTAGCAATACCGATTAGAAGAACATTAAAAAATGGCCTGATTGAGACTTACCTTAAATGTTATTTAAATTTTATGTGTTTTCTCTCACATAGCCTTATGTAGACCATAATGAACTTTCACATTGTTTTTTTGGGACTCCATAAGGGCATTGTAAAAGGGTTACATTTTGGGTGCAATTGTGGACCATTGGTTAAAAAGCTTGTTGATTAGTGATACATGGCAACAAACTATCCTTTTTGGCTTTCTAAACAAAGCTTTAGAGATGTGTTGGGTTAGGATACTTTCAATGTTTTCAGTGATGATGATTGAGACTTACCTTAAATGTTATTTTGGTTTTAAAGTATTAAATGGATTTTTTTATTTCATCTTAATTCTAGTAAGTTTTATACTACATACATACACACACATATATATTAATTAGTTTTATATATATATATATATATACATATATATATATATATATATATATATATATATATATATATATATGTATGTATATATTAATGAGAAAACCATGATAAAGAGAAGAAAAAACCGGTGCAATGATGTCAAAATCTAGCTCAAAAATCCTACAAATTTCAAAAAAATTACTAGTATATTTGGTTTACATCTTTGTGAGGAGGACACTCGATCGCTTAATAGAAGAGACATTCTTGAATAGTGCTTCACCTTATATAATTCTAGCTAAACTCAACCTAAAGATTTTATTACATTCTTATTGTTTTAGAAAGCCATTGTGATCCTTTCACTTGTTCTATCAGAATGGAAGTATCCTATGATTTTTGGCAGTTCAATTAATTATTTCTTTTTTTGTCCTGCATAAGGCCTTAGCAAAGTGTTGAACTCTTGGGAGAAGCTATGGAATATTGGATAAAGCTTGTTGATTAGTGCAACATGCCAAGTTAATGATGGCAAATTTTTTGGCTTGCTCAAAAGGCCATAAAGAACAATGGATAAAGGAGTGCGTTCAATGATTCTTTTCACAATAATTTGTGAAAGAGTTCTTTCCTTTAAAGACTTTATAAAAGTCCATTTCATTAAATTATTGTATTATTTCATATGCTTATTAGACCTACCTTTTCTTATAAAAGCATTAAAATATTCATTTGTTTCAGTTTAACAATGGATCCATTTATTTTATTATTTTTATTTTACATTTTTTCATTTTATTTTATTTTAAAATGTCAATGTGGATTTTTCACCTTGTTGCTCAAGGAGGCCTTCATAACACATAAGGCATTTGTGCATATGTGTATATAATGGACAATAAATTTTTATATTAAAACACACAAAAAAAGACATATGACTAGTGTGTGACCCATGCATTCTTGTGGCCAAGAAATCATGGTCATTGGGTTACACACATACACATATCAACAGGTGTGTGTGTGTGTGTGTGTGTGTGTGCATGCGCGCGCACAAGCAAGGAGGGTGGAAATTCACTATGGCCTACATTAGGCTATTGACAAGAATTTCATAATAAGTGGCCTCTTTGTGAGAGAGAAGAACAGTATTTTAAAACATGTGGTACCACAATAAAATATTATGCATTTTTTTAGAAAAGTGTAACAATGAACTATTTATATTATAATATATTCCAAAAGCATAAAAAATAGTGTTTGACACAATACTCAATGTCCCTATTCAATGAGAGAGGTACACAAATGTCAACACCCTCTTACAAGTGCCCAAAAAATATTATTAAAAAAGTGAAAGAATCACAGTGGCTTTCTAATTAATTATTAGAACGTGATAAAATCATTAGGTTGAGTTTAAGTAGAATCAGTGTTCAAGAAAGGATTGCCTCAGCTTAGCCTTGAGCCGATTGAAAATGGAGACTACCTGGTTGCAAACCATCGTAAAGGGAAGAAAAACTGGCAAATTATGTGAGAAAATAGTTCAAAAATCTTGCAAATTTGAAATTTATTCTAGTATTTCCGGTTTACTTCTTTGTGGAAAGGAAACTCAGTCGACGGCCGCTTAATAAAAGAGACTTTCCTTAATATTGACTAGAATTAAGTTATAGAATGTAAGAAAACTCAAGCCATGTGAGGCTGTGAAATGAAATGTGAAATTAGAAAAACTCATTAATATATATATGTGTGTGTATCCATAGAATTTACTAGAATTATGCAAGTGAAGTTTCACTTTAACATTCTAAAACAATAGAATGCAAAAAAAGTCAAGACATGTCAAGATATGAAATGAAAGTGAAATAAACATTTAAAGTAAGTCTCCATCATGCACTGAAAACAATGAAAGTCTCTTTGACCCAACACAATACTAAGGTTTCTTTTAAAAAGCAAAAGTTAGCTTTCCATGTGGTACTAATCCGCAAGCTTAATCCAATGGTCTAGAGATGCACCCAAAATACAACCCTTTACTAAGGACTACTTATGTAGTCCAACAAACTTAGTACTTTGTCTATATTTATAGTCCTTGGGAAAGCCATGGAATTTCACTTCTGCCCTCAACTTTCAAGGGTGTCCTCAACTTTAACTTTCAAGGGTGTCCTCAACTTTCAAGGGTGACCTGTGACTACTTTTGTTTTTGGCTTTCTAAAAGAAACCCTTAGTGTTGTGTTGGGTTAGGGAGACTCCTTTCATTTCACATCCTAACATGATGGAGACTTACCTGTCATTTTACATCTTGATATGTCTTTACTTTTCTTGATCTCTATTGTTTTAGAATGCTAAAGTGAAGCTTCACCTTGCATAAATTTTAGTATATTTTACACACACACACACACATGTTTTTTTTGCATTCTATTGTTTTAGAATGATAAAGTGAAGCTTCACTTTGCATAATTGTAATAAATTCTATACACACATATATATATTAATTAGTTCTTTTTATTTCACTTTTCATTTCACAACTTCACATGGCTTTACATTTCTTGCATTTTATAGATTGATTCCAGTCAGTGTTAACGTTCGAAAAAGTCTCTTTTATTAAGCAGTTGCTGATCGAGTTTCTTCCTCACAAAGAAGAAATCCAAAAATACTATCAGAAATTTTGAGGTTTGCAAAATTTTTGGACGACTTTCTCACATATTTCATCGGTTTTTCTTCCGTTTACCATGGTTTGCAGTTAGGTAGTCTTGATTTTCAATCGGCTCAAGACTAAGCTGAGGCAATCATTTCCCAAACAGTGATACCAGTTTAATTCAACCTAACAATTTTATCACTTTCTTATTGTTTTTGAAAGCCGTCGTGACCCTTTCACTTGTTTAAATCCATTTGAAGGGTGGTTTTACTTTGCATTTTATAGGCCATAAAGAACTTCCCTCCGTGTGTCATCTAAGGCTATGGTCATGCAAGGCTTAGTTATCTATAAGCCTTGACAGTTTTGGGTAAGGTAGGTACAAAAATTCATAACGTCACGGGGATTAGCAAGTAGTGAGGGAGAGTGAGGTGCAAACGAGAGAGAGAGAGAGAGAGAGAGAGAGAGAGAGAGGACTGACTCGCAAGAAACCGGCATAGTTTGAAAATTATGCTCTTTTAGGCATAGTAAACCGGTGAAAAGCTACATGTTGTCAAAAGGAATTGTACAATTCATCAACTTAAGTCAATGGTGCAACTCAGTGCATGTTTCCATTCTTTGTCTCGTGTGAGCTCTTGGGTGCATATTTTGGCAAAATCTCGCGAGGAAGGGTAGTCTTTAAATAGGTGCAAGGGATCCTTTGAAGATACTTTCCATCCAGAGGAAGTGTCTAGGCCAAGCCCTCTAACAAGAATCTTGTTTCTAGTAAGGATAGCCCCCTTCCATAACTTGATGAGTGGCGTGAAGCAATCTATTTTATACATCAACTTGCCATAAGTTTCCAAAGTTTTTGGTAGTGTGAAACTTCCTTCTTTGATGCAATGCCAAGCTTTCCAATTGAGTTATTTTCCAACAATAGGAATTAAGCAATTGCATAGAAATTTTGAGACTCCATTGATTAGAATTCTTTCATATAGATTCAATCCTTGTTGTACCACCAACTGGTTGTCATATCACAGAGGACTTGCTATGCATTGCGTGTGAACCACTAAGGCTACAAACATGCAACATGTGTGTAGGAAAGCTTACGAATGCAAACGGTGTGTCACGCACCTTTGTCTTTCTGTCGTTGCAGGAATCTGGCACCACCGTGAACAGGGAGACCGCTGACGTTGCTGCTCAACCGCCTCACCACCGTTGATGCCTCCATAATGCTCAATCGTGCTCTCTCTCTCACACACACTCACTCACGCATACATACACACACACACACACACACACTCATGAGCACACAATGGAGAAGGAGATGGAGATAAGGCAAGAAGGCAAGAGCACTCTCTTTAGCATGCACCTCTCAAAATGAGGGATTTAGGTCACAATGACCCTTTTACATGGGTATGGCCCATTTGCACATAGGCATCCATACTGCCCGGTCAAAGTAAAAATTACTATCAATTAAGATATGTGGTGCACCTCTCATCAACGCTTGACACATACTAAAAATGGGAATATATGGTACTCATGTCCTCAAAAGTGTACGAAAAGAGACAAGAGGGCAAGGGACGAAAAAAATCTCAATAGAACAATCTCTTAAGACAAATTCTGCCATGTCTTACTACCTAAAACTCATCAAAGAACATCAAGTAGTGTTTTATTGTATGCTTGTGCACTTTCACTACAAGTGCCTCTTAATGTGTTGCACGATTGCTCATTCCATAGTAGGAGAGACCATGCAAGAGTACACGTGAAACTACAAAAAGTTCTTTAAAATATAAACAATTCAAGTTGAGTAGAGTCCAAATTAATACTACATTTGGAACAACTCTCTTGTAAAATCACTTGATGAGGATACTTGTATATTTTAAATACGAAAGGATTGAGGCTTCCATGCTCAATGGGATGCTAGAAAGTCAAGCTCACTCTATGTACAAGGGTGGTAGATCTTGCTAGTATAAACTTGGTCAGGGGCCATCTTTTGCTCACAACAAAACTTTGTCCATGTTCTATCAAGATTTATATCAAGATGGCCCTTCAAAGATATTCTTTATAGCAAGGTACAATTTCTAGTGGTAAACCTATGATGCTTCCTCTTCATCCAGGCAAACTCAACACTCACTAACATTGTGCATGTAGTCAAGATGATTCAAGTCGCAAAGAGTATTACTAGAGACTATAAGATATCACACATAGCACCTTGACTTTTGATTCAAAGGTAGTGACAATTTCTTTAAAAAATAGCTTTAGTGCCATGCACCAAGATGGTATGTAGCTAAACAAGTACCTTCTAACCCCCCCCCCCCCCAAACCCTAACTTACATGCTCAATACCTTGTCAAAATAACGTCCTCCCCTGCACTTACATGGTTTGGTATGTTTCCCATAGTCGATCCCTGGGCAGAGATTTTTTTACACTCTCTACTAATTTACTATAAAGCTAGTTTTATTTTCTCTATGTCAATCTACTTGTGTAGAAGTAGTAATCATAAATGCTAGTTTGTTTTATCCATCATAATATGTAATAAGTGGTTTTAGAGCTTTTAGGGGATTATTTTCTCTTAGTTACCTAGCATTAGTTCTACTTAAATACATTAGCTACTTCTAGACCTTTGTGAATGAATTAAATTTGGCCATGCACTTGGCAATACCAATGAGCCACTGCCCTTAATGATTGCTAACTTATATTAGTGGAAACTAGAGCATTCTATTCTCAATAAATCAATTAATGTCTTGGGTTGATCTTGGTCTACAAGGATCAATAGGGAGATATTGAATCAAATCAATTGGGGGAATAAGGGGACTGGCTACATGATAATTTATCACAAGCTGGTCGTAATTTCCTTCTATTTTGTGCTAGCAATTAATTTCCTCTGCATGATTATATCCTTGCATTGATAATGTGTACAAATTCTCTCTTCATAAGCTCTCCATTGGACTTTTAAGAACTTCATTTGGAGGCCATTACATCACTCTTAATGCTTGCAATTTGTGCATCAAAACAAGTGTATTCACCCTCAAGACTACTAGATGAAGTTGCCCTATTGGTTGTGAGGTGGCTTCTATTTGTAAGTGTGTGGAAAAAGGCTTTAACCCTCCCAACGAGGAATCTAATTTTGTGCAAGTTGACCACAACCATCTATAGCAGTCCGTGGTGGGCAACAAGAGAGGCGACCTCTAAACACCCCTCAAGGCTCTTGTGCTGCTCAATTGGGGATGAGGGTACCACAAACAAGCAAAACAAAAACAAACCCACAATCAACAACAAGTGAAGGGGCACCACCTAGTTATAGAGCAAACTAGGATGCAACAGAGGAGAATCCCTGAGCAATACAAGTGAGAAGGAAGGGTACACTATCACTAATATCAATGCTACAAATACACACACCAAAGAGAGAGAGAGAGAGAGAGAGAGAGAGAGAGAGAGACAAAGAAAGAGAGAGAGAGAGATTTTTATGCAAGAATTTAACTTCAATTTTAATGATTGATGCGGGTGTATAAACAGCTTGGAGAAGAGTCAAGAGACACAATTAAGTTTGATGATGTTGCAATCTACACATTATCTTAGGTTTATAGGAACCCTCTCACCATACAACCCTCTTATAATGTATTCCCGAGCAACAAAACAAATACAAGAGCTCTTGAGTCACATACAAGCAAATACTACAAAAGAATCTCAAAATGAGAACGTGCCACCTTAAACAAAACGAGATGAGTTGCCAAGTGTGAATGGGAGGGACTCAAGAGAGTTTTGAACCGTGGTTGCACCCAAATTATTAATTCAATTGATGTGCAAGAGTAGGTACAACATTGATTGGAAGTTATGAATCACTCACTCCATTGCAATGCTACAACTAGCTCAAGAAGCTTCATATACACCACAAGTAATGGTGTGTAAAGAGCTCATTCTCTCTCCCTACAGCCAAGATAGAGAATGATATGCTCAAAGTAGTGAGCAATAGTGTAGAGATCATACCCTTTACAAAGAGACCAGGGCTCTGTTTATAGGTGAGGAGAGCTCTTATTAGGATTATCTCATGATCAACATTTACATAGAAAACCATGTTTATGAAATTTTTTATATGTTCTTATGAGAGTGGAGCTCTCTTGTCTCTTGAGTCACATGGATGTGGGCTCAATAGGAGAGAATTATTGAGGTGAAATAGAGAAGATTCTAGAGAGGTGAGTGATTTTTGTGTGTGGTTGCCTACTCCAAGGTAGAGTAGAGTGGGTGCAATTTACAAGAAAGGGTTAGCAATTAATGTTGTTAATCACTAGAAAAAAGTTAGCAATATAATTATAATGGGTAGAATGACTTGAGGGCTAATAAACGAGGGGTGAATGAGATGGATGAACCGTTGAGATATCTTGGACTCACCCATGCGTAGATTGTCGAAAGTGATCATCGGTCTTCTTCATCTTCTTTTCTTCACGCCACCGCCATAGGTAAACACCTTCAAGAATATGAGGGTTTTTTGTTGATAAAAAATCGCATTTTGCAAATTTCTAAGCATGGTTAGATCGTTGAATTTTTATGCACTTTTAAAAAGATGAAATAAAATGGTAATATGGGAGTAATAGAGAGGGATATGGAGATAATGTATGTAGGTAGAGCTTCAAGAAAGAGATATGGGTGTGAAAGGAGAGGGTAATGGTGAGGAGGGAGAGAGAAACCATGGAAGTTGATGGTTTGAGTGAGGGATTGAGAGGAATAAGTGTGTGTGTGTGTGTGTGTGTGTGTGTGTGTGTGTGTGTGTGTGTGTGTGTGTGTGTGTGTGTGTGTGTGTGTAGAGAAGTGTGAAAAGACTAGGGATGACTTGTGAGAAAAATTGGACAGACTGGGGTCCACCATAAAATTCATATCTCACCGATGGTAGCTTCAAAAGTTATGCAAAAAATTGAGGGGATTATTCAACTTGTGGGCTACATTTTTTTGTTAGTCACTTCTTCAAATTCCAAGTGGAGATAGGTGCCAAAAATCTCACCAAAAAGCTTGTGTTTTATGCCTGCAAGAGTCTTCTAGTGGCCCTCTCCTTTGTTGAATTTGCACAATACATCCAAGAATGAGCCCCTCCATGAGTCATATCATGATAGAAAGCATCAAAGCATGCATGGAGGAGGATCATTGGTGAATAAAGAAATATATACATGGTGGGACTAGTGTATATGGACTACTCATGGATTTTAGCTTCATGAGCACATGGTGTTAGAATAATGAGTACATAATTAAAAAATATGGATATGAAAAAAGATATTGGAATCTTATGATATGGTCCCCCTTTTGTATTATGTTGGGTGAAAGAGGAAAAAATATGCAAGTAAATGAAAATTATATAACAAAAGTGACTAAGGGAGTAGAAGCCGATTTTTTGTGATTTGTATAAAAGAACAAAATATTTATGAGATTAGAAAATGTACACATTGGTAATAAAATTACACTTATGGTGCAAGAGGGTGAAAGAAGACATACATAGGTACAATAAAACACACACCTAGATATAAATAATCACAAAAATACCAAAAATTGATTTAAAAAGCCTTATACTTAGGCCCTATATACAATGAAATGTTTACACACAAATGGGCCATAATATAATTTTTTTTTGTTTTTTTTTTTTGGTTCAACTAGCCCAATGACTAGCTAGCTGGGGGGTTTTTAAAAGATATTGGGAAAATTCCCTAACTCAGACACGTCTATGTACAGCGAGAGGATGAGGATAACCACACTGTTTGAGTGTTTTTCATAGGTTGAGGTACTAAGGTAATTTTGGATAGCCAAAAAAACAGCTATCATTAGCCCTTCCCTTGGATGATGGTACATTCATGTACCATCAAAAGGCATAGTTTCCAATGAGAGTGGCTTCATGTTTGGTGCTTCAAACAAATCTTTACTTTGTAGCTCTTCTTCACCTTGTCTGACACAAACCAAGCTACAAGACTTACATGATGATATAGCTTCTTGGTGATTCTCTTGCAGATCCTTTGGTAGAGTGCGACTCCAGTAGGGCTTTAGTCGATACCTATTCACCTTCTTAGGATGCTCCTTGCCATCTAGGTCCATGAGTTGATAGTAACTTGAGTTTAATGATTTTTTTACCACATACGAACCTTGTTTTCCATCTTTGGTTGAATTTGGCATCAAACGTATTGTCAAGTTGATTGTCATACTTTAACACCAGGCCACATCCCTTGATACCCTTGTCCTTGACCTTCTTATCGAGCTTCTCTTTTGCTTGCATAGCTTTCCTCTTGTAGCACTCGTAAGCTACTTATTTTTTCCACTCAAGCTCGACTAAGGTAAGAAGTTGATCTACCCATGTTTCTTGGTCATCTTGTGCCCCTTTGTCGTGAAGCCGCATGGTTGGAATGTTGAGCTCGATAGGAAGCAAGGCCTCTTGACCATAGACCAAGTGAAATGGTGTGAAGTATGTGGCTTCCTTATATGTGGTTCGATACGCCCACAAGGCACCATCCAAGAAGTCATCCCACAACATTGTCTTGGTTTGCACCATCTTTCTAATGATGCCTGCAATAACACCATTAGCCTTTTCCACAAAACCATTTGACTATGGGTAGTAGGATGTGCTATGTTGATGTAGAATGTGAAGCTCTTCACAAACTTCTATGAGTAAACCCTTCCTAAACCCTGGACTATTATCAAAAACAATCTCCAAAGGTGTGTCAAATCTGCAACAAATATTAGTGGAGCATTAGTGTAAACAAATCTGCTCGTTATTTTTCCATTTACCCTTGGCACACTTTGAGAGTCTACCCACCTAGTCATGTAATCAACAGCCACTAGAATGTAGAGTTTACCATTTTTTGTTCTAGGTAGAGGACCCATAGCATCCATGCCCCACTTTTCAAAGAGTCCATTTGCAAGCACTATTTTCTTTGGACCATGCACCAACTTCCAACAGGCTACCAAGAGAAAGTGACATGTGTGTGTGTGTGTGTGTGTGTGTGTGTGTGTGTGTGTGTGTGCGCGCACGCGCGCGCGTACACACTGGGGGGGGGATGGTAGTATTTGATGCTTTAATGAGAGATACTTCAATGCATAGTTTTAGTTCTAGATAAAAATTAGTTAGATATTTTTAAATTGTAAGATAAGCCAATAGTTAACCGTCAAACAGAGATGTGTGTGTGTGTGTGTGTGTGTGTGTGTGTGTGTGTGTGTGTGTGTGTGTGTGTGTGTGTGTGTGTGTGTGTGTGTGTGTGTGTGTGTGTGTGTACATGCCCTAACCTAGGCAACATACTTAATGAGTCAGCAATAGGTCCATTGAGTATGGACCTCTTGCCTGATTAATGTGATGAGATTAGTATGATTAATTCTTAAGTCAAGCCAGTTATTTCGTGAAATAGCTTTTGTGATGGTGTTAATTAGGTCAGTTCTTTTGAAATCATTGAGGCAATATTTGTTAATAAGGCGATTGATTTCCTCCCAAGCAATGAAGCTATCCAAAGAGGAATACAATATCATGTAAATTAGACTTATACAAGAATTCAATGCAGCTTTATGGAGTCGATTTCTTTTCTTTTCTAAAAACTCTATAGTGGAGATATTTACGTTATCCCTTGTCCATATGAAACAGAGATCAAAGTTAGCGTTGTGGGACTGTGTAACAAAATCAAGAAGCTCAAGAATTGTATAGCGGTGGAAAAGAATCCGGAAGGGGTATCAAAACCCTTTTCCAAAGTAGGGTCAATTTTGAGGCAGTTTGGATAAATAGATGTGATTTTGTTGTGGACAGATCTATTATTAAGGCTAAGAATATCATCCATATATCTATAGGTGTGAAGTAAAGTTGGAAAGCTTGTGGTTTAAACTTTTGTTCCCCATGGTTTTAAGAAACTATTTATACTGAAAGAAAGCTAAGTATAGGTTACACCGGGGGGGGGGGGGGTGGAGGCCATAGGAATACCCACACATTGGTTGTAGCATCTACCACCAAATCGTACAGAGAAATTAACAAGAAGCCATGAAATGAATTTATTTAACTTACTCTGTTCAAAGTGAGCAGTATGTGTTGAGTTAGCCTTTTTAATCCATCTGGGTTTATTTGCAAGAGAATTGTGGGAGAGACCTCTCAGGTTGGCATTATTAAATGCGATCTTAATTATCTTTTTCAAAATGTTTTTTAATCCAAAATCAACATTGAGGGGAATGTTTTCAGAACATTGAGTGATATCAACAAAGAAAAGAAAATTTGTTTAGGGAGGTTGAGTGTTACCTCTATAAAGTTTTTTACAAGCCAGTGTGGATTGTATGTTCCCTAAAAGGTCATTGCTGTAAATCACATTCTTAATAGGTTGAAGATATGTCCACCCTATCATGATGTTTCTAACAAGTTATGATTACCAAAAAATATATTAAAGCATTTATAAAAGATAGATTTAGGCAAAAACCAATTGAGGAGCTCATTGTGGTATAAACAATGTACATACATACAATCATTTGCCGAATATTTGTTGGAAATAGTCTTTCTCCTACAAGGGCAAAAAGTAACCTGCATATAAAAATGAGCCACATATCAAGGAGACGTCGAATAGGGGTGTTCCTTCCACTACCTCTCGTGTAACTACGAGATTTACCCTTATTAAAGCTAGTGGAATTGCCAAGTGTTAAAAAAGATGTAAAAGAGCTGTTTTGGGTAGCTAGAGAGTTAGGTCTTTTGAGAGATGGAGAATCATCATCCTCGATGCATGGTTTGAGCTTGGTTTGAGTAATCCAGTATGAATATTGACGCCTTTGTAGTTAGCGTATGTGATGACGAAAGTACCGGGCTCATCAAACTTTAGTTCTTTGAGAATGTCAAGCATCAAACTTCAAAAGGCATTGAAAGCAATCTGACCAACTACAAGGGATTTAACTTGCCCACCCAACTAGGAGTAAATTAAAGATAAATGGAAGTCTATAGGTTTTTCAAGAAAGAGTTGTTCCAAATGATTGAGAATGTACCAAATAGCATGATCAAACCACATAATGCTAGAATCACAGGAAGCCTTTGGGTCAAGGAATTTATAGGCACAGTTTAAGTAAGGTCAAAAGACATTCCATATTGATTATGTGTAGAAGTCATGGTTGCTTTTGGAAAACTCCATATTTCCTTTTGTGTGAATATATAGGCTAACATTAGAGGCACATTTAGTTTGATCTATAAAATTGAGGTTAAAAGGGTCCTTAATGAGCTCCCCTTTTTCCAAAAACTGTCCACCTTTTTTGAGACAGTAGTCTTAAACTATAGATGCCAGTCATTGAGTATAGGTGACAAAAAGGCTTTGTTGGGAAGAATCCACAACTGATGCTGCACTCCAAAATACTCCACTTCAATTTGCTTGACCAACAAGAAAGGGAAAACTTTAGAGACTTTTGGAACCATCTCTAAAAGGGTAGAGTCATTGAGGGTGTATAAATTATTTTGGAATTCTTTAACAGTTTCCAGAGTAGCACTGTCTCTACAAAAGAGGCCACCAGTTTGTGGGACAATAGGGGTAGTAGGAGTACTAATAAAAGTAAGATTAAGACCAGACAATTTTTAGAGGAAATTGCCAAGTTCAGCACATGAGGAAGAAAATTGAGCAAGATCTTGATTGTATTGTAGAGCTAGTATAAGTAGTTGGGATATATATTGAGAAATCATAGCCACCCCATCATTTGAATATTTGTCCATAGTAGCCAAAATTTTGACCCAATTTGAAGGAAATCATATGTAGAATAGATGGCTTTTTACTAGGTCAGAATCATAAATAAGTTGTGATGCATCCATGTTGCTTATACATCAGAGGACAAGGGAGCTAGCCACAGAAAGGGGTTCTGAAGCCAACTCAAGTCCTTAATGAGAGGGATAAGACCTGTAACAAAAATTTGATAGATTAGATTGTGTTTATTTTGGGTATGAGGTCACTTTGCTTTTAGCCTTTTTAGCAAGAAAAGGTCTGGTTCCATTATCCTTGCGTGTTTCAGTGGATCATGGATTACTCTCACGCGAGCAGTTATCTTGTCATTATCATGCACGGATTAACTTGCAAACCTAAAACCGCAAAAGTCCAAATACTATGATAGCCGTGAGCACGAATCTAAAACTACAACCTAAGATGGACCACCTAACACCAATCAACCTAAACAAGAATTATAGATAGTGGGTCCACCAAAGCCCTATAAATTTCTAAATCCAACGTTCTACTCTACCAAAAATCTGGGAGAACCTTGTGTTTAGGACATGTGTGTTTCTGTTTTTAAACTAATACTTATACACGAAAGAACATAACAATTCAAAAGATAGTTGGATTCAAACAAGGGACAAAGAGAAGCAAAAAAATGATTCAGCCTTTGATTCATTTTTGCACATTAAAGTGAGAATGAGGTATCATTCTAGTGTTTTTGTACAAAGGATAGTCACACGATAGTCAGGAATAATTGATTCTAGCGTGAAAAAAGGTCAGGCGCGCTAGTGATAGACAACAACTTAAGCCAAAAAGACCCTAAGGAAAGACAGAGTCCTCACCTGCATCCATGTAAACGAGACAACAGATTCGTTAGCCTTGAATATGTATTACAGGTGTCGACGAACCCTATCATTTGTTATCCATGTCCTACTTAAATTCTTTTTAACTTATACCTACCATCCAGGTAGTAAATGATAACCGCGAGTATCCATTCTCAGAACCATTTTATGAAACTGTCATTTGTAGCCATCAATTAAGTGTAAAGTGTGTTTCTTTTCATTCATTTTAAAAAATTTAGCTTATGATTAGGAAGTCATCACTCCTTCAGATCCAAGTGAGATTATAGGTTATAGATAAGTTAAATAGTTTTCCCCATTTTTTTAACGAACCTTATACATATTTATTTAAATAAATTAAGTTTTGATTACAAGGCCATTACCCCTTCTGATCCAAGTGTCTCACCAAAAATTTAATAACATGGAGTTTATGATATGATGATCTTTTAGCCAATCCACTTCTAGTTTTCAAAGGTATATGTTTACAAGATGTATCACAGTCATGTTCTCTCAAACCAACTAGTGCTAGCCAGGCGCCTTGTGAATATGAGTGTTCAAAGTCAGTCAAAGTAATCAAATCAAACAATCCTTTTAATAAGATATTAGACATCCCTTTTATGGGAGTATCTCAAATAATACAAGCATTACTTGAGAAAAAACTCCCTAGTTTTATCAAAAACTAAATTTAGATCATTAGCTAGAAAGACCAAAAGAAGCAAGCACGGTTGTCTTTCCATATTTCAATCAAAGATTTGCTATTATAAATGGTAAATTGTATCAATAGTGCCACCATACAAGACCACCATCTGGCAGTAATTTTTTATACAGGCCAACAAGCTAGAAAATAAATAGTTTTTAGGAATGGGTTTTAAAAAATATCTTTCACAACGAGAATAACTATAACTGGCTAGGCCAAGTTGTAAATACAAAATTTATAATGAAATTCACATTCATTATATACTTCACTAAAAGCGATAAGAGTAGTAGGCTAATAATACACAATCAATAGCACTACTTTAAACTTTCGGGTTTCAATAGCTAGCATCAATTCATAAGTTTAGATCATTTTAAGGTTGCCAACCCAACCTTCAATGTGTTACATCCAACCCAACCTTCGATGTGTTACATACGATCATTAAAAAATTTAGTATCAGACGTTTCTACGATAAACAAATCATGTTCTTTGTATCAAGAAAAAGTAGTGTATGGTTTTAATCAACAGAGTATGCTAGCTCTTCATTTACAGTTTATCCCGAGCTTGTAAATGGTCAACAACTCATTTTTTGATTAAAAAAATCCATGAGAAGGAGCTAACATTTGCTCAATCAATCTCATTTATAAACAAGGATGAGTTTGAAAAAAGTCAGGTGATACACACTGTTTTATTTCCAAGTAGTGCTAGATCATAATATTAACCTGGTATTAAAGATAAAGAACCTTAACATCCCCCTTTGACAATATGCAATATTTCATCACCATGTTCAAAGAACCTAGTTAAATCCTCAAAAGCTCAATGTGGGATAAAACACATGAGAATAGTTCGGCCACGGCCGGTTAAGGAGAAATCATTACTACAGAAGTTAAGCTGAAGTAAAAAATTATGGCAGAAATACACCAAAATTTGCAATAACATTTATATGTCATGCAAGGTTTATCACCAACCTGAGAGGCTGCACTCTACTCGACCAGTTCCATAATGCACAAAGTTACCCACAATATACTCGACAAGAAAAAAAGCCCTCAACCTTACTTTCTAGAACACGCACAATGCAAACAAGGCTAAGTGAGGGCCAAGAGCTTCCCTCACCTCCATTTATAGTAGCTCTTGGAGGTCATGCTAGCAATTTTGTCCGTAGAATATTTCCCTTAAGTTGCTTCCAAGACCGGCTCAGGAACCAAGACAGTGAGCCATTTAATAGGGGTAGATGGTAGAGGCACATGTAGGAAAGAGAAAGAGAAGGATAGGGGAAATACCATACAACGACACGATAGAGCAAGTGGAAGCCCCAAGTTTGAAGGGCGTGTGAGCTATATAGATTGCATGGGGCAAAGGATCTGGAGTAGGGTGGAGGAGAGTGAGATACATCCACTGCAATGCAAAGTCAAGCGGTCCATTACCTAGCCCGCTTGGGAGGAGACCCATGATAAATGCGGTGCACCCAATCATGACAGTGCTCATCAATTCCCTAAAAAGACATTAAGGGTTTAGTTCCCACCTTTTTATTGGGGGAATCGGTTAAGAGGGAGATTTCATTAGCTGCTATGTCAAGCAAGGGTGGAAAAGCGAGGTGATTTCGCACTTACCTACATGGTAAGAGAACCATATGTACACCTAATCATCATAGTGTGGCCAATATATATATATATATATATATATATATATATATATATATATATATATATATATATATAGTCCTGAAGGGTTTGCTCCCACCCACTTACTAGGGTGAAAGAACCTAGTTGTGCTAAGAGGAAGTTTCCACCACTATAAGTGCCAAGGCCAAAGATTGTATCAGGCTAAGGATCCAAAGTTCCAACAGACTACCAACAAAAAGTGACGTGTGTGTGCGTGTGTGTGTGTGTGTGTGTGTGTGGGTGTAGTATTTGATGCTTTAATGGGAGATATTTCAATGCATAGGTTTAGTTCTAGATAAAAATTACTTAGATAGTTTTAAAGTGTAAGATAAGTCAATAGTATGTAACCAAAAAGCAAAGATGTGTGTGTGTGTACATATAGCCCCACAATGTCCTGCCATGTGTCATCCATGCATTCGATCGACACTTCCCAATGCACCACGACCTATAATTATGAGCATCATCATGCCAACAGCCGTCCTCTCAATGTCACAATTATGCATGTTTCTTTTATACAACATGTCCGCTAACTCTTGTCAAGCACTTTTTGCTCTTCAATACTTGTTTTCTCTCTTAGCACCCACAATTGTGTTTGACCGATATTGACACTCGTTTGAGCTAATTTCTTTCCACTCCCCTGATTCCCATGAACGATGACTTGTGCAAATTATGGCGTATCTTTTATTCCAAGTTTTTTAAAGCAATAAAAACATCATTTCTAAAAACACAAAAATTTGAGATAGAAATGAAATAAATTAGAGATATTGTTACAGTAGGCCAAAATCTATTGGTTGGATGGCATTCTCTCTCTAGCACCAAAAGGACCAAATTGAGTCCAAACTTTCCTAATGCATGAGCTCATCTAGCCTTTGATACTCTACCCTCCTGCAAGGTCTCTATATGGAAGTATTGTGTGAGTCCAATTAATTTTTTAAAAAATTGAACTTTTGGGTGTAGCCATAGATCTGATTATTTTTCTTTTAGATCATTGGATCCTCAAACCTTTCAAATGTCACGGCCCATTCTAAATGGGCCTACTACCAAATTAGAGAAATGAGGTTATTGTGGTTGAAATGTAAGCGAGGCCATTCATTTTGAGAAATGGATTATGTGATTGTGTTAATTATGTCCCTTCTATTGAATCCATTAAGGCAAAATTTGTGTATATCTTAATATCTTCCCATGGTAAGAAGCAGTTGGAAGAGGAGTATACTATCAAGTATAGGAGGTTGATACAAGTACTAAGAGCAGCTTTATGTGGTTGGTTACTGTTCTTTTTGAAGAATTCAATAAGTGGGATATTTAATAGGTCTCTCTATTAAGTAAACTTTCGGTCATAGTCTCCTACACAAGGGTTATATAGTCTAATCATAAAGTTAAGGAATTAGATTGTAGTGGCAAAGAAGCCAGTTGATGTAGTAAACCCTTGTCTATAGGTTGGTTCAATTTTCAAGCAGTTAGGATATATATGATTAATTTCTTCTAAGAATTCTATTGTTGAGGCTTAATAAGTCATGCATATATATGTACATATGTTTAAAAATTGAAAGTTTATGATAGTTACTTTCGTCACTCATGGTTCTAAGAAACCATTTTGTATTCAAAGAAGGCAAAGTATAAATTACACATAAGAGGTGAGCAGGAAAAACCCATGGGAATGCCCAGGCTTTTATTAAAGCACTGTCCTCCGAAGAGAACAGTGCATTTATCAAGTACCCAAGATATGTTTTAAAATATTTTTTCATCATCGAAGTGTAAGGGATGAGAAGATTGTGTTTTTTTTAATCCATCTAGGTTTTTTGGAGAGCAAAATGTGCAAGAAATCATTCTTTCTAGCATTTTTGAAGGCAAGCTTAATCATCTGAGATAGAATATCTTTCAGTCCTAATTCTCTTCCAAAGGTATATTCTCATAGCATTGAGTAATATTTGATGTGAAGAGATGGAAAATTTGTTTAGGGAGGTTAAGAGTAACTTCGGTGGAGTTGTTTACTGGCTAGAAAGGGTTATAGTGTATTTGGAGAAAGTTAGAGCAGATTCTTTGTTTAGAGGCACAGATACATTCAAATTCTGAAAGAACAAGGTCAAGGTAGGGTGATATCTTTGGTAATCTTAGAAAAAACCATTTGAGGCATTAGGTATCCATCTAAACTTATGCTTATGAAGCTTATAGGTGGGAAAAAGTACTGGAAGTTTGGTATCTTGAAGAAAATACCCCATATTTTCTAGATGTTTTGAAATACTATTGGTGACCTCATAAAGAGATGTATTAAGTGGTGTGAATTCCTTCCCAGAAATCCGAGAGTGAGCTGCATATCCATGCCAAGTTTTTGCATATAAGAGTGGGACAATTGGAGCTTTTATCAAGTCCTACTACAAACCAGTCCTGTGAAAGTTTTTGAAATTCAATAGCTAGTTGTGGTGTGATTCAAGAGCTTTTCAGTAGACGATTATTGTAAAGGTATGAGTGAGATTTTTTTAAAGAAACATTGTTCAACCAATTTAACTAAGTCCAGTAGGATTGTCTTCTCCAGTCGGAGAGTACTGACAACGTCAGTTAAACAGCTAAGTAAAGCTGCTAAAGCTAGATATTGGTTTTTAGGAAAAGTGGGTATGTGATTAATTCCCTTAGCAAGGAATTTCTTGACTGTGGTATTTTCAATAAGATCCAGATTACAAGTGCAAACATGCAAGCCATAAGTATCAAAATCTATACAGTATGGGATAAATTTATCACGAGCACAATTAGGCACAGTTTTGTGTTGTAAAAAAACATTATTGTAGACCAAATTCTTAATAGGTTTTTGATACTTCCAACCAATAAGAACATTATCAAGTAGCTCATGGTTTCCAAACAGTAAGTCAAAACATTCACAAAAAAGTGTTTTAGGGTGTACCCAATCCAGAAGTACATTTTGAAAAAGACAATGTTCGTAAATATAATCTTTGCAAGATGTCTTTTTGGTGAGATGCAATCTTCCACATGGGCCAACAACAACCTACACAATCATAAGCGATCATAAGTCAAGAAGGTGCCGGATAGGGGTGTTCCTTCGTCTTCCACTACTAGTGGAGCTACAAGATTTTCCTCTAGTAAAATTAGAGGAGGAACTGGGTGTCAGAAATGAGGTGAATGAAAGAGAGTTGGGTCTTTTAAGCAAGGGGGAGTCATCATCATCAATACATGGCTTGAGTACACTGGTGATAATCTTAACACCTTTGTTATTTTCATAAGTAGTTAAATATGTCCCTGATCCCTGGTTCTCAGCTTTCAATTCTTTAAGAATACCTAGCATAAGCCCACGAAAAAATTGAAAGCAATTTGAGAAATTACAAATTGTTTAGCTTGGCCACCTAACCAAGATCAGATGAGGGATAGATGAAAATCCACCAGCTTTTTAGGAAAGAGCTGGTCTAGATGATTGAGGATAAATCACATAGCATGGTCAAACCACATAATGGTGGATTTGCATGAAGCTTTAGGGTCAAGAAATTTACAAGCACATTTAACATCCGGGTCGAAAAACATTCCAAATGGATTCTATATAGATCCTCCATGTTCCCTTTTGTTCGTATGTATAAACTTGTATTAGAACTTAAAGTTTTTTAAAACCAAGTTAATTGGATGTAGTTTTCTTCTCATTTGATATGCAAACTAAGGAAATATAGATTCAGTAAGCCCAAGGGGACGTGTATAGCTTAGTTTTTCTTTAGAACTTAGCCAATTTTGGCACCCTTAAACGGACTATTGGAATTTTTTAAGTGGTATCTAAAGTCTTTTTTTAGTTAGGTTACTTTATGGATTCATGGTACTTTAAAAAAGCTAGAAGAATTGAAGCTTGGCAAATGAGGCAAATTAGTATTGTAATGAATGATGAGAATTTCTAAGGATTAAGATACTTGGTTTAGAAGGGATGGATGCCTTATTGTCAAAATAAATGTTATTATCTATTTAAGGTGTAATAAGAATTAGGGTTTGTTAGAAACCTTACTTATAAGTATATCTGGACACTAAAACTTTTTTTTTTTAAATCTAGAATACATTAACACTTTGGACAGTAGGTTTAAGTTCTAAAAAGTTGTAAGATGGACATGGATAACAATTGATATAGTCCATTGACACCTGTAAAACACATCCAAGGCTAGCATATTTGTTGTCTTGTTTGGATGGATGCAGGTGAGGACTCTATCCTTTCTTAGAATTTTTTTGGCTTAAAGCTATTGTTTGTCCAAGATTACAGTTGTCCCTACTACTTGGGAAGTACTTCTTTATTGGGTCACTATCATTGTATACTAGAATGAGGTTTCATTCTCATAAGCCATGTACAAAGAATAATTCTAAGAGTGATAAGACTGAGTTGTTTTTGTATTAATTATTGCCTTTTCTCTAAATCCAACTGTTTTTTGAATGTAAAAGTTCACTCATGTCTTATTATATAAGTTAAAATAGCTACACACACGTCCTGTACATAAGGTTTTTTCAAGATTTTTGGAAAACCCAGGACACTGACTTTAGAAACTAACTTGAATCCCATTTGTATGTTGGACCCACTGCCTATAAATCCTTGATTGGTTGGCTATTGTTAGGTGGTCCTTCATAGGCTAAGCTCCTGGATTCCTGCTCACGGCTATCATAGTCTCTAACTTTGCTGGTTTAAGGATTGCAGGCCCAATCTACTGGACTAATTATATACATACTTTCTTTCAGGATCACAAACATTTTAAGTTGACAACTTGCATGAGGGTAAATCACAACCCAGAGAAACATACAAGGATTTTAGAGAAAATTAGATTTTACCTAAAGGACTAGTCTCCAAAAAAGCCCTAGCTGTTAGAACTAGACCTTTTTTGGCTAGACAGGCTAAACGTTGTGTTACATATTACGACAAGTAATCCATGACTTATAAAAAAAATTGTCTATTGCAGACCCTTTCTCTCTCGCAAGGCCTGTAACTATCTTCTGAGCCCCTCTCTATGGCTACCTCTCTTGTCCTCATATGTATTGGCAGTTTGGATGCTTCTCAATTAATATATGATTCGGCTCTAACCTCAGATAAAAATCTATCTATCTTACACATGTTGTCCTTTAATGATTGGGTCAAGATTCTGGCTACCTTAGACAAGGACTCCAAAGATGGGGTGAATATGATTTCCCAGTACATAGACCGATTGCCTATACTTTCTATACAATATTAGCAAAAGCTGGCCTTATTTTCTTCTTCTGGGATGGATTGAATTATCTAACTTTTTGGAGAAATTATGTGGACTCAACCCATGTTTTATCAATATACCTGCTGCTCCAACTGTTCCTCAAAAAGGTGGAATATTTTACGGAGATAGTGCAGCACAAGGTTTTTCCTTTCTTACCAGTTAGACAAATTGAAATTGAATCCTTCGGTGTGGACCATCAGCATTGGGCTCTACCTAACAAAGGGTGTATATGGCTAATCTTCCTGCCGCCACAATTGAGGATTTTAGACTCAAAATTCTCAAAGGTGGATGATTCTTAGACAAAGGAGAACTCATTAAAGACCCCTTTAACCTTAACCTTATTGACCACTTTAAGTGCTTCAAGGTAAAAAGGTATCCTCCCTGAGAAAACTTCAATTTTATTTTCATGGTTTAACTGTTGGATAAATAAGTACTCATGTGTGTGTGTGCGTCTGTGCGTCTGTGTGTGTGCGTCTGTGCGTCTGTGTGTGTGCGTGTGTGTGTGTGTGTGTGTGTGTGTGTGTGTGTGTGTGTGTGTGTGTGTGTGTGTGTGTGTGTGTGTGTGTGTGTTGATATTCTTGGAATTGCTTACTCAAAAGGATCATTTTTTCTCTTGATTGCTCATTCGCAAATATGTTCAAGCATGCTGGCATGCGTAATACAACGGTCATATGGGAATAATCATTTTTATTGCACATTTTTGCAAGCGTCATGCTATTTTGAACAAGGGGAGATGCATTAACACTAGTTGGAACTAGACCACTTGAGTGTCTTTTTTTTACAAATTTAAATTAAATGTTGCTTGCATTAGATGGTATATTTAAGAAAACCCATCTTGATATGCTTAAATATGTTAGTTAAAGGGTCTTTTAAAAGTATACCCTTGCATTTTAGAATCTACCATGATCGAGAACTATGCTCATCAAGTTGACCCTCATAAGACTATGACTGATGCTTTGAAGAAATTGACTTCAAGAAAAATGAGGCGATGTTGTAGAAACTTTCATGTGACTTTTCCACAATTGTGTTATAGATAGTTGAAAGTTTCATGTGCGAAAAAGTTCACTGTAGAGTATATAAAATAATGGAAAGTTCTACGTGTTTGATTTGTCCATTTCAAGCATATCGTTGTAGACAAAGAAAACATATGTTTTTTATGTATTTGTGAGTTTTAGAGAGTCATACATTGCTTACCCTTTCCATTGAGGACTAAAGGTGGCAAGTAGAAGGTCTTTGGTATACAAAAATTATTAGATCATTTTAAATATTCAAAACTACGCAAGAAAAAAATTTGATATTTTCATTCTTGAGACATAAGCATTCAAAACCTCAAATAATATCAAAATTTCCATGTAGATCAACTAAATGTATCAAAGTACGTGATACATACACAATTGGGGTGCCTAAAACCTTGGTTTCAATGTTATTATGGAGAACTCGTCCCAATTCCATGAGGGGACCTTTGGAAGACCAATTATGCTCTTATTCAGCATGTGCTCAAGTATGAAACTATGTCTATAACTTGAGTATGACTTGGAAACTAGTCTTTGAAGGGCATTTCATTTTTTTTGTAACACTAAGTACTAACATTTGGTTTTTATAAACATAGAAGATGCCATCTCTACAAAAAGATATAAGAATTTTTATTTTTGGCAAAACTCACATATGTGAGTGAAATATATTAAGAATAACCAACAAAAAATTACAGCCGCCAACCATGCTCAACATGACTAGGGCATCAAGTTACCAATACCAAATACACCAGATAACATTTCATTACAAGAGCCCCAATTCAATACTCAAACCACTAAAACAACAGAAGGCCAGAACAAGGGAGGCCAACCCCAACTATGAATCGAACAAACCAAGCAGGAGAAAAGAGCATACCGCAAAGCATTTGATAGAGCGGGGCCCAAGTCCCCATCACCATAAGAAACTCCCAGGGTGCCACCAAATGGTCACCTCTACCACCGGTGAACCATTTTCCTTGAGGGTCCCTATAGGAACAATCAAAGAAAGAGCAAACTAGCACCTCCACAAAAAGTATCCACTAGACTCCAACCATCTCCAAGATCCTTGGCTTTTTACAGAGAGCCAAGCATTGACATGCAATCCAATGCCACCACCGACCAACATCCTCGAGCAGTAGGCTGATGAGGGAACCCACCCTGCCAGGCTGCCACCAAGCCCATAAGGCAAAAAAATAAGCTTCTTGCAGCACCCCCCAACATGGACAAGAGAGGAAGGGGCAATCGGGCGTCCCCCTCCCATGGCAACCCTTGCCCCCTGCAAAAAACGATCCTCTATATCCGCATCTCGACAGTCTGCATGCCAAAATCTGCGCATGAGCTATGGACCTAGTCCCCAGACTGCCCTCCTAAAGGGGCCCCCACCCAGCGAGGAATAGTTGAGGCCACCAGGTGCAAAGTCGTGCTAGGGTTGGGAGGCCCTCAACACAAAAGAGCTTGAAATTTTACTAAAATTTATGACTTAGAACATACCACAATTCTCTCCATAGGGATTGCATTTTGACATGAAGAAAAATCCAAAGTTTTCTTCCCCTCATAACCAACCTATGGTAGAAGCAGGATCTAAAAAACTTCTTTCTAGCTTGACAAATAAATTGCCAAGTCTTTGTAGGAAAATAGGACACTTTAGTGTCTCAAGACACTTAAGTGTCTAATTACAAGACTAGTATTAAACTACTCAATTGTTAGGTACAAGAAAATGATTAGATTTTTACGTTTATTACAAGTAATTAATCAAGTGTGTGTGGATTCCAATCAAGTGTGTGTGTGTGTGTGTGTGTGTGTGTGTGTGTGTGTGTGTGTGTGTGATGAAATTCTTGAAATTGATCATTCCAATGGATTGCTCGTTCACTTCATTGCTCATTCATATGTGTGTGTGTGTGTGTGTGTGTGTGTGTGTGTGTGTGTGTGTGTGTGTGTGTGTGTGTGTGTGTGTGTGTGTGTGTGTGTGTGTGTGTGAGTGAGAGAGAGAGAGAGAGAGAGAGAGAGAGAGAGAGAGAGAGAGTGAGAGTGAGATGACATTCTCAAAATTGATCATTCCAATGGATTTCTGATTCACTTCATTGCTCATTCATGGGTGTGTGTGTGTGTGTGTGTGTGTGTGTGTGTGTGTGTGTGTGTGTGTGTGTGTGTGTGTGTGAGAGAGAGAGGGAGAGAGAGAGAGGCCAAGCGCCCATGGAAGTGGCATGTCATACATTGGGTACCAATAGATACCAAAGTTTATGCCATCTCGTAGGTGAGACCCTCCACAGAAGGTTTATGGTTTGCCAAACGTAGTGGTTATCAAGTGTGAGCAAATAAACTAATTTCACAGTAAGTGTCAACCACATGTAGCCACATAACAAGTTACCTTTCAACCATATCAAAAAAGTCTGGCATAGCATCATAGCAATTGCCATTTGTGCTCCGATGTTCCTCCTGCATGAATTCAATTTCCATGGATAACATTACCTCAGTTTATGTCATCACACAGTGAGATCCTCCACGGGAGGGTTACTGCTTACCAACCATAGTGGGTATCAAGTATGATCAAAAACCAGTTTCCCAGTAAGTGTCAGCCACATTGAGCCATATAAAATGTTACCTTTGGACCCATATCAAAAAAGGAGGGCACAGCCTCATAGCATATGCTATTTGTGTTTCGATGTTCCTCTTTTATGTATTCAACTAGAGTATATGCCAGTAGTACCTTCATGAATTTCAAAACCCATCCTTAACTAGATTTCTTAAGAGAACAACTACAATTTAGGTTATCTGCAGAATAAGGTATAATATCTTGTATATTTGAGAAACAATTTACGAGGTCTCACCAACCACAATAGTCCATAAGGATTTTTCAGAGATGCAACTAATCCAATAATATTTTATTTAAAATACATTATATATAGGTTCCCTTTCGATTATTATGCCCTAAATCACTTTATTAAAAAATGATCAAAGTTACAATTTAACATAGCATTTCTAAGTAGGTGGCAAACACCTACCTGATATGTCTTCTTCTGCATGTGTGAGGAGTATGTGTGCAGCCTCCTCCATTGGGTGTCGAATATGCAGGCTAGTGATTAATACGATGTATTTTTTTAGATAGTTGAGCATCAGCTAGGTGCCATATGTCAGCCTACTTGTTTACATATCCACGATAGGTAAGAGTTAAATTTAGTCAAGAAGATTTAGATACCCTTCATGTGTTGCCCGAGTAGGGATAAGTCTCAAGGGGAGCCCTCAGAAGGAGGATTCACGAGAGGATGAGATGAGAAGAGTATCAAAAGGCCTGAACACAATAAAGGTTACCTAACACAGTGTGTTTTATTCAATTAGAGACCATGGAGTGTATTAATTGATCCAGTCTCTAATCAGACGGCGTGTGAACATTCAAAACTAGCTTGTATGATCTAGACCCAGCTAGTCAATATGCATCGACTATTAAGTATCCTATAATAGGATGTTTTTATACAATGTACTCCTAATTAAACAAATGAGCTCATATTTTAATGTATAGGCATTTCTGAGCCAAGAAAAATGTAATGCCTATTGAACATAGATTTATCTAGGAGGCATCTGCCTGTAGAATATTAGGGTAGCTTCTTAGTTAGCAATTCTTACTCTGCAAGTCTCAGAGAAAAAAACCAATAGATCCTCTTATATTTATGAGATGTATCCAAAACACAAAACCATGTGAGCATGCATTGAGTGTGTGTGTGTGTGTGTGTGTGTGTGTGTGTGTGTGTGTGTGTGTGTGTGTGTGTGTGTGTGTGTGTGTGTGTGTGTGTGTGTTATTATAAAAATCCCCTTTGATATACAAACTATATAATTAAATTATATTAAACACCAATACAATACAACAATATTGAAATATGAAACACCATTTCCATTCATAATATTAATCAAAAGTACATCATTTTTCTACAGAGGTAGTGGTGACAAATCCTCTTTAGAATAAGACTGAAGTTTATACCTGCCACCATCCAACAATACAAATGTATTACAGCACACCCAAGCATTGCAGGTAGACAGGTACCAGGCAACCACAGTCGCTTGTTATCCCTGTCATTCCCAAAAAACACCCACCACACACTCAAATGTCAATACAATGTTAGTTATTCAAGGTAATGTACAATATTTTTGGCTTTTCTGGCAACAAAAGGTCAAGTCCTAAACATATTTATGTCATTTTCATCATGAGTAACTACCACAGGGTTTGGTTCTTATTTGTTATGTTCTACGATAATTGCCATTCTGACTGGATCAGTACATACACACATTCTAGCATTACTTTTTGTAATTGTATTCCATGCTCTTAGCTTGAACCTGAAACAAATATCTATTTATGAGATATTGACAACACATGGAAGTGGTTTTTTTAAAACAAAATTAATCCCAGATATCATATGTGAACGAGTATGGTAACCTTACATGATTAAAGTCAACAATTTATAATACCCATCATACCAGCATGTTTAAAGTTTTTCCCTTTTTGAGGCTTTTTTATAAAGAGACATATACATCTGAAGTTACAAGTCAACAATAAATTTTACCAGTCAGCTATATGCTTTGTAACATGTGTCAGTTTTTCCACTTACCAAATGCCATTACCATAGCATCACGATTACAATAAGATAAATGGTTTACCACCCATCTCGCATTATGTCGAGACACCAAAAATTTGCCAAAACTTTGTTTGTTTTTTGTGTCTTTTTTTTAGAAAAACCCACATCATTGTACTATCATATCCTGCCCGATTTGCAATGGACATTATTTCTTAACGCCCATCAAGTATTCCTGAGTAGGTACAAATCATGTTACTACATCATTTGGAAATCAAAATGGTACAGAAATTATGCATAAACCATCATGCGAAACCCGCCAAAGACTGGTTTATTTTTCTCTTACCTCTTACAGTTTAGCAAAATCCATATAGTAATATATTTTTAGTGTTTAAAAGCACATGATTAGTAAACCAATGTCTAAAGGAAGTACTATCTAACTTGGACCACACCAAAATAACAAAGCAAATTGAAGTACATAAAAGATTTTAATGTCTAGGTATTGACAATATTTCATCCCAATAGGCGGCGAGTACTTATAGATTTTCTAGTTTCCTATATGCTTTGTAACATGTGTCATTTTACCCATTTACCAATTGTCATTATCATACCATTACAGTTACAGTAAGAGAATTGTTTTCCCACCCATCTCGAACTATGTCAAGATATTAAAAATTTCGCAAAAACTTTGTTTCTTTTTTGTGTCTTTTTTCAAAAAAAACCATATATCATCATTGTACAGTCATACCCTACCCGATTTGCCACAGATTTTAATGACCATCAACAATTCTTGAGTAGGTACCAAACCCTATTTTTACAGCGTTTGGAAATAAAAAAAGGTACAAAAATTATGCATGAACCCTCATGTGGTATCTGCTAGAGACTATTTATTCCCCTTACCTCATAGATTTTTAGCTAAATCCATATAGCATTATATTTTTAGTGTTTTAAATCCATATTGCATTATATTTTTAGTGTTTTAAAACACAAGATTAGCGACTCATTGTTTAAAGGCAGTATTGTATAACTTTGAAACACACCGAAATGCGAAACAGATTTGAGGTACATAACAGATTCAATGTACAGGTATTTCATCCCAGTAGGTATGATTACCTACCTGATTATTTGTCGCCATTTGTTACGATGAAGAAGGTTGTAGTAAAAAACCCCAAATGATGAGACTGCTCACATACAGCTTCTCCCCGAGATAGCAGGGTCGTTAGTATACCCAGCCGCTTGTGCTTGCTGGTGTAAGTGTGTGTGATTGATTGTGTCTACCTTAGTAATTGTATAAGAGTACTCTCCTTACCATAGCCAAGAGCAGTAGAGTGTAACCTTACAACGAGCAACACGCAAACATTATTGTGCGTAGGTATGTGGTTTAGTGTTGTGTGCGCATGTCCCTCTTATATACCCGACGCTCGGATGCAGAGTACAGCACCATGCCAACCCGCTAACGCTTAAGTCTATAATTGCCCATTAGGTAAGGTAGTTATATTTAGCATTATGTATTAAAAGTTCACTTATTGGCACCTCATTGACCCACCACCTCCATGTGACCGGCCAGAGTGGGAATTCCCAAAGGGAGCTATTGGGTTCTAATTAAAAAAATGAATATTACAGCCTTATGCAGATTCCAAGAACCTGGAATACAAGAAGGGGAAAGACTATTTTAGGCTTTGAAATTACACTATATCATCATCCAAATCATGTGAAGACCGTGTTCATATGCTGTCCGAGGGAAAAATGGTGGCCAAAGAGCTTCCTGAGACAGATTTTTTCTGCATACACCATCATGTACAGTTATATTCATGAATAGAAGCCGAGACATGTCCCGGAATTATTGCTAGTATGAAATTTTGACCTTGAGAGTGCCAGCAAAAAGCTACTATGGAGTAACAGTATTTTAATGCTTTGATGTTTTTATGGAATTTGTGTATAGCCCGATACTATTCCATGTTATGACAGAGAGAGAGAGAGAGAGAGAGAGAGAGTGTGTGTGTGTGTGTGTGTGTGTGTGTGTGGCCCTCCCCCATCCCAGGGGAGAGGTCCACTTTGTGGGAGATAGGCCACCAAGTGGACCTATCCCCCACAAAAAACTTAATAAGTTGAGAAACATCAAATCTAATGTTAGGGAAATGATTACTATTGAGAAAGTGTGTAATATGTCTAGTGATCCTATTTGGACAGAATCGGTTTTTTTCAAATAGTAGCGCTAATAAGTCGTGAAAAATCAGTAAATGCTAGAGTCGTGTTTGATGCATTGTAAATAATTGGAAGTACTTGAGAGACGCGTACTTTTTTTGCCATTCGTTTAGGTCGGTTACTGTGTGCATGAATAAAATTTACATGGTCACCTGGTAATACATCCTTTTTCCAACATGTGAAAGTATCAAAGTTCCCAATAACGGGGCGAATGAGTTTGATTGTGGTACTTAAGTATGACGTACAATGGGTGTTAAAAGTGGGTTTGATATTGATAATGTCATGTGGGTAGATAGTAAAGGGGTCCTCTGCTAATAGAGGTCTGTTATGGTTTAAGCAATGTAGAACATATCGATTGTTTATGAATAGAAGATCGTCTATGTACCTCCATGAATAAAAAAATGCTTGTAACCTGTCATTTTTTTGCATTCTTGATAATTTGCGGATATAATTTAACTCAAACCATCCTAAGTATAGATTACACCATAAAGGAGAACAAGCATAACCCATTGGGATCCCTTGTTTCTGATAAAAAATGTAATTTCCGAGTTTGGATACACAATTATCTAATAAAAAATGGTTCAAAGTGATAAAGACTTCAAAGGATAATGAAGCTTCCTTGTGTTTTTTTGTGAGAATGATCATTTTACGAGATTCTTTAAAACCTTTATAGCCCAATTCATTGAGTAATTTTATAATATGTTGTAATGTGTCAACTAACCCATTAAATTATTGCTTCATAGCATGATTTAATATCAAATGTGTATGCTATGAAAACTTTATCTGGAATATTTATCAAAAAATCATATTCATTATTGATAATCCAATAACCATTAGTAATAATTTTTGTGAAGATTTTTAATTTAGTATGAAAACCTTCAGTGTATACATTCAAGCCAATGTTTATTTCCTTGAGAATTGATGCCATAAGGTTAGTTAACGGTGAGAACATACAGTCCTCTGCATTGGTTATCCATCTTCCTGCTTGTGAGTTTTGTAATTACCCATAAGATATGGAAGACTATGTTTAGAGGGTAATATTAATTCATTCATCGAGGAAAATTGAAGAATATCTGTGATGATTTCACTATCAAATTTATGAGAGATTACAAAATCATCGGATGACATTCTATTATTTGCCGCAAGCTGAGCTAACTTTTTCCAAATAAATATGGGAGCTTGGGATGACTTATCTAATCCACAAATAAAAAGGTGCTCAAGTAAAAAATCAATTTCATTCATTAGATCTAGGTCCTTAAACCAAAGTAATTGATTAACCCTATGATAGGGGAAAGTGTCATTAAAGGCTTTATTAATTTTTTGAGATATAATATTATGGTACATTACAGAGTCATCTATACCCAAAATCTCACATATTTTTGTCCAACCAACAATTAGTTCTTTTGTAGCTTTGGTAGGGTCCAAGGGAACTATAGGTATATGGTTTAGCCCTTTCCGAAAGAAGTCTTTAAGCATGAAATATCCCAATACAAGTATCCATCAAAAGAACATGTATACTAGGGGGTTCCACATTTTTTCGAAACTTAGCAAACCTATTAAGTGTCATGCATTTACATTCAAGTGATAAGTCAAATGGGATGAAAAATGTATTAAAAGGCTATATAACATGTTGTTTAAATTTATAGTGTATTTCCAGCGAAATTTAATGTCAAAATATGTTAAAGTTCTAGGTATGCGACATGAATTCAAGACTTCTTGGTAAAATACAAAAGGCTCTATAAAATCCAAAAATTTATTACAAAACACCAAATGTACAAATCTTCCTTTTGCATCTATGTTCTTGTCATTTGTTTAAGTGAATTAGCTTTTGTAAGAATAGTTTGAACCTAATCGTCATAGGAGAAGAATTCCAAAGCCTTCCATGTATCATCAATATCTTCAGCCCCTTGAAATTGGCGAGGTTTCTTATGTGCAGTAGAGGAAGCACTTCCCAGTGTATGCAAAATCTTCTTCATGGGTTCCTTACCTTTAAGAGGTCTAAGGATATTTTCGATGGTATTGGCTATAGGTGTGCTGGCAAGTCTGGGTAGTAATGGATTACCTAGAGAATATAGGACTAGCCCACGAGCAGCTTCAAGCATGTGTTCATGAAAGTGATAATAAACAAGAATAGCATGCCAAAGTTCGAGAGGTAAAGTCGCTACCCATGCAATAAAGGCATATACTTGTGCAGGTCCAGAGCAGGGAAAAAACTTAGGTAGATTTTGAAACACATACCATAGTAAGTGGTCTACCCATAGTATAGACGCATTGCAAGAAGAACCAGGGTCTAGTTTTTTGCTGGCACATTTGACAAGGTCTATATGTATTCCAACAATTTTTGAGAAACTTCTTTCTGTCTTTTACCCGATCAGCAAGTGATAATCCTTTTGTTCTTGCAATTAGAGCTGAGTTAGAGCATTTTTTAGAGTCAACATGTGCTAAAGAAATCTGTTGAAGCTCAAAGGAGATATCAAAAGACAAGAGATGTTTAGCTTGTAAAGTTGTGGTTTTACACTGTTCCACAACTTCAACAGGAACGCTACACAGCAGGGCCAAAGAACTAATGGAAAAGGGGGCACAATGGTTTATAAGCTCAAAATTCCAAAGTTGATTATCTAGTCGGATGGAATCCAACTTCACTTGTCTGGGGGGGACAAGAGGAACCACACCAAAGAATATGTGTGAGATAGATTTTTTTGGTTTAGATGATGAAGGAGTGACAGAAAGGGCTGAGAGGGCTTCTTGCTCTTGTGGATCAAGGAGATCAAAGTCTAAGAGCGGGTTGATAACATTTTCAACTTGTCTTATTTCTAAAGGAAAGATAGGGATGTTATTAATAAAACATAATTTGTTTACAATAGTAGGAAGGGATGAAAAATAAAAATCCAAGTCATAACTATCCTGAGTATGAATGAAAGGAACATTAAGTAGAAAATTCTCAAATAGAGAAAGAAGGCTAGATGGGTCTTTCCTAGAAGAAGCCAAAAGAGAAATCCAATCATTAACTGAGGCAATGTTTAGAATAGATAAGGAACTACTAGTCAAAACGTCAGATTCAAAATTGAGAAGACGCTTATGAAACTCAGGTGCTTTAAAACATGAGAGAATACATTGAGTAGTCGTAGGTGGGATACGTATCCTTGGATGGCTGGTGTAACCCAGTTTGGTTAGGGAGGAGATCCATTCTACCTGCTAAAAGTAAATATTATTACTATTATGGACATCACTAGGATATTAGTATAATTTAATTATACAGGATCACTCAACCAAGAGTGATCAGGGAAATAGTATGATGTGTGTTTTTGTTATAAAAATCCCCTTTGATATACAAACTGTATAATTAATTATACTAAACACCAATACAATACAACAATACTGAAATATGAAACACCATGTCCATCCATAATATTGATTAGAAGTACATCATTTTGCTACAAAGGTACTGGCGACGAATCCGCTCTAGAATAAGACTGAAGCTTATACCTGCCACCATCCAATAATACAGATGTATTAGAACACACCTAAGCATTGCGGGTAGACAGGTATCAGGCAACCACAGCCGCTTGTTATCACTGTCAATCCCAAAAAACACCCATCGCACACTCAAATGTCAATACAATGTTAGTTATTCAGGGTAATGTACAGTATTTTTGGCTTTTCTGGCAACAAAAGGTCTAGTGCTAAACACGGTTATGTCATTTGTATCAATGAGTAACTACCATAGGGTTTGGTTCTTGTTTGTTACGTTCTACAAGTATTTTCTCATTGATAATTGCCATTTTGACTGGATCAGTACATACACGCATTCTAGCTGTACTTTTGTAACTGTATTCCATGCTCTTAGCTTGAACCTGAAATAAATATCTATTTATGAGATATTGACAAAATTAATCTCAGATATCATATTTGAACGAGTATGATAACCTTACATGATTAAATTCAACAATTTATAATACCCATCATACCAGTATGTTTAAAGTTTTTTCCTTTTTGAGGATTTTTTATAAAGAGACATATACTCACTTATGTTTAAAACAGATTTGAAGTTACAAGTCAGTAATAGATTTTACCAGTCAACTATATGCTTTGTAACATGTGTCAGTTTTTCCATTTACTAAATGCCATTACCATAGCATTACTATTACAATAAGATAAATGTTTTACCACCCATCTCGTATTATGTCGAGACACCAAAAATTTGCCAAAACTTTGTTTGTTTTTTGTGTCTTTTTTTTAGAAAAACCCACATCATTGTACTATCATATCCTGCCCGATTTGCAATGGACATTATTTCTTAACGCCCATAAAGTATTCCTGAGTAGGTACAAATCATGTTACTACATCATTTGGAAATCAAAATGGTACAGAAATTATGTATGAACCATCATGCGGAACCCGCCAGAGACTGGTTTATTTTGCTCTTACCTCTTACAGTTTAGCCAAATCCATATAGTAAATATTTTTAGTATTTAAAAGCACCTGATTAGTAAACCAATGTCTAAAGGAAGTATTGTCTAACTTGGACCACACCGAAATAACAAAGCAGATTGAAGTACATAAAAGGTTTCAATGTCCAGGTATTGACAATATTTCATCCCAATAGGCACGATTACCTACATATTTTCTAGTTAGCTATATCCTTTGTAACATGTGTCAGTTTACCCATTTACCAATTGTCATTATCACACCATTACAGTTACAGTAAGATAATTGTTTTCCCACCCATCTCGAACTATGTCAAGATATTAAAAATTTCGCCAGAACTTTGTTTCTTTTTTTGTGTCTTTTTCCAAAAAAACCCATATATCATCATTGTACAGTCATACCCTACCTGATTTGCCACGGATTTTAATGACCATCAACAATTCCTGAGTAGGTACCAAACCCTATTTTTACAGCATTTGGAAATCAAAAAAGGTACATAAATTATGCATGAACCCTCATGTGGTATCTGCTAGAGACTGTTTATTCCCCTTACCTCATAGATTTTTAGCTAAATCCATATAGCATTATATTTTTAGTGTTTTAAATCCATATAGCATTATATTTTAGTGTTTTAAAACACAAGATTAGCGACTCACTGTTTAAAGGAAGTATTATATAACTTTGAAACACACCGAAATGCGAAACAGATTTGAGGTACATAACAGATTCAATGTACAGGTATTTCATCCCAGTAGGTATGATTACCTACCTGATTATTTGTCGCCATTTGTTACGATGAAGAAGGTTGTAGTAAAAAACCCCAAATGCTGAGACTGCTCACGGACAGCTTCTCCCCGAGATAGCAGGGTCGTTAGTATACCGAGCCGCTTGTGCTTGCTGGTGTAAGTGAGTGTGATTGATTGTGTCTGCCTTAGTAATTGTATAAGAGTACTCTCCTTACCATAGCCAAGAGTAGCAGAGTGTAACCTTACAATGAGCAACACACAAACACTATTGTGCGCAGGTAGGTGGTTTAGCGTTGTGTGCGCTCCATGTGGGTGCATGTCCCTCTTATATACCCGACGCTCGGATGCAGAGTACAGCGCCATGCTAACCCGCTAACGCTTAAGTCTGTAAATTCCCATTAGGTAAGGTAGTTATATTTAGCATTATGTATAAAAAGTTCACTTATTGGCACCTCGTTGACCCACCACCTCCATGTGACCGGCCAGAGTGGAAATTCCCAAAGGGAGCAATGGGGTTTTTTTTTAAAAAGGAATATTACAGCCTTATGCAGATCCCAAGCACCTGGAATACAAGAAGGGAAAAGACTATTTAGTCTTTGAAATTACACCATATCATCATCCAAGTCGAGTGAAGACCGTGTTCATATGTTGTCCGCGGGAAAAATAATGGCCAAAGAGCTTTCTGAGACATATTTTTTTTGCATACCATGATGTACAGTTATATTCATGAATAGAAGCCGAGATATGTCCGGGAATTATTGCTAGTATAAAATTTTGACCTTGAGAGTGTCAACAGAAAGCTTCTATGGAGTAATGTTATTTTAATGTTTTGATGTTTTGGTGAATTTGTGTATAGCCCGATACTATTCCACTGATTCCTCCAACTCATCCCATGTTGTGTGTGTGTGTGTGTGTGTGTGTGTGTGTGTGTGTGTGTGTGTTTATGATTGTGTGTGTGAGCGTTTGCAATGAAAAGCCTAGCAATAGTTTGATTATACAAAAACTATTGAACCATAGAATGGAATAGATCAAATTTGACATAAGGACAAGGATAATGATACATGGACAAGAATATTGACAATATACCCAAAAGATATGTTACATGTAATGGAAATGGCCTATGAACTTTGAGAATAGCGGAATTCGAGTGAGCATTTTTGTGAGGTTACTTTGAGAACATAGAGGGTGAACTTAATTAATGGTAGCAACATATACATAGTACTTAATTAACGTGGCATGAACAATACTTTTGCAAGAGAGAGTATTAGAGGACACGACAATAGTTGAGGATCGGACTTACTTGGAGCCGGTCCCCCCTCCAAAATCCATTTGTATTATAGATTCTCCTATCAAGAGAGACTTGATACAATAAAATATTTGTGTTCCTTATGACCTAAGTGAGTGCAATGAATATGGAAAGCTTCATGCATCACAAGCATACCATAAACTTTGCAAAAATCATTAACTATCTCAAGCCTCAGTCCCAAGGCCTCAAACACCTTCGAAGGTGAAGAGAGCTAGCGGGGAATGAGGGTAGGGAAGAGGAGGAAGAATCATCTATAGGAGAAAGAAATAGTTTCTCACTTATCATCACTTAGCATAGCATAATAGCATAGTAATGAAGATGAAGAAGATGGCAGGCTTAAGCATCGAAGCATGGCTCTTGGTTGGATTTGCATTCCATAGCCAAGAGTATTGGTGTAAGCTCTCCACTTCTTAACAAGCTTGGAGAAGGAGATGGAAATCTTGCACTTTGCACTCCGCACAATGAGCGAATGTGTGTGTGTGTGTGTGGGGGGGGGGGGGGGGGGGGGGGGGGGAGTATATCCCCTCTCATGCTTGGTCCACACCTCTCTCTCTCTCTCTCTCTCTCTCTCTCTCTCTCTCTCTCTCTCTCGTATTATTTAATTATTTTGTTTAGACATCTGTCCTCTTTTTCCTCTTTGAGAGGAAGAACTTGATTATTTATTTTTATGCATCTAAATTCTCATTGGACCCCTTTAAAACCTATCCAATAGGATTCAAGCACATCATGAGGACCACATGTGGAGGATCATTTAAACATGTGTCTTTTATGCTTCTTAAGTCATTTGGTTTGAATTGAATACTTCAGGCACTTAGTCAATTAAGCATAGAAACCGTTGATACCTCTTGAGAGTTTATCTTTTAATTAAACACTTCAAGAACCTTAAATATTTTAAGAATAAAAATCACCTTAAGCTTTGGACAAGGTTCCCAAAAACATTTTAAGCACTTTAGTTAGCGAGCCAGCAAGCATCTCATGCTTGGGTAGGGTTCCCATCTCAAGGTAAACCCTAGCTTGTCTAAGGTCAAAGGAATTTTTGATGAGCACGCGGCGGTGTGTACCAGTGATAGAGCATGCGAAGATGTGCAGTGTGCGCAGAGAGGGGTGGCAAAAGCCAGCAGGAGAGGAAGCGCTAGCAGAACGATGAGGGAGAGAGAGAGGGCTCACGTTTTTTAGGAAAATGCAATAAGTGAGTTTTGGGTTTTCCCACTTTTATTATAAGTGACCTTTAAAAAATGTGTCCAGGTTCAATATGAACCTGGACAAAGTTTAAAAATGTACAAAAAGGGCTTATTTAGGCCTTTAACACTAGAATGGTCCTTGGACACTTTTGTGTCCTGTTAAGTGACCATTTTGCTTAATTTATTTGAAGAGTATAAAAATGAATTTCTAGGTGCTATATATCCACAAAGTTGCCTTATGAGCTGAAAAAAACTTAGCATTTTTTTTGGAGTATCAATCTCACCATTAACCTTACTCTTGCACAACATATTTGAACCTAAACTGTGTGAAAAACAGGTCCTGTTTTTGGCTTTTTTTTCAACTTTTGGCAACTATACCACTCTAAACTTCATGTTTATGAGGTTTAGATGGCTAGAGGTTAGGCCTTCATAGTTCTCAACATGTTTTGATTCTTGTAGGGAGAGCTAAGTGTTAAAATTGAAAGTTATGACCAATTTACAAGAATTGCATAATCCAGTTTTTTGGCCAAAATTAGCACTTTTATGATTTTTTTGGTGGCTTTCTTGATATCCAAATTCAATTTTTATTGTGTAAGTGTAATGTATAACATAAAGCTAATCTTCCTTGAGTTTTGGAGGACCTAATATGCTATATAGCATAGTATATGATGATGGTTGAGTTTTTTTATTGCTGAAGAATACGATACATTTTAGAGTAGCAAGTATAACTTTCTCAATATTGCTAGTTTCTTAGGCCAATTGTGTGTATTTTGTAGGTAGTAACCATATCTAATCATAGACTACAAACTTGGCTAGATATTGAGTAGTTTCTATGGGTTTCTAGAGGTCATAATGCTAAACCCAGTTTTTTTATGTTTGTTGTATTTAGCACTTTATCATTGCCCCCAAAGTTCCAATTGTAAGAGATCCATTATTTGACATGCTCCATGGCTCCTTTTGAATCCAAAAGCCCAAAGGGAACTAAGAAAACATGTATATAGTATCTGTATTGAGCGTGACTATAGAAACTTTGATGATAGGTCCGCAGAATGGAAAAAATGCAACTTTTTTGTACCTATTTTTTTTTCCCATAAAAAAATTGGTGAGGTAAAAGCAACCATATGTTTTGGTCACCAATCCACTGAAGTTAACGGGGCATTTTATCTCATGTCCTACAAAAAGCCCCACTCTTATTTATAGGCAATCAACCGTAAGAAATTGCTATTTTGGGCAAAATGCACTGGTCCATCAACTTTGGAGGCTTGTAGTGACCAAGGGATGAGAAAAATTACAAGTTTCTCATTTTTTCCATATGTAGTAGTTATTGAACTATAAGCTCATGAAAGGATTTTTCAAAATGAGTGGATCTACTATGGTTTTGGAATTTTTTTCCCAAAACCCTGAAAGGACACTTTTATGTCCTATTAGGTTACCATTCTAGTGTTAACCCAACAACCTCCCATTTAAAGGCATAAATGACGCCTTTAAGTTAACCAACTCCCACCAGTTGTATGCAATGCTCATGTTGAGCCTTAGCAATACTCTTGGTGAGAACATCTGCAGGGTTATCCTGTGTGTGAATCTTAGTCAAGGTGACTAGACCATCTTCCAATACCTGTCGTATGAAGTGGTATCGCACATCAATGTGCTTTGTCCGTGCATGAAACATGGCATTCTTGGCCAAATAGATAGCACTTTGGCTATCACATCCCAAGACAGGAGTACTAGCAGGCATACCAAGCTCTTTGACAAGTCTGCCCAACCATATGGCCTCTTTAGAAGCCTCAGTGGCTGAAATATATTCAGCCTCAGTAGTACTCAATGCCACAATTTTTTGCAGTCGTGAACACCAAGAGACAGCACCACCAGCAATAGCAAACACATAGCCACTAGTGGACTTCCTGGTATCCAAGTCACCTGCCATATCTACATCACAATAGCCCTGCAACTTCAGGTCACTTTTGCCATAGCATATACACCTAGATTGTGTACCTGACAAGTATCTCGGAATGCATTTCACAGCTTCCCAATGTGCTTTGCCGGGATTGGACATGTATCTACTAACAACTCCCACCGCATGGGCAATGTCAGGACGAGTGGCAACCATAGCATACATAAGAGAACCACAAGATGATGCATAAGGGATTCCCTTCATAGCATTCACTGCCACATCATCCTTTGGGCAATCAGCTTTGCTAAGTTTTGTGTGTGGAGGTAAAGGTACTCCAAGTGACTTAGCTTCAGCCATGTTAAACCTGTCAAGTACTTTAGCAATGTACTTTTCTTGAGATAAGAAGAGCAATTTCATCTTTCTATCTCTCTTGATTCTCATGCCCAAGATGTGCTCAGCATCACCTAAATTCTTCATTGCAAAAGCTGAATTCAGCTGACGTTTAAGAGCATCAATGGTAGACTTATGCTTCCCAGCAATCAACATATCATCTACATATAGCACAAGGATTATAGGACTTCCATCATTATCCTTCTTTGTATACAAACAATGGTCTGAATGGCTACATTTAAAGCCTTGAGACAACATAAAAGTATCAAACTTTTTGTACCACTGACGTGATGATTGCCTCAAACCATACATTGCCCTTCTTAGTTTGCATACAAGTTCCTTTCTATCAGGAACTACAAAACCCTCAGGTTGCTTCATGTAGATATCTTCATCAATGTCACCATGAAGAAAAGCTGTTTTTACATCCATTTGGTTCAATTCTAAGTCAAGCACTGCAGCGAGAGCAAAAAGGACACGCAATGTCGTAAGCTTTACAACAGGAGAAAAGATCTCTTGAAAGTCAATCCCCTCTTTCTGTGCATACCCTTTGGCAACTAACCTTGCTTTATACTTGGGCTTTCCATCAACACATTTGACCTTGTAAACCCATTTGTTAGGAAGAGCCTTTCTTCCTTTAGGCAATGGCACAAGATCCCAAGTATTGTTTGCATGCAAAGATTTGATTTCCTCTTGCATCGCAAGCTCCCACTTACTGCTTAACTCACATGATTTTGCCTCTTTACATGTAAGAGGCTCTCCCTCATCTGTCAACATAACATGATGCAAAGAGGGGTCAAAGCGCTGTATCAACCTTCTGACACGAGTAGACCTACGTACCCAATGATCTACATTCTCAGGCACAGGTTCTACATCAGGAGGCAACTCATTTTCAGCATGCTCATGCTGCTGAAAATCATTTTCAGCCATGACAGGTGGCTGTCCATCTTCATTTGGAGCATCTAAATCATGTCCAACCTCTTCTGGCTCAAGGTTAACCGGTTGATTATCAATTTCAGCTTGCGGTAATGCATCCTGAGGCTCTTTTTCAACATCAATAGATGGCAAGAGAGACTGAAATTTGACCGATTTCTTGTCAATATCAGAAGATGTAGCATTTTTCAGCAATTTAGCCTCATTGAACACTACATCTCAGCTGCGTACTACCCTCTTAAACTGAGGCAAACATATCCTGTAGCCCATTTCACCCTCTTCCCCATAACCTAAGAAGAGTCCTTGGATGGACTTTGCATCTAGCTTTGTCCTCAAGTCATTACAAACATGGACAAAAGCCTCACAACCAAACACTCTCAAATGATCATAAGAGGCAGGTTTGCCAGACCAAACCTCTTCTGGAATGTCATTTTTTAGCGTACTGTTAGGAGAGCGATTGCATACATGAACTGCAGTTTTCAAATCCTCTCCCCAAAACCCATGAGGGAGATTAGCTGTGGACAACATGCAATGCACTCTCTCACATAAATTACGGTTATACCTCTCAGCCACACCATTAGAAGATGGATTATAAGGGACTGTCAACTCCCTTTTAATCCCATATTCTTTGCAATAACGTGAAATTCAGCAGATGTGTACTCCCCTCCATTGTCAGATCTCAGACATTTAAGCTTACTACCCTTTTGCGTGGTCACAAAAGCATAAAACCTCTTAAATGCATTAAATGTCTCACTCTTATTCTTTAACAAATATGCCCAGCCTTCCTAGTGCAATCATCAATGAATGTAACAAAGTATAATGCACCACCAAAAGACTTAACAGGCATTGTACATACATCGGAGTGAATTAAATCAAGAGCATTAGCTTTGCACGAGACACCAGAATAATAAGAAGACTTCTTTTGTTTACCATACAAACAGTCATTACAAAAATCTAACTTGGTGCCCTTTACATCAACCCTCTTCAAAGAGCAGAGCACATCAAGTCCCTTATGGCTCATATGGCCAAGTCTTTTGTGCCACAACTCCAAATGAGAAGCAACTTCAGCCACTGCAAGAAACTTGCCAGGCAAAGCTTTGCCATGTAAATAGTACAATGTACCACTCTTGCATCCCTTGACAATGAGCATTGATCCCTTAAGCAACTTCCATGAACCTTTAGCAAAAATAGTTGTATAACCCTGTGCATCCATCTGGCCAACAGACAATAGACTCTTCTTGATGCCTGGTACATACCTTACATCTTTAAGCATGAACTCTTGGCCATTGTTTAATGCCAAGCGCACGGTGCCCATTCCTTCAATGTCACAAGCATGGTTATCCCCAAGGTAAACCTTGCCATACTTGCCTGCATGATGATAAGAAGCAAAACACTCCACAGATGGAGTCACATGAAATGAGGCACCCGAGTCTACTATCCAAGACTGTGTAAGGCCATCATTTGCACTTAGCAATGCATCAATGACATCTCTACGTGAGATAAGCATGTCTTCTACATTTGCTACAACAAAATCTGAGGGGCATGAAGCTGCAACCAAGATCTCCTCACTGTCGGATAACTCTGTGATAACCACACTAGAGGATACATTGACAGTCTCTGAATCCTTGGAGGAGGTACCTGCTGATTTTTCCCCTTTCTTATCCTCTGTCTTCTTCTTCTCCTGTGATTCCTTCTTTCTTTCCTGCTCTTTCTTGAAATACCTGCAATCTGGCTTCTTATGGCCTTTTCTGCCCCACTGGTAACAAGTCACATCCTTATCCCTAGACTTGCTTTTGCTCCTGTTTTGAGTCTTGGTACCTGTATTTTGCTTCTGATTTCTGCCTCTCGCATTGTAAGCAAAATTTCCACCTTCCCCACCACTAGACTTGCATCTAATTTCCTCATTTAAGATGGATCCTCGCACTCCATCATATGTGAGGTTGGGGTATTACTCAAAGAAACCACGAGAGTTTCCCAAGAGTCTGGCAAAGTCATCAACAAAAATATGGCTTTCAACTTGTCATCAAAAGGTTGAAGCCCAGTATCCTGTAGCTGACTCATAACACTGGTGAAAGCACTTAAGTGCTCAGAAGCCGACTTGGCTTCGTCAAGCATCATGTTCACCAGTTTGCACATCAAATGCACCTGATTCACAGGGGTGGCATTCTCATAAGTGGCCTTCAACTTATGCCAAATTGCATGTGCAGTGTCCAAGCCCTTTATGTCCACCAACCCTTTATGCCAAATTGCATGTGCAGTGTCCAAGCCCTTTATCAATCTCACCATTAACCTTACTCTTGCACAACATTTTTGAACCTAAACTGTGTGAAAAAACGAGTCCTGTTTTTGGCTTTTTTTTCAATTTTTGGCAACTATACCACTCTAAACTTCATGTTTGTGAGGTTTAGATGGCTAGAGGTTAGGCCTTCATAGTTCTCAACATGTTTTGATGCTTGTAGGGAGAGCTAAGTGTTAAAATTGAAAGTTATGACCAATTTACAAGAATTGCATAATCCTGTTTTTTGGCCAAAATTAGCACTTTTATGATTTTTTTGGTGGCTTTCTTGATATCCAAATTCAATTTTTATTGTGTAAGTGTAATGTATAACATAAATGTAATCTTCCTTGAGTTTTGGAGGACCTAATATGCTATATAGCATAGTATATGATGATGGTTGAGTTTTTTTATTGCTGAAGAATACGATACATTTTAGAGTAGCAAGTATAACTTTCTCAATATTGCTAGTTTCTTAGGCCAATTGTGTGTATTTTGTAGGTACTAACCATATCTAATCATAGACTACAAACTTGGCTAGATATTGAGTAGTTTCTATGGGTTTCTAGAGGTCATAATGCTAAACCCAGTTTTTTCATGTTTGCTGTATTTAGCACTTTATCATTGTCCCCAAGGTTCCAATTGTAAGAGATCCATTATCATTTTGACATGCTCCATGGCTCCTTTTGAATCCAGAGGCCCAAAGGGAACTAAGAAAACATGTATATAGTATCTGTATTGAGCGTGACTATAGAAACTTTGATGATAGGTCCGCAGAATGGCAAAAATGCAACTTTTTTGTACCTATTTTTTTTGCCCAAAAAAAAATTAGTGAAGTAAAAGCAACGATATGTTTTGGTCACCAACCCATTGAAGTTAACAGGGCATTTTATCTTATGTCCTACAAAAATCTCCACTCTTATTTATATACAATCAACCGTAAGAAATTGCTGTTTTGGGCAAAATGCGCTGGTCCATCAACTTTGGAGGCTTGTAGTGACCAAGGGATGAGAAAAATTACAAGTTTCTCATTTTTTCCATATGTAATAGTTATTGAACTATAAGCTCATGAAAGGATTTTTCATAATGAGTGGATCTACTATGGTTTTGGAATTTTTTCCCAAAACCCTGAAAGGACACTTTTATGTCCTGTTAGGTTACCATTCTAGTGTTAAAAAATGTGTCCAGGTTCAATATGAACCTGGACAAAGTATAAAAATGTACAAAAAGGGGTTATTTAGGCCTTTAACCCAACACTTTTTAACACTAACTTTTGGAGGTCTTTAATGAAACTAACTCGAAGGTCTTTAAGCTCCATTAGGTAGCATTGCTCTTTAACATACCATCTCTGATTTGGACCCCTTTAACCTTGATCCCGTGTTGAGACAGATCTATAAGCACATATCTATATTCTAATCCTTATTCCCATTTATTCTTTCACATTAAATGATCAGATTAATATGAGAAAATCATTTGGGTTGGTTAGATATTAGATTTTATGACATTACATGTATATAACACCATGTCAATTGGTTATTTTAATAGTTTACATTATCCTAAAACACTATTGATTGAAAAAATGTTTGATGTAGATCTTCCATTCTCCAAGTATTGTTATTGCTATGATCCATTTTGAAGATATCCAATACCTAGAGACAAACCTCCACTAATCCTACGAGGAGAAGAATCCAGATGTTACTTGCATCCATACAAAAGCATTCAATTAGAACTAGCTATGTTTGTGCGTATTACAGGTATCAAAGCTAGGCCCAATTGTTATCCATGTCACACTTGCATAATTAGCTGATAGCCTAGCCTATGGACTATCATTTATTTTTAACTATGTACCAAAGTTAATATACAACAATTATAACGTCAAAGTTAAGACCTAGTCTTTTTTGCAGAAAATGGACAACAATTAAGTAGATCTCTTGGTCAACAAAGAAGGCTAAGACCCAATTCCCATTCCTAGTACAGAACAATCTTTATACACAAGTGTTGAAATCAAGATCCAGAAGATATAATAGTCCACCATCTTCAAGCCAAGGAACTTTGAAAACCATAGTTGAGAGGTAACCCTCACATGCACCCATGGAAACAATACAACTTTAAATTAGCATTGGCACCGTATGTAGGTGATGCATGGGTATCCCACATGTTATAGACGTCATCCAACTATATTTTTTTCAAAGATAAATAATAAGAAAGTTGAAGCTACTCAAATATTCCGAGATGGTTTCATTTACAAGGGAAAAAAACATATGGAGCTCCTTTTCTTTGCAAGCTCTCATGAGATAAAGCCAAAGACGAGTTTTATGAGGCAATTTAGCCTCGAAGTGGGCCACATATACTTGTTTCTTGACTTTATAGAGTTGACATTAATTGTCACTATTTTTCAGGGTCAGCGCGACAGTGCTAATACGTACAATCAAACGATACTTTGGAGTCACTTGTGACATAAAAAGATGTTAGTAAGTAAGTGCTACACCTCCCTAGACAGAATAAGCCACCGTATTCGGCCATATGAGCAACCATAAGGTATCATGCACAACCATACTTGGCAACCATATTCAGCCACAACCCTTCTTAACCATATTCACACCCACTTGGCCATATGAGCAGCCATATTCAAATGTAGCAACCGTATTCGGCTACATGGGTAACCTTAAGGTACCATGCACAACCATATTCGGCCACCTTTCTTATCCTTCACCACCATAATCATAACCATATTTGGCCACAACCATTTTTAACCATATTCTCAACCAATTATTCACAACTATATTTGGCTACATGAGCAGCTTTGCCCATGAAATAGCCAACCATTCCCATAACAATCATAGCCAGGAGCATGCATGAGTTCTATACTGCTATATTGTTATATTGGTAATGGTATATTGGTACTGCTATACTGCAATATGTTACCATATACATGTGGTAGTGATGTGTGTGAACACAATAGGACCGCGAGGGCATTTATTCCCTCTTTAGGAGTTTTTTCCCCCGAGCATTGTATATACGTCCATCAATCTAGGGCTATCTATCTTTCCATTGCATACTAAGTAACACAACCTCTATTGTGTGCCTTGAGCTTCCTTCGTCTTCTCTAAGCTGTGTGTGTTTCTCTGCAACCCTAATTCCAACAATTTCTATCAGAGCAAGTTACGTCTTCCCGAGCTTAGTCGCCAGCTGCTCCAGCACACACCTGCTCACTTTCTCTGATTACAGTGAGGTTTGGCGAGCATTCGAAGGTCGACAAATATTTCGGGGCTTAGATTTTTTATTTGGGCTCATTTCGGCCTCCGTTTCCACTACAAGCAGTACTGTACAGGCTATTTCGTCATTTTGTGTAAAATTTCTGTCAGTGCCGTTTTCTGCATAACAGGTGCCTTATAGTCTTCTACAGTTTGTGCTATATAGCACGTGTTGTTCCCGCTTCGTTTCTCCTATTTTCGGGCAGTTTTCACATCAAGTGCAGCATTTACCATGTCTGACAACAACACAGATGTATTCAAGATGTTTGTTGGTGAGGACAGGTTGGATGGGGACAATTACCCTATGTGGGCTTACATGATGCAACATGTTCTTGTGTCAAAGGGCGTCTGGAATATTGTGCAGGGCATTGATGTACGTCCTGGTTCTGAGGATGCAGCCGATGTTGAGGATGTTGCAAGTCTTGCTGCAAGGATTGCTGCTATTAGAGTTGTTTTGCCTACGATAGAACAAGCTCGTGGGATGTAAAGGATACGCAGGCTTGTGCATTGATTGTGTTGTCTGTGAAGCGCACCATTGTTCCTCACATTCGTTCAGCAAAATATGCAAAATATGCTTGGGATATTCTAGCAGGTCTTTATGCAAGCCGCAATGAGCCTAAAATTCCTTTGCTGCATAAAGAGCTAGAGTCGAAGATTATGCATGAGGAAGATGATATGGACACTTTCCTTGCTGGTGTCAAGGATATCAATGAGCAACTTATTTCTGCAGGTTAAGTCATTTCAGACAGTTCCCTTGTGCAGACTGTTCTTGATGCCTTACCAGATTCCTACCAGACTTTTGCTAGCACTTGGAGACTGATGACCCAAGGAAATCCTGAAGTTGTCAAGTTTGATGCATTATGCACATTGCTGTTGCAAGAGTCACTTTCCAGAAAAAACAGGACTAGACAGGGTGCAGTTAAACAAGCTTTTATTGCTTCTAAAAGAAAGGGTGGTAACAGCAATGCGGCCACTTCTTATGGTTCTGCTGCGAGTCACACAACTTCTGTTCCTAATGCTTCTGCTGGCAACAATTTTCTAGTGATAAGGGCAAAAAGAAGATGCCATTATTGTAAAGCTAATGATCACTCGATCAAGTCGTGTCCTAAGTTGAAGGCCAAAGAGGCTAAGAAGAAAGAGGGTGGTTCCACTGCAAATGTTGGTTCCAGTACAAATGCAGCCATTGTTAAGTCTTCTGTGAGAGGAGACTGTGTTGCTGATGTTGATGCAGAATGGGCTTTTAGCGCAGAGTGCACTTACAATCCTGTTGTCCATGATACATGCTTGTCAGTTGTTGCTGCAGATTCACATGTGTGGTATTTCGATAGTGGTGCTACAAAGCATATTACCTCACATCGTGAATTGTTTACCTCTCTCGAGTCTGTCCCTCATGGGAATTCAGTCACTTGTGCCAACAATGCCTCTTATCCCGTTCAGGGAGTTGGAAAGATTGTGCTCACTGCTGCTAATGGCAGTTCCTTCACACTTGTTGATGCACTTTATGTACCTGGTATCAAGAAGAATCTCTTATCTGTATCCGCACTTGCTAGACTTGGACTTGTAGTCAAATTTGTGGATGACAGATGTACAGTTCATGATCTCAGTTTTGGTGATGAAATTGTTGCATCTGGGCTTCTGTGTCGTGGGCTGTATAAGCTCACTTTGTATAACAAGTGTGGACAAAATTTTGCAAATGCTGTTGCAGATTCAAGGGCTATTTCAGATGCAAAACTTTTTGGCATGCGCGTTTTGGTCATCTGAATTTTGTGAGTTTGCTCGTTTGCAAAAATTTGATATGGTTGCTTTTATGCCGTCTCTTGAAGTACCTGTCAAACATGTTTGTGAAGGTTGTATTTTGGATAAGATACAGCGTTCTAAGTTTCCAAAGGATAGTTCAAATCGGGCCACATGCAAGTTGCAACTTGTGCATAGTGATGTTTGTGGACCCATGCAAACTCCATCCTTGGACAATTACCTTTACTTCGCGACTTTCATTGATGATTACTCAAGACATGCATGGATATTTCCGCTTAAAGCAAAGTCCGAAGTTTATATGTGCTTCAAACAATTTTTGGCTATGGCTGAAAATATCTCGAAATGTACTATGGGCACCCTCCGTTCCGATCGAGGGGGGGAGTATATGTCTCATGAATTTAATGCATTTTTGGCTAGTCGTGGGATAAAACACCAATGTACAGTGCCTTATACACCTCAGCAAAATGGTGTTGCTAAGAGGAAAAACAGGTCACTTACGGAAATGGCACGATGTATGGTCAAAAGTCAAGCTTTGCCGCATTCTTTTTGGCTTGAGACCATCATGTGTGCCACTTATGTACTTAACAGGTGTCCTACGTAAGCTTTGCAGTCTATCACTCCATATGAAGCATGACATGATAGAAAGCCTTCTATTGAGCACATGCGTATTTTTGGCTGTTTGGCATATGCTTTGGTGCCACAAACACAGCGCAGAAAATTGGATGATAAGGCTGTCAAATGTATTTTTGTTGGTTATAGTGCTGAAAGCAAAGGTTACAAATTATATCATCCGCAAACAAAGCGTATTCTGGTTTCACGGGATGTAGTGTTTGTGGAAGTTTCTGTTCAACCCTTGCTGTCATGTACTAGAGACAGTAATGTAAGATCACAGGACATTTATGACACTTTGTTGCCTCCTTTCAATAATGGAAATACGAATGTAAGTTCCAATGAGGCAAATGTACAGCCTATGGGGGTTTCTAAAAATGTTACAGATCAGCCTATTACTAATGCAGATGTACATGATGTACTTGATGAGGAAAGGACTGAAAATGAGCAAGCTGGAGGTATGCCAAAATGGCTGGTGCACACTTTGAGTGACAGTAAATTGGATGCACCTTTGTCTAGTCGTACTCGCTCAGGCTCTCGCCATGCATCTTATGCATCAGATTGTTATGCTTTGGATGTGTCTAGCTTACATGATGTTGAGGAGCCTCTGTCTTTTGATGAAGCACAGAATTCAAAAAATTGGATGGCGGCCATGCAATCAGAATATTATGCACTTATAGAAAATGACACATGAACTTTATGTGATTTGCCTCTTGGCAAAAGGCCATTGGTATGAAGTGGGTTTACAAGTTGAAACGCAAGCCAGATGGTGAGATCAATCACCATAAGGCTCGACTTGTTGCAAAGGGTTATGCACAGCAAAAAGGCATAGATTATGAAGAGAATTTTGCTGCCACTTGTCATATGACTATTGTGTGTTTTCTATGTGCATTGGTAGCTCATTTTGGTTGAGATGTACATCAATCAGACATTGTTACTGCTTTCTTGAATGGTGACATATTTGAGGAAGTTTATGTAACATAGCCTCGTGGTTTTGTCATAAAACGACAAGATAATAAAGTGTGTAGATGTAAGAAGGCTATGTATGGGTTGAAGCAATCTCCTCGTACTTGGTATGAGAAAGCTGACACTCATTTGGTTAAACGAAGCTTTCGTAAGAGTCCAACAGAAAGCACATTGTATGTAAAGCATGAGAGTGATGTACTTCTCATTGTGGTTCTTTATGTCGATGATTTGCTGATCACTGGACCAAATGAGAGACATATTGCTGAATTTAAGGCTGATTTGAATGCTACTTTCAAGATGAAAGATTTGGGGTTGTTGCATCATTACTTGGGTATACAGTTTAAGCAGTGTGATGGTGGTATTGCCTTGTGTTAGAAAAGTTACATAGAGACATTGCTATGTAAGTTTGGACTTGAGGATTGCAAACCTATTGCCACTCCCATGGAAACAGGTTTGAAGTTGAGTCTACATGATGCTGGCGATCCTGTTGATGTCACTCTTTACCAAACTGCTATTGGCTGCCTCATTTATGTATGCAACACGAGGCCAGATATTCAGTTTGTAGTCTCACAAGTCAACAGATTTATGCATAGCCCAAGGTCTAAGCATTGGCAAGCTGTCAAGAGGGTTTTCCGCTACCTTAGTGACACTTTACATCTTGGCTTGTTTTATCCCAAGGGGGGTTCATTGCCGCCAGACTTACATGCTTTTTCGGACTTAGATTGGGCTGGTTGTTTTGACATGCGAGTGTCCACAAGTGGTTTTTGTTTCATGCTTGGCAGTTCATGTATATCATGGTTGAGCAAGAAGCAACCTATTGTGGCCACTTCGAGTTGTGAGGCTGAGTACAGGGCAGTCTTCATAGCTATGGTTGAGTGTGTATGGCTCAGATGCCTTATGGCTGATTTGGGTGTTGGACAGGACACTGCCAACACTATCTACACTGACAGTCAAAGCGCATTGGCAGTTGCGAGGAACCCAATTTTTCATGCTCGCACAAAGCACATTGAGGTGCATTACCACTATGTCAGGGAGAGGCTCTCAGCAGGAGAGGTCAGCTTGGCTTATGTGCCAACACGAGACAACCATGCATATCTTTTCACAAAGGCATTGTCTCGTGAGAAGCTTGAAGCTTTCCGCAAAGCTTTGGGCTTACTCCCCTTTGTGGAGTGATCATGTCCTCAGGGCATAGCACTTCCCTTTACTCATGTGCCAGCTCTCGTTCACCGCATCACTCCAAGGGGGATTTGTTACCATATACATGTGGTAGTGATGTGTGTGAACACACTAGGACCGCCGGGGTATTTTTTCCCTCTTTGGGAGGTTTTTTTCCCCGAGCATTGTATATATGCCCATCACTCTAGGACTATCTATCTTTCCATTGCATACTAAGTAACACACCCTGTATTGTTTGTCTTGAGTTTCCTTCGTCTTCTCCAAGCTGTGTGCGTTTCTCTACAACCCTAATTTCAACACAATATTGGTATTTGTATACTAGTATATTGGTACTGGTCTTAGATTTGTAGTGCTAGTACTAGTATTGGCAGTACTGGTACTGGCACTATTGGTATTGGCCAATACTGGCAATATTGATACTGGCAATACTAGCACTGGTAGTACTAGTATAACTGGCAGTACTGGTACTGGTATTGACAATACTGATACTGAAAGTACTGGTATATTAGTAGTATTGTACTGATACACCAAAGAATCCTTTCAAATTACAAAGGACACTAGAAACTAAGTCAATGAAAAGGTGGTATAATTCCCATTCATAATACCTAACAGTTTATATACATAAGCATTGAAATCAAGAGTCTAAAGATATAAAAGTCCATCCTCTATATATATATATATATATATATATATATATATATATATATATATATATATATATATATATATATATATATATATATATATATATATATATGCGTTTTAGAGAAGATGCAACAAGAGGGAGCCACCACGTCATCAAGCATATGAGGACACATTGTACAAAGTCAAGCCAACTCGTAAAAACCCATTAACTTGCTTAACTCACTAAGTGTTAGGTACAATATATTACGCAACCACCCACAAATTTCCTATTACAAATTTCACCTCGTAAATACAAACCCCTTTTTTTACAAGAGATTTCCTAGGTCAATACAAGATATTGAGGCTAATCCCCAATTAATTACACCAAGGCAATGGCAACAAGCCATTCCTATATCCAGATGGAGTTTAATCCTTGTGAGAGAGAGAGAGAGAGAGAGAGAGAGAGAGAGGGTGAGAGACATTTTTGAAATTGCTTGTTGTTTGCATTGTAGTATAAAAAGCTAGCGTTCAATGCAATCAATCATAAAGTTTTCTATTTTAAGCTCAAGAAGTGTCATGAAAAGAGACTAGGAAGTTTGGGTATCATTGGAAGATTGCATACAGTACGGCATTTTTTTCAAAGAACACAATATTGAGGTGTACATCCCTAATCAACACTATGTCAAGAAGTTCACACCATTAGAGAGGACATGGACATTGAGACAACTAGGAAATATTTGCACTCTTATGACCCCACCATCTCACAAGACTCAAAGGCCGCTCACCTCTTCATTGTAGGGTACAGAGTGCATCAAGGAAAAGAGGGCCAAGAACACAAAGATCGAAGGCATAACCCTCGTGTAACCATAACACATCTCTTATGATAATTCCTCATAAGTGCTATCATTTGTTTGTGGGCATGAGATATACCTAGATGAATCAAGGATATACCCAGATTCACCCTTGAAGGAAAGTGCAAGGTATAGACTCATGGTAGTCACCCACGAGACAATATAACCATCAACTCCATCATGCATAGTATTGACTAAATACCACGACATCCCCACTAACGTCGTCAGTGCCCAATAGTGGGTGTAGAACTAGGTACAAACATATGCTCCCAAACACAACACACCACACGCACACACACATGAGCATACATCAACACAAAGTTCAACGTGCTGAGTTTCTGTCATGACTCCGGAGATCAAGGGCAAACTCAACCATAATGAAGCCTAGCACTAAGAGAAGCGTTAAATTGGAAAAATTAGCACAAAAGAAAAGGTAGTTGATAGGGCATACACACCACCCATCGCGTATGTATGTGTCAACGCCGACACTGGGAAATCTACGTCCCTCTCACATATAGACAAAACTCTACGTCCTGGCACCAACCCATCAACCTGTAACATGAGCATATCAAAGAACTTTATGTCTGTCAGCTTTGTTTGTGTCTTTAGGGAGTAGACCTACTCTACCTTTGCCTGCACAAAGTCTCACAACACTTGATGTGTCTCATTAGAGCATTGCCGCTCTATCTCTGTCTCTACAGAGTCTACTGACACATCTTGCACAACTAAATGTTGTCTCATGAGCATGGTGGATCTCACATGCAAAAGACACGTCTCGTCTCTCACTCAAAGCATGCCAACAACAAAACCGAGACCACGTCGTTTCGAACCTCAGACACATGCACAAGATATATCAAGCCGTTGCGAGCTCTTTTGGTAATCACTAATGAATCGCAATGCATACGAAAAGATTGCTCTCTAAGCAATATCTGACAACCAAAGTCTGCTAAGTGTCTCACTCAGATCAAGCTCTATCTCAACTAAGAAACATAGCGCACATGTGGTAGCATGTATGACGCACCTCTAGGCAAAGACAAACAAACATCTCCTACACCCTCTATGTCAAATGCCAAACCATCGGTCAAGTGTAGACAACCAAAACTCCCACTAGAGAAGGTGATAAACAAGTCACAATGCGGTGTGACATGTGTGCGTAAGAGAGAGAGAGAGAGAGAGAGAGAGAGAGAGAGAGAAGATGAAGAGGCCAATACACATACAAACACGTACCTAAATTACTTTCATTGTCACCGTTTTACACACCTGTTTTAAGCAAATTAGAGCCCGTATTCCTCAAAAGCGCACGCAAGGCGAAGTGGTTAGGACATGTGAATCACAATGGTGACATCACGTGCTCAAATCCCACGAATGCAAAATGGGTACCATAAATTACTTTCGAAATGTGGGTACCCTAGATAAATTTTAGCAATCTAAGGTACCCGGATCCCAAATCTACGATCCAATCCCCCCACCGTAGATCCCCCACCCTCCCATGCCCGTGTCACTTAGTCCACAGGCAAGATAGGTCACTCTTTCTAACAATAAACACAAAGTATCTTCTTCCAAAAATATGGAGTATTTTATTACCTAGATATTAATTAGGCCTATAATTGTTGAACTAGATTGTTTTTTTACTAGCTTCTTGTTGACTAGGCACAGCATGTAATTGTCACTACAAAAATAGATAAAAACCACTTGCACATGCTCAACAACATATACCACAAGGTCTTGAATGAGCCCTAAGCTGTGAGATCGACAAGAAGGACCTCGGACACAATAATTGTGACATTTTTGTTCCATTAAATGGGTCTGAGTTTAGTTTCTGTGCCAAAGTTCTCTTTGGCGTAGGCCGGTTTACTTTATCAACAAGAGATGTGCCAATGTGGACAAGAAGCCCAAGCAGGTAGACATGGCATCAACTTGCTATTGGGGAGGTCACAAGTTCAATACTCGGGTCACGAGGGGGGCAAACAATGGAGCTGACTTTTTGCAACCGTTCACGTGCCTCAAGATCCACACACTTCACTATCCTCCAGAAATCCCACCCCTTGGGCTTCATTCAGGACCCCAAGGTAGATAGAGTCCAAGCTTGCCCTCCCTTAAGTTTTTTAGGGCATCTCTTTTAACCCTCTCTAAATCAAATGTGTGGTAGTGTACTTAGAAGTTTAACAAAAAGTGTAGGTGAGTATTACCAACCCAATCAATGTGGACTCTCATAATCCTCCTCGGTCATTAGTGGGATTATCCATTCAAATGTGGGTTTACATCATTACAAAAACAAACCCAACATGCTAAGAGAAGCAAATTTGTTAGGTAAGAGCTCAAAAATCTCCCTTGCAGACGCAATAACTCCCCTACACAATTTATTAGAACTTGAAAGCACATAACAATCTGCATTGAAATCAGACTTAGGTGTTCTGCCATTGAAACTCTTGGCATCCATTATCTCTAGCCAGCGACGAATTAGGCACTTGGGCACATACACATCCATTTCAAAGCATCCACTGGTTCCTTAGCAGCCATCACAGAACTAAATGTAAGACAGGTTTGGACCGGGTGGTGATGCCTTCGCCATATCCTACTCACCAATGAAAACTTTTGCCATTTTCATTTGAAAATAGGTTACCACAGACTCATTTTCAAATGACAGGGTGTAAATACCCTTAGTTAAGTACAAAATTTCACACTAATATGTTGATCCACCTCTAGGCTACCATCTAGAGACGTTTCTTAACCATGAAACCGAACTTGACAGTCATATAAAATGCAACATCAATATGTTTAGCCATTCCAGCCAAGACTCTAGGACATGTAAACAGTAGTGTACATACAGAGGCAGAGATTTACAAGACCAAAGAAGAGGCTTGATCAATGAGAGATTGCTCTCTAAATCTTCTCAGAAGGGTTGTCTGCTGCCATTTTCAATTCCGCTGTTTTAGTCCTCTCGGTAATCTGGAGGAACATCTCTCTCTCTCTCTCTCTCTCTCTCTCTCTCTCTCTCTCTCTCTCTCTCTCTCTCTCTCTCTCTCTCTCTCTCTCTCTCTATGGTGGCTACCTGATTGGAGATCTTGCTGCTTGTATCCAGCTGCTTCTGCAGGGACTCGCGGAGGTCTTGGAATTCATTTCGCAGCTGATCCACTTCTGTGTTGAGGGTGTTCCTTAGATCTCCGAGCTCCCGTCGATACGTCTGCACCTGCGTGTCCAGCTTCCCCCTCCATTCTTGTAGATCCTGCCCCAAACAGAAAGGCTCTATGAAGAACGCAGAGAATTTATAAAAGATTAAGATCTCCACCATAGCTTTACCTCTCTGAGGCTCTGCACGCGAGCAAGAAGCTCTGCTCTTGATTCTTTGAGCTCCTTTTAAGCCGGCAGCCCACAACACACACTCCATTAGAGATTCGAGAGACTAAGGCACGCGCGCGCGCGCGCACACATGAACGCGCGGGGGAAAAGAAAATTCTGCGAGACAATAGTACCGTGATTCGTGTCGCGTCAGTAGCAAGAATTGATCCAATGCTTCCTGCATGGCGGCCTGCATTCTCGTCTGTCTGAAAAGGGAAGAAGGATTGTGTGGTTAGCTAGCTGATAGAAGGAGAGACAAACGCCACGATTCAAGAAAGAAAGAAGGTTTACCTCTGCTTTGAGCGGAGAAGTAGCCATAGCTGTCAATTTTGAAAGCTGTTGATGGAATATCAAGATGGTTCAACCAGGCGGGAAGTCTTATGTGCTTCATGCGTTGCGTTCACACCCGGCGGACACTCCTTTTTCTTTTTTCCTTTTTTTTTCTGCTTGGGGAAAAAGAGGATGAAAGAGAGTGTGTTAACCACTACTGAGTGTTATAAAAATGGGAAAACAAATGTCAACTATCTCTCATAGAGCTATTTCAAGTGCAGCTTTGCTTCGCAACTGGTTTTGTTCCCGTGAGGATTTCTGAGTAGAATATGTGCAATTGGTTGCCAACCAGTTACAAGGTTGCTCCTAGTCTCGAAGGTGGAGCGGACTGGGAATCGAAAAAAACAATAAGGAAAACCCATGCGAAACTTTAGCACAACTCTCTATTTTCCAGCTTTGTCAATTGTTGTAGCAGTCACTACACTCAATGCGAACATAAACGGATTGTTTTGTTGGTTATGCACAAGTATGCAACCTTCAGACCATGTGAGCTTGCTCATTGCAATCTGCATTGTCGGGGGATATGTGTTCGAAGGGTGAGTCGGGAAGGCACGGGGCCTTTGGTTGTGTGTGTGTGTGTGTGTGTGTGTGTGTGTGTGTGTGTGTGTGTGTGTGTGTGTGTGTGAGAGAGAGAGAGAGAGAGAGAGAGAACAGTAGACATAAACAGCTCTAGCAATCACCATAATCAGAGCATAATCATCAATAAATTGAGTACAGCTTAATCAATAGCCAAGGCGACAGACCGTTAATAGCACCGTCCCTTGGATTAACTGAAAACGAAGGAGTTTAAGCTCCCTTTACAAAGATTAAGCGGGCCGTTAAATATCTCTATGACTTATCAACATGATTAACAATGTTTAAGCTGATGACAGTGATGGAGATCTCCTCCATGTCATTCTTTTCCTTCTTCAATAGCCAACAATAAGTCTTCTAACTCTTCTTGCTCTATTTATATGCCCTTGGTACTTCCTCTTTCCAGGCGAGAGAGAGAGAGAGAGAGAGAGAGAGAGAGAGAGAGAGATTTTATTATCGTCCTTGGAGGTCAAATATGACTTATGGGACCAAAGTTACATGTGATGTAGTATGTGTGTGGCTAATGTGTGACTCTTGATGCTCCAAAATTGTGGTGATGAGAGTCGCAATGCAGAGCCCACATTGTGGTTGGGAGAGGAAAGTGTGTAGGTCTAAGTCATGGCTAAAAATGTGATGGAAGCAAGGTGGATGTGACCAAGAGTTGAGCACTCTACTAGTGTGGTACTCAGACTTGTGAACTTGCATTGAGATGATGTGCACAGTCGATTTGACTCTTCTCCATTGTCCCAACGCCCTGTCTCACATCGAAGGGAGTGGGGGGGTGGTTATGGAGCGAGCTCCTATGAACAAAAATTGAAGGGAGCAGCATCCTGGCATGCCATGAGAGCACCCTTGTAGCTATGAGAGACCTAGAACCCTCTTGTGGGTGGTTATTCCGACTTTTAGTATGCATATGTTAGAGGTTGTCCATAACAGCAATGGAGGAGCGGATGGCTGAGGTACAGGGTATGCTATTGTGGTAAAATGGATATTTTGCTACCTTAATTTCCAAAGTGCAGCTAATGTTTATTGATTTACTGTGTAAAGATAATTTGTGGAGTATCTTATCCGGCTACTTTTCTCTACACAATTGTTACAATTCTTATTTTGGTGAATGCAGATTACATTGTACTTATGTCAGACCCACCCAAGGTGACTACTTGAACTTATCCACGGATAGAGATCTAAAGGTGAATTTCTTATAGTATTTCATATAGAGATCTATAGGTGAATTTAAGTCATTACATACTATGTCTAAAGTGTGTTATTTAATAACTTAATATCTAGGAAGAGTGAAGGAAGAGGAGATACACATAGAGAGGAGAGAGAGAGAGAGAGAGAGAGAGAGAGAGAGAGAATATAAGCCTTAGAGGTTAGAGATAGAGAGAGGTGAGAGAGAGGGGGGAGGTGATAGTGTATATATGTGTGTGTGTGTGTGTGTGCTATATACGTGTATGTGTGTGTGTATACATATGTGTGCTATATATCCACTCTCTCTCTCTCTCTCTCTCTCTCTCTCTCTCTCTCTCTCTCTCTCTCTCTCTCTCTCTCTCTATCTATGTATATCTCTTCTTGAGATCTTTCATATCTTCTCTCCCCTCTCTACAGTATAAAAAGAGGAGTAAAGATTGGGAGGACCATTTGTTGTTGTTGCTGCATAGAGGTATGGTCCTCCCTTCTTTCCTCCTCCTCCCTCTCTACCCCCCTCCTTCTCACCCTCTCCTCCCCTCTTAGCTATCCTCCCTCTATCCCTCATCCCCTCTACCTCTCTCCTTTTCCCTCCCACCAATTTTCCTCTCTCCTCTCTCTCCTGCCTTCTTTCTTCCTCTTCCTGTCCCTCACCTCCCCTCCTCGTCCTCTATCTCCCTCTGTCTCTCCATCCCTGTCCTCTCCGTCGGCCATCCTCTCTCTCCCCCCCCCCCCCCCCCTCTCTCTCTCTCTCTCTCTATATATATATATATATGTGTGTGTGTGTGTGTGTGTGTGTGTGTGTGTGTGTGTGTGTGTGTGTGTATCTATATGTGTGTGTGTGTATGTGTGTGTATATATATACATATATATATGTGAATAGTGAATATATATATATATATATATATATATTGGATAACTCTCTATTGTTCTCTTATGACTCTCTCTCTCTTTCTTTATGTTGATGTAAGTCTAAACAAAACCCATGTTAATGCGTTGAAGGTGTTGTAGGATTGGAGAATATCTCATCTAGAGGACATTCAACCACATTCGACTGTACAGGTCAGCCCTTTGAACAAATGCCAAAGCATTCTATTTAAATAAGGCATTTATAATTCACATGCATGCTAGTATAGTAGTGTTGGTACAGTTAATGTCTCCCTTTCTCTCTCTGTCAATAAAGGATTTATTTCATATATCTCCATCGCTTCATAGCATATGTGCATTGATGACATTTTATGATTAGAATGTAGCTATCCATGATCTCTCTCTCTCTCTCTCTCTCTCTCTCTCTCTCTTCACAAGGCTTTCCTCTGTGTCCATGAAACTTATGTGAGTATCAAGAAGAACATCGCAACCTAAGGGAAGTAGTGTGTAATAGTATTGAGATAATAAGATTTAATTTCAATTTCTTGTGGGAAACAGATGGCTACGAAAATTTGTCTTTTAGCAAGAATGAGCATGTGGTGCTCTTAAGCAAGGGCAAGGAAGTTGGGAAAGGAATCATGATCCAGTCTCTACCCCACGAAAAGCTACATGGAAGAGAGTTTCCTAGAGGCACATTGGGAGTAGCCATCCAATCGGCATTAGCTCTCGGCCTAACGTTGCCACATGTTCCACCCATTGACGATGATGTGTGCACCTTAGGTGCAGCAGTGGGCACAGTTGTGGCGTGGCCGATAAGAGAATTGGTAATGAGACCTCTAAATTTTATTATGTCTTACATGCTCTCTTTTGCAAGCAACATCCAACATTTTGTGTCTAGGCAAAAGGACAACGAACTGTATCGTCTGGAGCCAAAGGTTCAGTACCTGTCGCTCCACGAGCCACTAGCATAGCATCGGGTGCTCCACCCAAACCAAACGTTTCAAAGCCTCCTCCAAAGACTCTTGGTGAAGAGGTAAGCCACTAGAGTTTAGTGCGTTGAATACTCATGAAATTAATCATTGTTTGCCAGTAATCTAGGCTAATAATTATTTGCCTATGACCAAGTAGTCAACGGGTGTCAAGAAAAGAAGTGCAGATCAAGCAAGTGAAGTTGTTGAAAGCAAGCGGGTCACACGAGCATAGAAAGAAGAGGACCCTAGCTGGGAGCCCCCAAAGAAAAAGGGTAGAATTGCTTTGAAAAAGGATGCGGCTAGCACAAAGAAAGAAGTCACCAAAGCGAAAGAAGTGGAGAAGCCAGTGAAAGCCAGTGCAGAGGGCACTACACAATCCGAGGTACCAGCACCATCAAAGGACCAGGTTCCTATTGTGAACTACTCAAGTGAAGGAGATGATGAAAGAGAGGATGTGGGGGATGAAGATCATGGTCTTTTTACTATTACCGAGAAATCCATGTTGAAATGGGATTTGCTCGACGACACTTTGCACCGCCTTCAGGTTGGTAATTTCATATATGGTATGCTCATCTAACATTCGTGAAGCAAACTACAAGATTAAAAATTTTCCTAGCACGGTTATATAGGATACTCGTAAGGTACCACTGCCACCAGTGCTATTGTGCCACTTGTTACCACATCCAGCGGTATGGCTAGTGCATGATCGGGTGAACAATCTAGCGTTGGAGTTCTCTAGAAATGGATGTGTTCCACATCGTGCCAGATTCATGCTTTCAATAAGGACTCCAGATCTAGATCCATTAAAAGTTAGTCATGCTATTCGAAAAACCTAGGATCCAATCTGGATGCAACTTAATGAGGATTTTGAGAAACAATTGCATAAATCCGGGTGGGGGGACATGAAAGGAAAAATGGTGACACATGGGATGGGAATCACCGTCTTCGGGCATGGAATGCACAAATTGATACAGGTACATGACTTCTTACACTATTGTTTCTGACTCTATATCAAGAAGAGAAGAATTTTGTGAAACTATGCAAGATGATTTTGCTAAGCATCTCACAAAGAGGAGCCTAAGTATCATTGTTGTGCGGAAGCCTACATGATTAAGGTCACTAAAGAGAACGAGGGAGAAGTTCTCACTGTGGTGGCACGCTTGAATCGGTAACCTTAGCTATAACATAATTAACGCATCCTAGTCGAATCGATAAGCTTAGCTATAGCATGATTATTGCTTCCTAGTCAATTCGATAAGCTTAGCTATAGCATGATTATCGCTTCCTAGTCTTTTAATGGTGTAAGTTTTGTTGGCACAGGATTAATGACAAAGGCTACATAAAAACTTCCTTCATAGCTATATATGCTATGTACGGTAAGAGCAATGGGCACAGCCAACATGGATACATTGCTTAAGGGTTTGGAGGACGATGTTCCAAGTTGGTTGCAACGAGAATTAGATGCTGAAATGAATAAGCGTGGGGACTTGCGGAGACGCTAGTACAAGGTTCCTCTTATCGTGCTATCCCAACTTTTATATCCGGTAAGTTTCATTGTCCTTTTGGTTATTCTCACCACGAGAATGTAGTGGATCAAACAAAGAATGAACTAATGTCACAATTCAGGCAAAGTATACAAAGGCTTTGCAATCTGTGAGTAATAAGCAATGAGCTCTCAACGGAGGAATTCACTACCCATTACCGCAACACATTCTATAAGGCTGACAAGAAAGGCCGAAAAGATACGCAACGGGCATCCGCAATTGCGGATCCTAACTTAGGAGAAGAGTGGTGGAGGTAAGACTAATAGGGATTTCTTTCAAAGGGAGTTATGTTTACATTCACCTGCTGCTTACAAATTTTTTTAATTTGTTTCTAGATTGCTTATGGACATAGACTGGAGCAGGAGACCAAAGTGGTTGACAGATGATCGAATATATAGTCTTGCATGCGCCAAACTACTAAACAATCATCGTAGCAACGTGCTAAGGGCCTTAGTTAGCAATGACCCAACAACATTATATCCAAGCCTAAAATCCGCACTAAGTAAGGTCATTTTGTGATAAATGTTTCACAAAAAAAGAGTATAGTATTCTATAACGTAGTTGTGTGATAATGTAGATGACCACTCCGTGTTTCGCACTTGGTTACGTCGAGAGACATGGTGGAATCGACTTGTGAATGAGGCTACGAGACAGTATGAACTGCTGAAGAAATCATGTCGTCTTCCTGAAAACGGCACCCTTGTGACAACTATACGAGAGTGGCAATCGAGGTACAGTGGCACATTGTATGAAGTGGAGTGCGAGAGATTCAAAGGTGGACTCAAAGCTAACAAGCAAAACAGAAGGAGGGTACTAACATGTCCACCAAAAGGGCATTTTACAGGTATGTAATCTTGTCCTAATTGTTTCCTAAACCCTAAACAATTTGGGTGGTTGACAACAAGTATATGTTGGCAAACATATTCCAGATGGGTGCGGAACATGGGTTGGACAAATAGAGTTCCAATTACAAAAGAGTGGCTCAATGTGAAGCACATTGCATGCATGTATACGGAAGAAGAACGTGCAACATTGTGGCCAAAAAAAGTGTATGTTGAGTGTCCTCTTTTCATTGACTTTGCAAAGCACACATTCCCCCCCAACAAGCGGGAGCAGTTCAGGGAGGCAGAGGTCGACAGAGTTAAAAGACAACAAGAAGAGGTAAAAGCATACAAAGACATAGTTAAACTATTTTCAAGTCACGTGAGGATTTAACTCCAACCCGTGAAATTATTTTTGCCAGGGCAAGAACCTACGTTCCCTAAAAGGAAAAGATGTTGTGACTGAGGAGACACATAATGAAGAAGAGGAGGAGGAGGATCGTGAACCAAGGCGCAACGATGGTGAATGTCCTTTGGAGTTTGAGGATGATGAAGACGAAAGTGATGTGCCGCCTTCTCCCACTGCTAAACCTACAAGAGCCCCACAATCTACCCAGGCAAGTATTCGCACACCCTTATTGTTGCCTCAATGGAAAGGTTGTACTAATAGTACTCGTGTAATTTATATGCTCTCCACAGGAGAGCAACGCAAAGAAGGATAAAGGTCAAGTAATGGAAAAAGATACTTTGATGCCTCCAAACAAGGTAAGTACATCAAGTCCTAAAGCAGGTCAAGAGGGAGACACACAATCAATGGGAGAGAACCTATTAACATCGAGACCCTTGTCGGCATGGAAGCCACCAAGAAGCTTAGAGAAAGGCAACACATTAATTGAGCCACCTCATCTTCCAACCCATGTACCCATGGAATGTGCGGGTATACAGGGGAACAATCAAGCTCCTAATAGTTCAACAACACATCAAGTGTCTGAACCATCCAAATACTCCTCAATCCCTCCCTAACAACAACAAGAACCATTGCCATTACAAGCTCATAGTCATGTCCCAGAGCGTGAACAAGCACCACCAGAATCTCATACCACTTCAGAGCCTCATGTTCTTCCTCCACATGACGAGGCACATGAGCAGGCACAAAGACAGTGCATAGATATTGGAATTAATATAAGGCGTGCTCATGTACACCCCTAGGTGTCCACTGAAAGTGAAGGATTGTAGGATTCCATACACTCTAAGGAAATGCCAACAATTATCGGCCTACCTCGTAAGTATAGAATGATTGATTGTGGTATATGTTGTGCAGTAAGCAAGGTATTTATTGTAGTGGGTGGATACAGATGATGCAAATGGCACAATAACCAAAGTTTCAACAATATTGTCTACTGTAGCAGAGGCTGGTCACTGCGGAGAGCCTGCTCTTCTTGTTGGAGGTGAGCAAATGTCTAGCAACAAAGCAAAGATATCTTTAAGTATATAAACTACAGTCACTTACATGTTTGTTATATCCAGATGTCATGGTGTAATGCAACACTCCACCTCATGATGAAGTGCAGAATTCAATGGCACATAGCTTCGGTATGCTAACAACCTGAGGTACTCCTTGTATTATTGTCTCACCTTACTAACTGGATATTCATTTCTTTAAAATTAGATCCTGCGGTTTCACTATTGATCCTATGGGAGTAGCTGACGAGATGGGCAAGAGAGATGTAGGTGCCCTACTAAAAAATATGGCTATAGTAGCTAGGCGAACCTTTTGGGTGCAAGGCGGGACAACAAATGCAGGTTGCGATGCAATATTTTGTCATCTCCCAACCAACACAAGCATCGTCGGGATAACATTACCCAGTATCCCCAAATGGAACCATTTCAAGCTCAATTGAATCCAGAAGGTCTTTGGTATTGCTAGGGAGTATCTTGATGAGAAGGGAAATCTGGTGTTTTTATGTCGTCGAGAACATGCATGGGCATTAGTGAGCTTAGCAAATCAAAATGGGTACTATCTTGACCATACAACTATCGTCCTGTGTGCTACTCCATTTAGCCTTCATGGTGGTGTTGCGGTAGGTAAAACTACTTGCTGGGTTTGGAAAATTAGTGTGTGATAGAGTGTGTCCTCATTATGACTCTTAAGTCCCACAAATGTGATGCTTGGAAATCGTTGTATTCCCGCAAAATTGGTGCCTACAGATTGAATCAAAAGCCTGATTTGGATGTTATTTGTGATTACTACAACGCCAGTCATTGGCAACTCAAAACAGATGTCTCTCCTTGGTGAGGTACGCCGTGAGTTTTCAACAAGTTCACCTCCATTGTATTTGCTTATTTAATTATCCAGACATGCATTTAGAATGATGATATCTCTACAAGGGGCATGGAGAGAAGTCCAACTTTACACGAGAAGCTACTCTCTTTCTATACAGAGGAGGGTAATGTAGTATTACAAATGTATGCTGACTGCGGTCTTCTTGCACTTCCGGGGCTGCGAATTGGTCGACATGTATTATTGCTAGATAGACAAGAGTCAATGGAAGAATTACAGCATCTATGTAATGGTAAGTGTCTTTCCTCATGGAGTAGTGTGAAATGGGAATCATGTATCCCTCCTAATATGATGCTAAGTAAGATTCGTTTGGTAATTGATCGTCGTGAAGGCACAGGCACACTTCCTTCTTGCCAGGCCAAAAGGAAACTCATAGTGTTCGATGTTAATGATGTCCTTTTGAAACGGTGGCGGTGGGAAAGTGCTCCTTCCCCCCACGCTGCGAGGATGCGTAATGTAGGGCGAATGGGTGTGTCATTGCGACCTGGGATATTGCTATTGCTGACGGTGATGTTTGAGATTTTCGATGTAGGGGTTTGGAGCTCCATGCAAGAGAAAAATCTCACCCCCATTATCGATTTAATTAAGAGTAAATACAAAGAGACTGGGTATGGTGAGACATTTTTCAAGTTTTGCCTACATCAAGGACACTGTGAAGAGAGACACTACGAAGATAAGCATCCAAAATTCAATTTGGTGTTTGTGAAGAACTTTAGACTGAATTGGTTGCCTCATACATCACAAATCCTTTGGGCACCATTCTAGTAGATGACAATCTTGAGAAGACAATCGGAAACCCACCACATACACTTGTAACAGTAAGGAGTTACGAGGGAGCGAGCAACGACAATGTGCTCCTCATGAATTTACTCCTATATCTAGAAGGTCTTCATGCATATCCTGGGTTAGCATCGGATTATATCAAGAACACGCCTTTCAAACAGGGTATGCAATGTATGTCATAGGCTTCATTAAATAGGTGATTGGTTTCAAATACTGTCTTCTACGACTTTCTTAGTAAACTTTCAGTATTAATGTAGTTTTTGCTAAGAGCATTGTCCCTAACCAAAATTTGATTGTAGTTTCTGTAGCGCATGGTGGGGAAGCTAAGCACACAACGGAGGCGACACATGGTCTTGGAGGAGATGCGGTCAAGGCACATCCTAAAATGTGACGAGGGGACCAAGATAATTGTGTACACAACAATGTTTAGCTGTTATATTGTAACTCAACGTCATCAAATAAATAAATATATTTGGGTCATTTATTAGTCTCCACTCTATATCTTTGTTTTAATCTATTTGGTTTTAGATATGTACATGTGATGAGGGGACCAAGATAATTGTGTACACCGCAATGTTTAACTGTTATATTGTAACTCAACGTCATCAAATAAATAAAGATATTTGGATCATTTATTAGTCTCCACTCCCTATCTTTGTTTTAATCTATTTGGATTTAGATATGTACATGTGATGAGGGGACCAAGATAATTGTGTACACAGCAATGTTTAGCTGTTATATTGTAACTCAAGGTCATCAAATAAATAAATATATTTGGGTCATTTATTACTCTCCACTCTCTATCTTTGTTTTAATCTATTTGGTTTTAGATATGTACGAGAGAGAGAGAGAGAGAGAGAGAGAGAGAGAGAGAATGCAAACATTGTAGCCTAAATGATTTTAGCATGCGATAACGTGAACATGCACCCAACTCAGAGTAATTGTTTTCTTTTGGTTCAAGTTGATAGAAAACCACATTGCAATGTGGGGGGAGGGATAGGGATTAGTGGGCTAGAGGAGAAGAGAGAGGGTAGGAGGAGCAGATGGAGAGATGGAGAGAGAGGGGGGGGGGGGGGGGGGGGTAGGGGTTAGAAAACCATATTGCAATGTGGGGGGGAGGGATGGGGATTAGTGGGGTAGAGGAGAGAAGAGACGGTCGGAGGAGAAAATGGAGGGATGGAGAGAGAGAGAGAGAGAGAGAGAGAGAGAGAGAGAGAGAGAGAGAGAGAGAGAGAGAGAGAGAGAGAGAGAGAGAGAGAGAGAGAGAGAGAGAGCAAGCAGGGTTTAGTGGGAGAGAGGGAAAGAGAGAAGACACATGAGGCAAATTGAGGGAGATGTGGAGAGAGTGTTAGAAGCTGGACAGACCCTACGGAAAATGACTGCTCGACGGATTATTATTTTGTAATTATTCATTTATTGAGAAAACCCGACATTTCACCTTTGTAAATATTGGGGCTACAGAAGTTTCCAGATTGTATCCCAGTTTTGACATTTAGATTGAGTAGATGGTTAAATTGGAACATTAGGGTTTGAGATTGTAAGGTATTTATACCACTTTTTGACCGTAATGAAAAACCTTTGTTATTTTTAAAAAAAGTATTGTCTGTGAGTGAGCATACTCTGTATGAGAGAGAGTGCGAGCTTCATCTTGAGGCTACGCGTGCACCGGTGGTCGGAATCAAGTGCGAAGAAGTGCAGCGTGTTGCCCCCGACAAGAGCTACGCGCCAATACCTACATTGCGTGCGTACGGTCTGGTTTTGCGAGCTCGACCTACGAGCTTCATTTGGTGATTCGGTGAGCATACGTTATCCGTTTTCTCATTTCAGCATATCCACGCGTTCGCATTGAGTAGAGCTACACATTAGGCACTTTAGTTTTTGGAAATGATGAACTGTAAATTTTGGCCAGACATCCTACGTGATTTTGCACCAGGTATTTAGGGTTGGGATTTTGGTTCATAGACCTTAGGGAGAGCGACCTGTTGGTGTTAGTAGGGTCTCCTTCAAGTTCTGTGGTATTTTGAGACAGTTTGATGGGTATTTGGCTCTTGTAAGTGTTGTAGGAAACCTCCTCTTATGCACTCCTGAAGGATGTAGCTTAGACATTGGGTAGAGACCTCTGTAGGAATTAGTCGAGAGTCGGTCAAGTGTAGATTGACACCCTATGCTTGCTTCCACGCGCCTGCGGGTCGAGCTTCGTCCTTAGCTGACAAATCTTGTTAGGTGAGTTCTCACTGTGCTGATGTCCGTCGCGGCGTATCCGCCAACATTGGAGCCGCTGCCGGGGACGAAAACCCTAGGTAGGTGACCGAGACTAGTCCTTGAGGATAGGGACTCTTTGGCTTGCCAGAGTCTCATTTTACATTTAGATAGGATCAGAGGGTGGAGGACTCTCTAGGTCTTAGAGGGAGTCTAGGGAGCGTGTGTCTGGCCTAGATCCTTGACTTATGTAGAATTAAGTAGTTTTAGTTTTTAGTCGAGTTGTGGTGTAGAGAGTAGGAGTTTGAGTGGTAGAAGCGGTGAAAGGAGAGCTTGAGAGTCCGAAGAGCAACCAAAACACCATTATCACCATTTCACATGATGAGTAGGATTAGGGTAAGTAGGACATCATGATTCATGATCTAGAGCACTTCATGCATGTTATACTTGCTATTAGGTTCATCACAAGGTTGTAAGAGACGCAAAAGAGTGTTTGAAAGCTGAAGTGAAGTTCAAAAGTTGTTGTGAGTGTTTCTGATAAAGCTGCAGAGCATCAGGGGCATTTCTATCAGGAAAAAAATAACTTTTAAGCCAGGAGACATCCTACGCGTAGGATGTCTACAGGGTGATCTGGTGGAAATTTTGAAGTTTTGAGTTGACCAGTGTGTTTAGAAGGTAGGTTTTACCCTATTTTCACATGGAAAGTGGAAATTTGACCATATCTTGACAGGATAAAGCTAGATAGACAGAAATTGCCGGACATTCTACCCAAATTATGCCAAGGCATTATTTTAAGACCAAAACCATAGGATGGCTGCATGAGCATGGTCTGCATGATATATTGAGTGACTGAGAAAGGTTTCATCTCAATTGGGTGAGAAAATTGGGTTCTAAGCAGACTTTGGCATCTTTGATTGAAAAGGGCTAGAACAGCTAAAATTGGGGTCTTTTGAAATCCAAACCAAAATCTAAGCATAACATTGAGTTGCTGACATCAAGGGGAAGCTATGGCACAAGTCTGGGGTCAAACAGACCAAAAAGATATCCTACACGTAGGATGTGTTTTGGGTGATCTGGCACTCCAAATCTAGATTTGAGCATACCAAAGTGATCGGCACCTTAAGGAGAGTCTATCCTTTGCATTTGAAGTCATTTTGAGCAGTTAGACATGCTATGCGTAGAATGTCTAATGCATAAAATTGAAGCCAAAAATTGACTGTGGGCATAGCAGGGTGTTGTATAGCTTGAGGCAAGCCTCCTAGTCAATTTTGGTCCAAATTGGAGTTGATTTGACTAGTCAGACCAACATCAGGCTGCTAGAACAGATTTCTGATCCATTGACCAGCTTATAGGTGTCCAAATCAAAAAGTAAAAACAGTTGTGGACTCAGCACATCAAGGGAAATCCATAGTGCAAAATCCAGGCAAAACAGAGCAGGAGACATCCTACACATAGGATGTCTATTGGGGCTTAGTGAAGTGAAAATTTGACTGAGGTTATATAGTGATGTTGCATTTGACTTGAGGATTCCAGAACTTCTTTCAGAAGTGAATTTGGACCTTGTTTGACCTTTTGACGGAGCAAAGACAGAATTAAGACTTTTCATGTGAATTGACAAACATCCGAGGGAAGTACAGTTCCAGATTAGCATACCTAATCCAGAACATCATAAGTGTATAAAATACAGTAGTGGTTGGGGTTAACCCTCCAGTTATACCAATCATTACTAAGACCACCTCTAGCGGTTAAATGCTTTGATTTGATTGCCGAAATTAAACGCTTGTGTACAGGTATATTCAGCGGCAAAGCAAGAACTTGTGCGGAAACTGATCCTTTGCCAGGTGAGTGGTTGGATTTGTGTTAAGTTGCATTGCTAAGTTTGATGAATTTAAGATCAGGAAGACACATTTTTAGAGACCAAAAGGTGGCAGGTGACCAGGATAGTTTAGTGTCCACCGAAGAGAGTGTAACCCAGGCAAGGCTAGATCCACTAGCACCGATTATTGAGAAGGGTAGTGATACTGACACTTCATCCGATAAATCCTTCTTCATGATGGGTAGTCAACAGCCAGGAGGTTTCACCTATGACGGACCAATGCCAGGAGGAAGCACCTCCTTAAATCCTTTGAATGATTTCGAGTTCACTGTAATCTTCTTAGAAGGAACAAATCCGAGGGGAGCCCTAGTTTATTCTGACTATCGAGGACGCAAGTGTATTTGTATTGAAGAAAGACCCACTCAGAGACTGGAAGTAATTCGAGTCTATGATGATGGAGATAAATTCTGAGACGAAAAGGGGAACCACTATCTGATAGTTAGTAACCCTGAGGATTACAACTTATATGGAGATAACATGGCAAAAGGAAAGATGGTTTCAGAAACTCAAGAACCACCTCCAAACATTGATCGACATGGAGCTCTTTTTATGTATGATAAGAAAACAACCAGGTCTCAACCTATAATGAGAATGTGGGGATTTACAAGCATGAGAGCGAGGGAATAGTCTCTTACTTCCGATGCAAAGAACCCTACCCAAATGAATTAAGCAAAGACAAGGTTCTTTACTTATTCTCTTATGAAATTGCTATGGGGAAGGATATCGTTTTTGTTGATAGGTACGGGCGAGAGTACAAACGTATTCTCCCAGAGGAGGTAGAAAAGGCTACAGTTTCAGAAGCATCAACATATGCCCCAGAAGAAGTGCCAAGAGCCACCTACACCCCTAGCAAGTCGACAAATCCATTTTCAGAGGAGTATGATGCGACCTCACATTCTACCCGACAACAGACGTTCAACAACCAGAACCAACCAGCAACCTAGCCATCATTGCAGGCATGGCTTCGATAGAGTGCAACATTAGAACAAGACCGAAATCGGGATGGTTATCAAGCTGCACGAGGGCTAAGGGATTTACAAGAACCACCACTCTATTCAAGGTATCAAGGCGAGAGTAAGCCAAAAACTCAAGGGTCAACAGAGCCTAGAAGACCACCCATAGAACGAGTTCGAAGAGATGAACCATCTCATGCAAGAACCGTCAGAAATTACGGTTTAGAAGCACCACTGGGAGAAGAACCCACCCACTACCAAAGGCCAGAGGAGGTACATCAATTAGGACGTGGAGATCCAATGATGAGATTTGTAGACCATCGTAGAATTAGACCTTCTTAGGTGCAAAAATGGGTAAACAAGAAATACACGGGAAGCAGAGATCCTAGAGATCATGTAGCAGCCTTTGTGCGTGTAATTAGAGCTGAAGAGGTGTTAAACTTTCCTACCCAATTTGCAGGGTTTGGACTAACCCTGGAGAAGGATGCAGCTACTTGGTTTGACTCTGTGGAGCGTAGAGACTTTGAGTCTATGGAGGAGGTGTTTGACGAGTTTGTTGAGGAATTCTCACAAAGGGGGATAACTCATAATACTGTCTCACAAATCCATAAATTCAAATAGAAAGAAGGGAAATTTGTGCGAAAGGCAGCCCTACGACTAAAAATATATGTTAAGTTCTGCCCCGTGGAAGAACTGCCAACTCAGCCCAGACTTATGCTTATATTTATTCAAGGACTAAGGAATGCAGATCTCCAGAAGGACTTACATATGAAGAGGAGCACGACGTTAAATGAGTTAACTAAGGAAGCTCTTTACCTTGTAGACAATTGTGCAATCTACAAGGAGGGTGAATTCAAGGATCTTGATGATGATTCATCCTCACAACAAAGCGGAAGCAAGTCCGCTAAGACAACACCAAAAGGGGAAGTAGTTGTAAGCCAGGAGCAGCTTGTAGAGGAAGTGCTAAAAAAGATTAATGTTAAGGCGGTTACGCCGCTAGCGGAAGCTAAATAGCGAGAACTCAACCAACAACAGAATTTGTTAGATGAGGACAGAGCTTGACCCGCAGGCGCATGGAAACAACTAGGTGGGTGTCAAATCACCTACTCGACCTTCTAATGACAATCACTACTAAGGAAATCAAATCTAAGTTCTAAAATACGCAAGTGACTGAAATCAATACTACGAACGAATGCTATACGAAACAGAATCTAGAATCATTGAATCGATCTCAAACTCAAGGGGAAGTCTATACACTAGGTAAGAACAACACCCTAAAGACTTGAACTGCAAAATCAACCTATAACCACTCCGTGCGGTAAACGCGTATGAAGACAGGCCGAAATATACAGGTGACCAAAACTTGACCTCGATGGTACTAATGTGTAGCTCTACTCGTTGTGGTTCTATAGATATGCTGCACGCTCAATTCTGACACACGAGTTGGAAGAAAACTCACACCGAAACTCGTAGGAACTTACCACACATAGAAGCCGATAGCGCGCACTCTTGGTATCTGTGCGTAGCTCTCGCCGTTGCTAACACAATGGCGGTGTCGCTTCTCCAATGGCGGCTCCGTAGCTCGCGTAGCAAGTAGATAAGACTCTCTCTCTCTCTCTCTCTCTCAGACACAGTCACGGTGCTCAAAAACTCACTTTGATTAATAATCTGAATCTCTAGGTTACAAAAACTTTGGCTTATATACCTCAGCCTTGGAGGTGAGAACATCTCTAACTAATTACATCAGCAAGTGAAATTACTTCGGGATTACAAGCTGGAAACTCAATTGAGTCCCGTTACTTAATGAATGGCTCAAATCAAAATTAATGTCGGAAAGACATTAATTACAATCAATGGTTACAAAGTGATGAGTGTGAGCAAAAATGTGGGTGTGATCCTCTGCTGGCTCAACACTCCCCCCCCTCCGCGTTCATGTCGTCCCTGACATGACTTTTATTCTTGGTCAATAAAGTCCTGTCGTCTTGAGCATCTGCAAATCTGATTTGTATCGTAGGTTGCCAATGGTTAAGGTTGGGCCGAATATTTTGCTTTCGTGGGTGAAAAAGCCGGTGTAGAAAGCTTCTTCGAATGTTTGCATGTGGAAGCTAGGCAAAAACATAATCCTTTGGTATAGGAGGTGTAACACTTTTGGAGAAGGCTGCAATGAAAGATCGTACATCATATCAGACACTGTGTCGGCCGTCGATAGTAGACTCGAGGTCGTGGCTTTATCTGGCGCGAACACTTCAATGCAAGCTAAGAGAGTCCTGCAGATTTTCTTGAGCATCTGACATGAAAGGTCAGGAGAGCCAGTAAAGAGCTTGATGGTGCCCGTTAGGGTTTTCACCATGTAGGCTTTACCTATTCTCTCTCCTGCCTTTGGTCCTGGCATCCTGGGATAATTAACCCAATTTGGCTTCTTTTCTGCAATCCTGCCATGCTCTTTCCAGTTTCTGACTCTTGGCACCGGGCAGAAGGTTGCATCCTCTCGGATCTCCTTTGGTGCCTCCACCAAGTAGATGAGGTAGGCTGGGTATTTGTTCAGCCAACCTTTCCTCCATCAGCCAACCTTTTCTCTGTTGTTCAGGTTCAAGTGTTCCAAGTGTTCGGTGAAAATCTCGTAAGATCTCTCCGAAGAAGTATCAGAAACACCTCCTTCAAAGATCGGCTCTAATGGTTGCACCCAACTTTGGTTTACACTTCCCTCGGTTGATATGACACTTGCTTGTTCCCCTTGTTTTGGTTGGTTATTCTGGAGATTCCTGCTCGATCTCAAATTCATCAATTCCCCTAAAGGACTTTAACTTTTCCGTCTCGGCAATTTGTTTTCCCAAGTTTTTGTGGTCAGAATTGATCCAAACTGATTGATACTTGGTCAATGGTTTAATCTTGTCAGTTGGACAACTTCTGTTTCATCAAGTGAGAATTTTGTTGCAGTTATGCTGAAAAAGACATTATACGCGTATGATGTCTTTTTTCACAGATTTGGACTATTTTGATTATGCTCACTCTCAGTAGCCCCCTTATGCTCTGTCCACTCACAAAATTCAGTTTGAACTCTGTTTGAGCAAGTTATGGCTAATTTAGGCTTTTCTTGGCAATTTTCCGCTTTTGACTTGTTTTGGGTCAATTGTGATCCAAATGGGATGAAACTTGAAATATAACCTCTAGACAGCTATTACAAAGTATCAAAATATGTCCAAAATTAGGTAAAAGACATCATACGCGTATGATGTCTTTTTCATCAATTTGGGTCAAGACTTGATATTTATGCTTTCTACAGTGTTTGTAACAATCTTGTCAGGTCAGATATCAAAAATAAGCAGTGGATGTGCTAAAAGACATTATACGCGTATGATGTCTTTTATCCCAGATTTTGACTATTCTTGGTTTTAAGCCTTCTCCAATGTTTATAATTGAGTTTCAAGTGTTTTTGTCAGGTTTGAATGTAAAAACAAGATCTGAATCCAAAATTTCCTATTCTTTGCGTTTCTTGGACTCCGACTTGTCTTTTTGGGTTTCTTTGAGTGTTAATGCTCTTGTTTTAAGTTGAAATTAGGGTATAACCCCCCTTTTGAACACTCTGGTAAAGTCAAAATTTCTATTTTGGTCTCTGTTTGGTCATTTAGACATCATATGCGTATGATGTCTAAAGCTGCAGATTTCCAGTTTTTTGGCACAGAATTCTTCCTAAAGCTTTCTCAAGTGCTCAGCAACTCCCAGATACACAGAAAATTTCTCTGACTTTTGTTTATTGCAAGTTTCACTACTAACTCGACGGTTTAGTGATCTAACATGCAATCAACCATATCAAGCAAATACTCCAATGATTACTAGCTCTAGATCAGGATCAAATGAAGTCCTACCTAAGCTATTCCTAATCATAAAATGGGTTTGGTAATTGTGATTTTAAAGAGATCCACTGCCACTCACGGACTAGCAAATTCTTCTTCTATCAACAACTACTCAACACCAACAAAACAACAAACAAATCTAAGCTAAACTAAAAATACTGTCAACACGGAAGACCCAGGAATACCCCACTTCCTAGTATCTCTCGAGATCTTCGGAGTCCACCACTCCTAGATCTTTTCTAACTAAAGTATACAAAGTAGTTTATACGACTCACCTCGTAGGATTAGTCTAAGGTCACCTACTTAGGGCTCTCGTCCCCGGCAACGGCGCCAAATGTTAAGGCGGTTACGTCGCTAGCGGAAGCTAAATAGCGAGAACTCAACCAACAACAGAATTTGTCAGACGAGGACGGAGCTTGACCCGCAGGCGCATGGAAACAACTAGGTGGGTGTCAAATCACCTACTCGACCTTCTAATGACAATCACTACTAAGGAAATCAAATCTAAGTTCTAAAATACGCAAGTGACTGAAATCCGTACTATGAACGAATGCTATACGAAACAGGATCTAGAATCATTGAATCGATCTCAAACTCAAGGGGAAGTCTATACACTAGGTAAGAACAACACCCTAAAGACTTGAACTGCAAAATCAACCTATAACCACTCCGTGCGGTAAACGCGTATAAAGACAAGCTGAAATATACAGGTGACCGAAACTTGACCCCGATGGTACTAATGTGTAGCTCTAGTCGTTGTGGTTCTATAGATATGCTGCACGCTCAATTCCGACACACGAGCTGGAAGAAAACTCACACCGAAGCTCGTAGGAACTTACCACACATAGAAGCCGATAGCGCGCACTCTTGGTATTTGTGCGTAGCTCTCGCCGTTGCTAACACAATGGCGGTGTCGCTTCTCTAATGGCGGCTCCGTAGCTCGCGTAGCAAGTAGATAAGACTCTCTCTCTCTCTCTCTCTCTCTCTCAGACACAGTCACGGCGCTCAAAAACTCACTTTGATTAATAATCTGAATCTCTAGGTTACAAAACCTTTGGCTTATATACCTCAGCCTTGGAGGTGAGAACATCTCTAACTAATTACATCAGCAAGTGAAATTACTTCGGGATTACAAGTTGGAAACTCAATTGAGTCCCGTTACTTAATGAATGGCTCAAATCAAAATTAATGTCGGAAAGACATTTATTACAATCAATGGTTACAAAGTGATGAGTGTGAGCAAAAATGTGGGTGTGATCCTCTGCTGGCTCAACAATTAACCTGTATGCCAAACCACAAGCTAAACAGCCAAACTGGTGTGCTATTGAACAAAAATGGACAAACCATGGGACGGAGGAATGTTATTATAACAAGGGATATGTGAGATAGAGACCTTATGCTCCCCAGGCTCAGGTAGCATCTCGCGACTATAATTTAATTGGAAACCAACTCTATAAGCAAGGAAAGGACAATCAACTTAGAATCTGTGCAAGTGAAAGTGAATACCTGCTGATTCTAGAACACGCACATGGAGGCATAAGTGGAGGCCATTTTTCGGGTGATAAGACGGCAAAAATTGTCCTAACCGCAGGAATATGGTGGCTTACATTGCATATGGATGCTGAAGAGTTTGTAAAGCGTTGTGACGCATGTCAGCGCACCAAGGTGCCAATAAAGAGAGATGAGATGCCATTACGGCCAATGATGGGAGCAAGGCCATTTACAAAATGGGGCATTGATTTTGTGGGGCCTATTTCACCCTCTGCATATCGCACCCATACCCAATATATCATTGTGGCTACAGACTATCTCACAAAATGGGTAGAAGCCAAGGCAACACAAAAGGTAGATGCACGAACCACTGCACAATTTTTGTATGAGAATGTCTTTGTACGATACGGATTACCAATAGAAATTGTCAGTGATTGAGGAACATGTTTTCTTAATGAAGTCATTGAATATCTCCTAGAGTAATTTATGGTCATACATAGAAAATCTACTCCATATTATCCACAGGCAAATGGACAAGCTGAGGCCACAAATAAAACACTATGCACGGTTCTCACTAAAATTGTATCAGAGTCAAGAAAAGACTGGGATCAACAGCTACACTCAACACTATGGACATACAAGGTAGCTTACAAAACATCAATAGGAATGACACTATACAGCATGGTGTTTGGTCTAAACGCTATATTACCCATAGAGTTTTTAATTCCAACTCTACAAGTAGCAAAACGCTTAGAATGGACAGGGCATGAGCTCTCTTCAAGAATAGATGATCTTGAAAAGCTAGATGAACTTCGCTTACGAGTTGTAGCTTCGATCTATGCTAAAAAGAGAAGACAAAAGAAAATTTTTGACAAGCATGTGCGCACAAAAGAGTTCAAAACAGGTGATTATGTACTTGTTTATACCTTGAAACAACATGCCAAGAAACTTAAAAATGAGAGGGATGGGACCCTTTGTGATTCATGCCTTATCACAAAGTGGAGCTGTCAAGTTTGCTACATTAGCAGGTGAAGAAATGCCAAATTGGATTAGTGGGTGTCGATTAAAGAAATATCATTTACCACTAACACAGGATATGCTTCAACAAATCCATCAAGAAAAACAATGAATGAAGGAGAAGCAGAGAGTATGAGAAGAGGCCCAAGTAGAAGCAAAAGAACGCATTGCCAAAAGACGGCTTCTAAGACAACAACAACAATGTGGATCACCGTTGTGAATAAATGCTATTCGACTAACGAATTTTGATGAAGACACAGTGGAGCCAATAATTGCAGTCAAAGTGGGTAGCAATCAAGTTGAATCGACGGCATTGCTTGATTCTGGAGCACAAGCAAATTTAATCTCTTACGGATTATACAAACAACTCAAGCTCAAAGGTCAACTACATCCTACTCCACAAGTGTTGGAAAGTAGTACATCACATTCGCTGAAAACATTGGGCTGGACTATATTGCATATACAAGTACATCAATATATTTATCCACACAAGTTCTATGTGGTTGAGGATGAAAGCACACAACACCCCATGTTGTTGGGACAACCTTGGCAAAAAGAGTATAATGTGTAGATAGATTGGAATGTGAATGCAGAAAAAATTCAGCATGCACAAGAACAATAGGTGATAGCCTTTGCTCAGCAACCACGGACGAATCAGCTGGCAGCAACACAGTCACTAGAGAAAGAACCAAAATAACGAATGTCACTAAAGAACAACAAGATACCCATGGCGAACAAACAGGGAACTGCCAACCATGTTCACTATAAGCATACAACAACACAGACCGCAGTGCCAAGATCAAGGTTAGCAACACGCAACAAACAAGTATGGGTGCGGAAGGATAGAGGTGACATGGCAAACAAACCACAAAACAACAGCATAAGTCAAAAGGAGAAAAGAGTTCAACCAAAAACCAAGGGAATAAAACAGATATGGATCCCAAAGAAAAGGCTCAGCAACAACTCAAAAGCGACTCACATTTGGATCCCGAAACTGAAGCAAAAGGAACTCCCTTCAGTACAAGCAACATCCGAAGGCAGAGACACACAACATATGAAACCGGCAAACCGATTTATGTGGGTGCCAATCAACAACAAAACAATGACAACCACGGAAGTAGAAATAAACATACAAAAACTTGCAAAGCAAAGCTATAAATGGAAAGCAAAAGAGACAAAGACTATGGCCACTTCCGCCACGACAATTCTCTCCAAGGAGACAACCATGGCCATATCGACAATAGCGGCAAACCAAGATACTTTTGCAAGACAGACGATCAAACAAAGAGCGGTAGAGTTACAACTTTTACTTGCAAAGAAAATCAGCCAACCACAACAACAACAAATAGGAAACCTCGACGGCGAATGCCAATAAGCATATTTGCTTATACCCTTCTCTTGCACAACATTAATTTTTTCCATGCATTGACTGAGTATGCATCATATAGGGCCACATTACACGGCCAAGCATTAGCATAATTTTTTTTTCAACCCATGCACGACACATACACCGAGGCTATACCTTGTCGTCCGGGAGGACTCCGGCTAGGAGGGGGGAGGCATTCTCGAATGCAAACCCAATGGCAGAAAGAGCAAAAAAGAACATGTTTTTCGACTATTTTTAAGGGTTTTCGTTTGATTGCAAAATTTTCTGGACTAACCCAAGTATATATGCCCTTATACAACATGACTAGACAAGTATATGGGGCTAAACGCCAAATCAAGCCCCGAGGTGTGTGTATATAAGTAAAAATAGCCATTTTTTGGGCAAAATATTGATAAAACGGAGAAATCCGACCATAAAAATTGCATGTGAGTGTATATAGTGTTTTGCGGTGATGTTTTTGATTTATTATGAATTTTGGGGATTTTTTGGGTTTAATTTGCTATTTTTCTTTTAATTTTACTAATTTTTGGCAGAAAAACTTCAAAAATACAAAAAGCAAGTGAAAAACGGTCGTAATGAAAAACAAAAAATATGGGGATGATCAATGACTATAGGACAACCTATAGTACAATGGGGGTGCAATTATGAGAATAGAGCGGATAGCGTGTTTTGGCCAGATTTTGACCGAAACGTCAAATTTCTCGTAAGCTGGGCAAATGGAGTCCAAATCAAGAAATTTTTGAGCCTAAACCGCATCTCGCAAGAAGTTGGGAGCACATGTCAAATTTCATGGAAAGTGGTTCGGGGACCCCCATTATAAGAAATTTTCACTTCATTTTAAGCTCATTTCCACTATTGACTTTTGAGAGAGAGCTTCTGCCACCTAGAGCGAACGGGACTTCCAACAGCTTCTACGACGCACACGACTACCCGACAAGCTCCAGACATGAGAGGTAGGCTCACCACCTTGAGCTTTTTGTGCATGTTTGTTGTTTTGTCGCGAAAACTAGCGTAGGGTTCAAACAAAAAGCGAGCAGTAGAGACCTACAAGTAGAAGTGACCACCTAATGGCTAACCCAAAACCAATGACACTTCATCGGCAGCTTACCCTAGTATAGGAGACCACTTTTGGATGACCAAAGGCAGTAGAAAACCATCGGGAAAAACCCTAAATCCTAGAGCTCCGCAAGAGGCCACCAAATGGGAAATCGGAGGAAAGGCACCCAAATGCTACCAAAACTCATGGGTAGGAGCATCTCCACATGCTCAACAAGTCTATATAGCCCACATGGCTATACGGTGATCCGAAGCGGCACTAAACTTCAGAAACGGCATCAGACACACAAAGCGTCAAATAGCTCTCGCGGCCAAACCGCATGTCCGTTTGCCACCAAACTTCACAAGTGGCTTTCCTAAACCATCAACAACCAAGTCCTATGGTGGTAGACCACCACAAGTCAACGAAGACATGTAAACGCAACCACGGGTGCTTCCAAAGCGACAAATTGCCAAACGGAGCTCCAGTGAAGCCAAAGTCAACAAGATCCCCATGGGATCGGGAAGCTATGGAGACCAACATCAAGAAATTTCATTGCCGAAAAGCACTCCAAGCCAAAGTCGACAAAAACCATACGGCAAGGATCCCCATGGGATCGAGAAGCTATGGAGACCAACATCAAGAAATTTCATCGCCGAAAAGCACTCCAAAAGTCAGAAAACGGCTCGGAGGCTCTGAAATCCACACAGGGAGTTTCTTTCTATCTATTTGACTTTTTTGTTGAAATAGGGCTTAAAAGGGACTCAGGGGGACTAAGGGCAGGCACCAGTAGCAGTCACCATGAAAATTTCATCAAGAGACATCCTACGCATAGGATGTCTCAAGGCCATTTCTGGGCACCAACTCTAACATTTCTCATCACACAAAGTGTCTGAATAGCCTTTACATGCTAACCACCAAGTTTCATCACATTTGGACCAAAATTGACCTCATGTGCATGAAAAAACGCAAAGTTAGGGCATAGAGGCCATAATGGGTCCTAGACCTGCCAAAACTTGTCCAAATCACATGAAACTTGCACAATACATTCATGAGCACATTGCCAACCTATCTGTGTGGTCACAAGTAAAAAATGATGAATTAGACATACTACGTGTAGGATGTCTAAATGACATTTTTGGCCCCTAGCTTGCATTTTTGAACTCCAGATCTCTTTATTACCCCTTCATGAGCCCATATATCAAGTTTCAAGCCATTCCCACCACATTTGCTCCCCACACCTCCAAGATGCACTTTTTGAGCCCAAAAACACTACACATGCTCTTACCAACACCGATTCTTGTCCAAATCAAAATCCAAGAGCAGGGCCATGTTCCACATGCCAAGAGCTACCCACATAACCAATTTCAAGCTATTTTGATGAAAAAGAAATCCTACATATAGGATGTCTCCAGCATAATTTTGACCTTCTGTGCAAGAAATGACATCATGGGAGCCATTACCATGGTGCAAGAAGCTCATATATGAAATTTCAACCCATTTGAATATCATTTGCCACCTGTTGTGGACATCCTACCAATATGTGAGCCCAAAGCCTGAAACTGTCCAAAAATGAACTTTTTGATGCCCAAACCCAATTCCAATTATATAGCCATGTTGCACAGGCCAAGGACCACCAGCATGCCAAGTTTCACCAAAAATTGATGAAATAGATATCCTACGCGTAGGATGTCTAAATGATAAATTTTGTCCAGAATGATACTGTGAGCACATGCAGGGTTTCCCAAGTTCCTTTTAAGTTTTATTTTCAATTTTCAAGTCATTTGGATAGTTAAAACTCAGTTTCTCAGCTAATATGGAAAAAACGCTAACTTTGGACTACTGAGTGCAACAGGATCCATGGCAACCGCAAAATCACTGGCAAAGAAGAAGAGAATAACAATAAAAGACTACTTGGAAGAAGTAAAGCAGTTTATCATCCTAGAAGGAACTCTAAAGCCAACCAGCATGTGGATTCAGGAGGATTTGCTGGAGTCCAATGATTTGAAGATCTACCAAGGCGTGTTCAAAGATGCTGAAGGAAATGCAATAGAGATACCCATGCTACCTCGATAGCTCAATGAGTTTGTCACAAGCAAGATGGGAGAGTACCTAGAGAAGATAGATCTCCATAACTATTTTGAAGCTTTGCCAGCGGGAATCGACATCAAAAGAGTTTGGGAATTCGTAACTACAATCAAAGAAGATGGAGTGGCCAGAGTCACTGATCTGCAGGGCAAGCCGGACACTATGATTGTAATCACAGAGAGAGTAGTGGCAGCCGCACCAGACCTCTCCAACAAGGGAGATAGTGTAACCAAAAGAAGAGATGAAGTCAAGGTGTACTCAGAAAAGAAAAACAACTACCGCTTTGAAGACATTGCAAACCCTAAAGTGGCTATCATGAGCCAGCTATAGAACCAGTACTTCCATATGTGTACAAAGCGGCCACAAAAGTACAAAATGCTGCCTGGAGCCATTGCTACCACCTTCACTTGGGCAATGAAAAAGAGCAAGCCAAAGGTGATCAATTATGCTGCTTATATCCATGACAACTTGGTGAAGATGGGCAACAAGAATCCCACCTACATTGTGCCAGGTGAGTTGATAATGAAAGTGGTTTATGGGGCATTGCACGCCAAAGGAAACTGGCCAGAACCTTCATCTCAGAATGATTGGCTAAGGTTGAAAGAAGATAAAGAGGAAGAACAACCCAAAGCACCCAGAGTTGCCACAAGGTTGAAGCGCTTGCTAGAGACCGTGTTAGAAGAGCCGCCAGAGCCGAAAAAAGGAAAGAAAAAGCCAACAACTCCATCGTCAAGCCCGTAATCCAGCCCACCTCCATCACCACCTTCTCATAGCCCTCCATAAACCCAACAAAAGGAGGAGCTAGACAAATCTGATGATCAAGAAGAGTCAAAACAAGAGAAGAGCTAAGAGCAAGAGCGGAAAGAAGAAGCTAAGCCCAAAGATGAGCAACCAGATCCAGAGGAAAGAAAGTCTAGCAGTTTTCTTGATCTACTAGCTGCAGGTTACTCAAGAGAAGAGGCAACTATAGTAGCATTTGAGCTAGAAAGCACAAGGCCCAAAGAACAGATGCAGAGCCTGCGGTTAGTAGAACTGAAAGAGATGGCCACTGATACAGTGGACCTGCAACCACCTACCAATGACTGGGATGTGGTGATGCACAAGCTAACCGGGCTCATGGCAAAATCATTGGCCATGAAAATTGAGATTGGCAATCTCAAAGCCAATGAAGTCCTTATCAAATTTGAAGTTGATACACTACAAAAACGAAGCCAAGAGCATATAGAGAAAGAAGCAGAGCTGCAAGCCAATTTGGCCACGGCATTACAACGATGCCAGGAGATGGAACGAGACAATCAGGCAGCAGAAAAAAAGCTTCAATGAGCTGAAGAAGAATATAAGAAAATCAGCAAGTCATTGACAGATGCAGAGAGGGAAAGGGACAACCTAACCCGACAACTTGCTGAAGAATCCAAAGAAGTGGAAACACTCAAAAATGCCAAGGAAAAGGCAGAGATAGAGCAGGAGGCAAGCCAGGATGAGGTAATAGAGCTTAAAGATCAGATTAAAGTCAAAGATCAGACCATCCAACGGCTACAAGCATCTCCGGCCAGAGTCAGAGCTGGTAGCTCGACTCACACTACTTCAGAGACTGATTTATATGAAGAACAAATGAAAGATCTTTAAAAGGAGTTGACATTGGAGAAGCGTCAAAGACTGATGCTGGCCGAAGGGTCATTGGTGATGCAAAACCACTTAGAAGAAGAAAATCAGGCCATGAGGAATGAGCTAGAAGAAATCCAGAGAAAGCTCGAGGAGGCGGAAAAGATAAATGCCGATCTGAATGACCTCCTTGTGAATATGGGAGAGCAAGCAAAAGAGGAGAAGAAGACATTTCAGAAGCAGATAGAAGAGCTGAGAGGCCAGTAGCAAACCGAAGAGCAACAGTTTAGCAAGGGGCTAGTAGCCATGGAGGGAATAGATATAGAGAATGTGGCAGATCCAGTGGACACCACCATGCAGGAGAAAATCCTTGTAGGACCCTCGCAAGAGCCACAAGATCTGACCCAAGAAGAGGAAGAGAAGCTGCAAAAGGCCATAGAGGCGGCAGTCAGAGACACATCCAAAGAAGCCTTGGAATGGGAGCAGAAGGTCTTTAAATCAATGACTATTCAGAAGATAGATGCCAACAACCTTCGGCGTGAATGGCCGCAACCCTCTCTCCCATATCCTCTGTTGAAATATGAAGCTGCCACGATCAACAAGCGAATCAGAGAGGAGCCAGCAGTGCCAATGTACAAAGCAGACATCTCCAAGCCTGAAGGAGTCAAGCTGATAATGGACTCTCAGCCCAGGTGGAGAAAGGCATGGCTAAAAAAGTATCCACAGTATCTAATCCATCTGGTAGAGGCACCTAAAGTGATTAGAGACAACCTCAGTTTCTGCCCTCTACCAAGGATCAGGACATGGAAAGCCCATAAGTTGTTGCAGGGAAGCCAACCCACTTGGCTAAATTACCCGAAGCTGCCAGGCTCGAAGGCAGGTGAGAGAATAAGTGAGCAATACATGGTGAAAACCCTAACGGGCACCATCAAATTGCTCACTGGCTCGCCTGACCTATCTTGCATAATGATGAGAAAGATATGCAAAACACTTTTAGCAGTCTTCGAGACCTTCAAATCAGGCTAGGCGACAGACAATATCTTCTTCTTTCAAGATACATACAGATGTGCAGACGATTTGTCTGGTCAGCCTTCTCATGAGGTGATACATGCATTGTATCAAAGGATCATGTTTTTACCATCTTATCACCTCCAGGACTTTGAAGAAGCCTTCTACACCGGCTTCTTCACAATCAGCACAGATATATTCGGCCCGACGCTACTAGCTCAACATGCAAGATATGAGTCACTGCTCAAGATGAGAGAAAGCCTACGATGAAGAAGCAGCTCAACAGCCATGTCAGGGACGACATGAACAAGGAGGGGGGGAGTGTTAGAAGCTGGACACACCCTACGAAAAATGACTGCTCGACGGATTATTATTTTGTAATGATTCATTTATTGAGAAAACCCTACATTTCACCTTTGTAAATATTGGGGCTTACAAAAGTTTCCAGATTGTATCCCAGTTTTGACATTTAGATTGAGTAGATGGTTAAATTGGAACATTAGGGTTTGAGATTGTAAGGTATTTATACCACTTTTTGACCTTAATGAAAAACCTTTGTCATTTAAACAAAAAGTACTATCTGTGAGTGAGCGTACTGTGTACGAGAGAGGTGCGAGCTTCACATTGACGCTACGCGCGCACCGGTGGTCGGAATCGAGTGTGGAGAAGTGCAGCGTGTTGCCTCCGATGAGAGCTACGTGCCAATACCTACATTGCGCGCGTACGGTCTGGTTTTGTGAGCTTGACCTACAAGCTTCATCTGGTGATTCGGTGAGCATACGTTATCCGTTTTCTCATTTCAGCATATCCACGTGTTCGCATTGAGTAGAGCTACACATTAGGCACTTTAGTTTTCAAAAACGATGACCTGCAAATTTAGGCCGTACATCTTACGTGATTTTGCACCAGGTGTTTAGGGTTCGGATTTTGGTTCATAGACCTTAGGGAGAGCGACCTGTTGGTGTTAGTAGGGTCTCCTTCAAGTTTTGTAGTGTTTCGAGACCGTTTGATGGGTATTTGGCTCTTGTAAGCGTTGTAGGAAACCTCCTCTTATGCACTCCTGAAGGCTGTAGCTTAGACATTGGGTAGAGACCTCCGTAGGAATTAGTCGAGAGTCGGTCGAGTGTAGATTGACACCCTATGCTTGCTTCCACGCTTCTACGGTGACAAATCCTGTGGTTCTTGTTAGAGTTCCTCGCTGTCCGCGGCGCCGTATGCGCGGAGAGAGAGAGAGAGAGAGAGAGAGAGAGAGAGAGAGAGAGAGAGAGAGAGAGGAGAGAGAGGAGAGAGAGAGAGAGGAGAGAGAGAGAGAGAGAGAGAGAGAGGGGAGAGGGAGAGGAGGGGAGAGGGAGAGAGAGATAGGGGAGAGGAGGGGATGAGGAGGGAGGAGTGGGAGAGAGTATGGAGAAGAGAGAGAAGAGAGAGAGAGAGAGAGAGAGAGAGAGAGAGAGAGGAGAGAGAGAGAGAGAGAGAGAGAGAGAGAGAGAGAGAGAGAGAGAGGTTGGAACACACACACACACACACACACACACACACCACACACACACACACACACAGAGAGAGAGAGAGAGAGAGAGAGAGAGAGAGAGAGAGAGAGAGATGGAGGAATGAGGTAGAGGAGAGGGAGGTTGAGGAGGAGAAGCAAGTGGAGGAGAGGAGGCACATGGGCGGTAGAGGAGGAAGGAGAGCTAGGAAGGGCGGAAAAAAAAAAAGAAGCTCGCTCCATTGAGCTCGCTCAAAGACCTGACTCAGGGAGTGGGAGCTAAGTCAAACAACTGCAATAGTGTGTATCGCTGACAAGGGGATAGGCTCAAGCATGTAAGTGTAAGTACGGTTTTCCCTTTCGGCGAAAAAGATGGTTTTGTAGTTGGGGGCAATATGGGTGGTGTAATGTATGAAGCGTAACCCATCGGATTCCTCCCAAGCCGTAATACATTGTTGTAGAAAAGGTTCATTCACTTGTAAGTCAATTGAGGCATCATGTAGCAAGTGTAATGCATCCCATATCCCAAACCACTTTTTTATGTCTTGCATCCATCCCGAGGTCAAGATCTTGCTTTTATGCGTCTTTTGAACTTTTTTACTTGCTTCCCATGCAATTGTAGGAAGTTGATTTGAGGGGTTTTGACACATCTTTATCATGTACTCCACAACCCTTTCCATGCCCATAACCTCAATTGGAAAAGATCCCAACTCAAGAAGTAGGAGCATATATGGTGTTTGTGTCTTAACTTGGAGAAGCTTGTAAGAAAACGCTTTTGGACATTCTCAAACTCTTTCCAAGTAGACTTTGAAATGCTCCCACCCCACACTTCAACTCCATAAAGAAGAACCGGTGTCACCAATGTATCAAAAAGGTACTTCTTGAGAACCCAACACTCGATGTTTCCCAAATGCATAGTATGCTCTATTTCCCGCTTCCGAACAACGCATAACACATTCATGCCACTTGTGATTGGCTGAAACCTCAAGGCCAAGGTACTTAGAGCTCTCAACAACTTCAAGTGTCTCATTGTTGTACACAATGTATGGCTTCGCCTTACATAACCTTCGTTTTAGATTCATTCACAATCAGCCCACTATGCAACCAAAAGTTCTCAAGGACAACCATAAGCTTTTGTGCATCTTCTAAAGTGTGTGCTAGAAGCACTACATCATCCGCATACAACAAAAGCATGATTACCGCATTGCAAAAAGTGAACTCTTCAATGCCTTATTCTTGCATAAAGTCAAGTACCATTTGCTCCAATTGATCGATGCATAGACCAAAGAGAGTTGGTGACAACGGACATCCTTGTTTAACCCAATAGTGCTTACAAAAAATTCTGAAATTCCTCTTCCCATGCACAATTGACACATCACCTTTTCAGAGATTCGAGAAACCGCAATCATAAACTCACTTGGCACTTGGAGTTCTTCCATCCTTCTCCACAAATTGTTACATGGAATCATATCAAAGGCTTTCTTAAAGTCCTCAAAACAACAATACAATCGCTTGCCTTTCAACCGACCTTCCTCCATGAGAACATGAAGAGTGAAAAGACGATCAATGGTGCTATGGCATCGACGAAAACCCGCTTGTCCTTTTACATGCATGTCATTCTCTTCACCCCAATCACTCAACTTCATCTCCATTATGCATCCAAACAACTTTGCCATAAGAGATCCAATCATTATAGTCCGGTAGTTATTTACTTTCTTTACATTCCCTCTTTTATGCAAAGGCTTGACCCAATTAGTACTCCAATCATAAGACATACCATGTTGAAGTGCAAGGTTGAACATATCACACATCCACTCATGTGTAAAATCTCCCCTCCATTTGATCATCTTTGACTTGTTACCTAGAAAATCTCCCACTTTTTGAGAGTGTCCAACTTTTCAAGCCATTCCTTGTATGTATGCAAATGACTTTGATAGTTTTCTTTGTCCATAGTTGCATCAAGCTTTATCAAGGACTTTCAAGCATCTTGACATTCTTTATCAAACCACCTTTTACATGATCTATCTTTGTTGATACCATGGACATGCTTTATGGCAAAGCATTCTTCGGCACAAGAGCAAATAAATTTCTTGAAAGCTTCCCATTTAGTTTCCAATGGTGCGTCATATTGAAGCTTTGTCCATTTTAATGTACATTGGTGCCTGTTTGAAATCCATGCATAGTGATAACTTCTCTTCCTTTTGGCTGAGATTATCATGCTTAGTTGCTTCTTCACATGCAAGGTCAATACATAAGGTCCGATGGTTTGATTTTGGGGTCCATTGGCCAAACATAAAACTCTTTATATAATACATGCTGGCTTCAGAGAGTAGCATATAGTCAATCACATTATCCCCATTATGTTTTCTACATGTAAATCCATTGGTTCCACTCCACAAAGATACACCATTGGCAATGAGCATAACCCGTGCTATTATAAATGTGTAAAAGTAACTTTCCATAGTGATCCGGCTCTTTCTCATCCATTGAAGTATGATGATACAAGTGAACTTCCTTCGACTCCCTTGAAATGTATGGCATATCAAATTGTTGAGTATCAAGTTGCAATGTTTTTGTGCGAGCATTCATATATCCCCAAAGACAATAACATCACCTTCGCCTTTGAAATAAGCAATGTCCTCTTCTAAATCAAAAAATGATTGATCTCTATCCATGCAAGCATAAAGGGAGAATCATGATGAGGAATGTAGCAACCGGCTACAGAAATGGGTGCTTTTTTTGGTGTCATAAATTTTCACCATACATAATGTTTCTACTTGTCATCTTTCACAATTGATACAAAAATCTTCCAATCCTTTCTTAACCATACATGCTACCCCTCCTTGCCCTTTTCGGTGCTTGAGATTCTTTGACCACACCAATGAATGTACATTGTAATCCTCCAAGCCGTCCATCCTTTGTGTATCATGTTCCCAAGTTTCAACAAGGAGTACAACATCAGCTTTTCTTGTTAGTTCATCAATGCCAACCCCCGAATTCCATGGGTATTCCTTGTAATTCCAAAAGCATATTTTCAATTGTAACTCGGCCTCATAGGTCGCGCATTCCTTATTGCTCGAGGGACTTGCTTCCTCCTTAGGCACATTTTCTACATGAGAGATCTCCTTGTTTTTCTAATTCCTTTCCTCATATGCCTTGCGACGCATATTTTGTTGCTTGAGAGAGAGAGAGAGAGAGCGAGAGAGAGAGAGAGAGAGAGAGAGAGAGAGAGAGAGAGAGAGAGAGAGAGAGAGAGAGAGAGAGAGAGAGAGAGAGAGAGAGAGAAGCTTCTCTTCTAAAAAACGTTGCTCTTCTCTATGCCTTGCAATATTGAAAGCTCTTTGCCTCCCCCTCCTTCTCGCGTGTTAACCACTTTTCATGCTAAAAATATCCCCTTTCCCTCTCTATTTTTTAGGCTATATTCCACTTTGCTTGTCACTCCACCATGACAAGGCGTGTGAAACAACGATGATGACATGGAAGGTGGGTGTGGTGAGTTGCACCAAATTGAGCGGGACTTGTATGAATAGAAGCACCATGGCTCCTTCTCCATTCTTTGCTTCATGCTCGTCTCTATTCGAGAAGTGTTGGGACCGCTGCAACCATTTTCTCTTCTCCCCTCCGCCCTCCGCGCTGCCTGTGCACCGCCATGCCTTTCTTTTCATCTTTCACACAATAATTTACCCCCCACTATGGGCGGCCCTTGACTTTGGATTTAATTTGGGCGGTCAGACCCCCTTGGGCGGCCTTTAGGGCTCTCTTGGGCAGGTGGCCCTCAAAGGGAACCACATTGGGCATACAAACCAACCAAGGCACTCCCTGGCACAACAATCCTAACTACCTTCCACTGCCATGTTGGGCATTCCCCACAATCAATGGTCTCCAAGAGTCGACCTTCTCAACTGAAAACTTATCAAGAACTTTATGGCGTTCGTAAAAGCACCACATTTAATTACATATCAACCAAGCCAATGCTAAAGCACCGTATTAAGCATACTTATCGGCCAAAGCATCCTCCAAGCACCAAATTTGGCCCGGATCCAGTGGCAAGCCATCCAAAACTCTCTTGACATTGCCCTATTTGGCATGTACATCGATTAAGGCACCAAGAAAGGGTACTTTAAGCTACAAGAATCTCCTCTTGCCTCCGATGTTCTTTAAGTTCTAATAGTTCAAGAAACGAGAATTTGAACAATTGGGGTAATTTTTAAGGAGAAATTTTGTTTCCCTGATTATTATCTTTCTCCTACTTCTAATCTATTTAGCCACTTCTCCTTAAACAAAAAATTGCCAAGTAGGTCTCTTTGACACCACTTCCCAATCTTTAAAAGAGGGGTAAAGACCAAAAGCAACATAAAAAATAGACTTCAATTCTAACCATCATTGACCCAACTTCCAACAAGATTTGATCAATGTGAGGCCACCAAAATTTAGTAATAATGATTTTAGCTTTAACCAAGTTAGAAAGTATAGGTGAGTGATCAGACAAATAAAAGAGAAGTGTTTACCAATGCTTTGATTCCTTGAAAATATTGCATATGTAAAGCCCCAGGGAACTCCCTTTAGGATTCTCCGTCCTGCCACCCTTTATATAAGCCCTTGGTCGTTCAAATCTAGGATCCCTTATCAGCATCTAGTAATTGGCCGTTGGCCTGGTTTTATGACCCCTGAGTTTTCCCTTGGCATTACATTACTCGCCCCTTAGAGAAGCGTTTTCGTCCTCAAAAACAAAAAGTGGTAATAGTGTCATAAAGAACACTAAAGTTTTTGGCAGTGGCATCCTTCATGGATCCAACTTTCCTTTTGATCAGAGCACGGCTTAGTAGGAGGTTCAATGAAATAAAAAAGAGCATCTTGATTTTTCACATTATTGTCCTTTGGCAACCGTCTTGTGTAATCATCCCATATCCAACATAGCATGTAGACTCCATCTAGAACTTACTTGAGTATACTAAATGAGTTATCACAACTAAGATGTACCCAAAAGAGTACCTCTTCTAACTTTCCATGAAAGTAACTGGCTGACGTAACTCATCAGCAAAGTATAATTCCTTAGCTTGTTATCAATTTTCATCAGTAAACAACCCCACCATAACTGGTGTCAAGGTTGAGAACCTGACTTAAACATGAAGAGACTAAACCTAGTCGCAAGCATGCTTTACCTTATGGTAAGCAAACTCCAACCAGAGCGATACATGCTTTCTAATTGTATTGCTTGGTGCTTATGTACACACTTCACTTATCCTTTAGCAACACAAGATTACACTTGTAATCTGCCTATCCTCTTTGGATAAATGATAGTATTGAGGTGTGTTTCCCCACTGTTTATAGACAGTCTTTGGAAAAATGACTAGTAAATAGAGATCACATTGCCTTACAACAATACTGAGGAATTAACAATGGTATGAATAACCATCTTGGTTAACTTGAGAGATCCACAAGCACTCAAACCGAGCCATGACCTCTATCAGTGATTGGTCGATCCAAAATTTATCTCATAGATATACTACACATAGAATGCCAAAATGCTTCATAAGCAACTAATGTGATTACTATGCATGCCGCTCCAAATCAGCCTTTGCTGAACACTAGGGCCCATAACACCTAGTGTGCATGGATTTAGCAAAAATAGATCCGAACCTACATTACATGTTCGTCTATGCCCTTGGCCTGACATTGGACCATAATGGAATGTGAAAATTGATCACACCTAGGTACCAATGAAACATGTTCATCAATAGAACAAAGCCTTGCTACATGTATATACAATCATCCGTTAAAGTTGTTTAACAACTCTTGTACCTTAACAAGTCTGACTAGGTATCCGACATTTTTTGGTCATTGAAGTTGTTGCCGATATGATGTGCTCAAAATGTTCTGATAAATGAATTCGATCAACAGTTGGGCACTTTGTCATGACACATAATTTAAATAATAGGCAGCGGTGTCAATCCCAAAGACTCATATTCTCCACATGTGGAATATGTCTCAAATAGGATGTCTAGAAAAAGAATAGCCTTCAAGTACGAGGTGTACTTGGGTGTGGAGATAATTGTAAACACTCAGCGACATGAGTGAGAGGGACCCTTGTTATCCTTACTCCACACTAGCTAAACTGAACTCCTTGAGTTCCTAGACCATGTTGTATCCCATGTGACAACAAACCAAAACCATACAATATAGGCCTATCACTGCAAATTGCAGAAATTGCATGGTACAATACTTCCTCAAAGTTTTCTTTTCTCCAACATGACCTTGTCATGTGTGTGGCAAGAAAAATGGAAGCAACATGTACATTCATTCTGGAAACACGTAATCAAAGCATATACAAAAAGGAAAAACAACCAAAGTACTTACTAAGATTAAGTTAGAAACATACCATGGAGTACCAAAGCCCTGTTTCGAGGGGCTCGGTACTGACACAACTTGTCAACTAAGCACTAAAAAGAAATTAGTGAATAAACACAAACAATCACCTTATTATTATTGCCCGTGTCGTGGCAATCTAAAACCCTTGGGCAGATTGTAAATGACATGACAATTACCCCATGGTAAATGAGAAGATCTTTCCTTGAAAGTACAAGTGTGAAGGTTCCAATAATTGACCATCAACACTTAGTGAGTGATTTAGTAATGACGAGATGGGTCTTACCCCAGAAATCTACTCCTATAGACACTCACAACCAGATCTTTGGTAGACTTGAAAGTCCATAATCCTAGGTTTTTATGGATATTAGTGCCGTCTGAAATGTTTGCTTCTTCTATATACCTTGGTAGAGATAATCCTTTACGAGTTTAATACTTTCAAAAACTCAACTTGATCTTCATACTAAAATTATGGAGTGCTAAAGTAGCATGCAAAAAAGCACTAATGGCAAGACTCTTGCTTGTCCCCATTAGAATCGATGGGTACTCATCTGGAGAAAATTGTACTATATGGATGACAATCACTAATGGATTGCAAACATATGGCTCTTAGCCATTCCAAAATAGATGGCTCTTAGCCCTTCCTTTTAACATACCGACATAAAAAGATTTTAGTAAAAACATGTCTAATTTCACTATCCTGTTAGAGAATTAGGAGAGAGAGAGAGAGAGAGAGAGAGAGAGAGAGAGAGAGAGAGAGAGAGAGAGAGAGAGAGAGAGAATGATGGGCTGAGGAAAATCCCTTATTCTACTGTGGTGTATACCCCCTGCATATGCTTCTATGCAAACGATGTATGCATGGTAGATTATCCTATAAGCATAGAACAATGTGCTTGGACAACACTCTCTCTCATAGAGATGCAACAAAAAACATAATTCATAGCTTGACCCACCTACCCTTGACAGTGATCGTGATTGTATCAGATTGACTTACTTCTGACGCTTTGCCTTGGAAAGAAGTTTGTTAGATTAAATCATTGCAAGCATTCAATAGCTTGTTGTGTCATTGACAGAGTAGTTGTTATTGTAGCGGAAGCGTAAACAATGATGAGGTGGAATAAAGCAGATAATTAAATTGGTAAGCCCTTGGCTAGAATGATGGTCTCAACAGAGTGAGCCAAAATAGTAAGTGCCATGCACAATCTGGAGTGGCTTGGATACATCACAATTTAAGTTATGCTACGTAAAATGTGAACTTATATCCAGATTGCCAGAATCCCAAACCTGTGTGCCATTTTCCTTGAGCTCAAATCAATGGGAAATACCTAAGCATGGGTTAGAAGCCTTGCTTCATGTGAATTATACCAAAGCACTTTGCTTTGCACATCAAGAAATATTTTTCAAAATAAAGGTTGAAATTCAAAAAACCAAGAAGAACTTGAAAGTTGTAATCTTGTCACCCAGGTGTCTGATAATTCGTACGTAAAAAACTTGCTCGAATTTGGCTCATAGCCATATCTACTACTCTAGTGAGTTATCGTATGTACCATATAGCCATCTTGGGATGTATTAACGTGTAGACACCTTGGCCAGTTCCCCCAAGTTTGTATGCTAATAGCATATTCCAACCTTTGGAAATCGTGATGCCAGATGTCGAAATTGAAGCCTTGCTTCACATAAGTTCTCATGGAGTTATGGTGCTCATAGCTAATAGATTCTCTTGGCTTGCGATGTATATTTTGTTGCTTGAGAGAGAGAGAGAGAGAGAGAGAGAGAGAGAGAAGATTCTCTTCTCTATGCCTTGCAAGATTGAAATCTCTTTGCCTCCCCCTCCTTCTCCCGCGTTAACACTAGTCCTGTAAAAAATAAGCCACTTTTGTGGTTTTTTGAGACTTTTGTAAAAAAAAATTCAACACTATGTTAGTTATCTAAATAGAAAATGGTTTCAGAGAATTTTGACAAACACTCACTATGAGTTGATAAAAAATAGTGCAAAGCTAAATGAAGGTATAAAGGTGTCTTTCCATTGCCATCTTCTACAAGTAATTTGTGCAGATGGACAAAAATTTTCTATTTTCTTTTGAAAGTAAATCAAATCATTGCTAAACAGGCCCAAACTTCTTTGAAAAATCCCTCAATAGGTATGTGATAGATGTACCAAGCTTTTTTAACTCGTATACAAATACTGCCGAGATTTTTTACTTCTCCAAGTTAAGTGTTGAAGTGCAGTTTTATGTAGAATTTATTAATTTTAGAAAAGTAAAATTTTTTATTTTTGAGATTTTCTTGTAAATTGGGTATTTAGAAACCTTTTTCATATCTTGAACCCATATTTAAGAAGTTTCATGAAATTTTGATGTCATATAAAAAAGTTATGTTTCATTTACTAGAATCCTGATGTGAGTCATTTTTGTGGCTTCAGCCACTTTTGTGGCTCATTACAAGTCTAGTGTTAACCACTTGTCATACAAAAAATATCCCCTTTCCTTCTCTATTTTTTAGGCTATATTCCACTTTGCTTGTCACGCCACCATGACAAGGTGTGTGAAACCACGATGATGACATGGAAGGTGGGTGTGGTGAGTTGCACCAAATTGAGCGGGACTTGTATGAATAGAAGCACCATGGCTCCTTCTCCATTCTTTGCTTCATGCTCGTCTCTATTCGAGAAGTGTTTGGACCGCTGCAACCATTTTCTCTTCTCCCCTCCGCCCTCCGCGCTGCCTGTGCACCGCCATGCCTTTCTTTTCATCTTTCACACAATAATTTACCCCCCACTATGGGCGGCCCTTGACTTTGGCTTTAACTTGGGCGGTCAGACCCCCTTGGGCGGCCTTTACGGCTCTCTTGGGCGGGTGGCCCTCAAAGGGAACCACATTGGGCATACACATCAACCAAGGCACTCCCTGGCACAACAATCCTAACTACCTTCCACTGCCATGTTGGGCATTCCCCACAATCAATGGTCTCCAAGAGTCGACCTTCTCAATTGAAAACTTATCAAGAACTTTATGGCGTTCGTAAAAGCACCACATTTAATTACATATCAACCAAGCCAATGCTAAAGCACCGTATTAAGCATACTTATCGGCCAAAGCATCCTCCAAGCACCACATTTGGCGTGGATCCAGTGGCAAGCCATCCAAAACACTCTTGACATTGCCCTATTTGGCATGTACATCGATTAAGGCACCAAGAAGGGTACTTTAAGCTACAAGAATCTCCTCTTGCCTCCGATGTTCCTTAAGTTATAATAGTTCAAGAAACGAGAATTTGAACAATTGGGGTAATTTTTAAGGAGAAATTTTGTTTCCCTGATTATTATTTTTCTCCTACTTCTAATCTATTTAGCCACTTCTCCTTAAACAAAAAATTGCCAAGTAGGTCTCTTTGACACCACTTCCCAATCTTTAAAAGAGGGGTAAAGACCAAAAGCAACATAAAAAATAGACTTCAATTCTATCCTTCATTGACCCAACTTCCAACAAGATTTGATCAATGTGAGGCCACCCAAATTTAGTAATAATGATTTTAGCTTTAACCAAGTTAGAAAGTATAGGTGAGTGATCAAACAAATAAAAGAGAAGTGTTTACCAATGCTTTGATTCCTTGAAAATATTGCATATGTAAAGCCCCAGGGAACTCCCTTTAGGATTCTCCGTCCTGCCACCCTTTATATAAGCCCTTGGTCGTTCAAATCTAGGATCCCCTATTAGCATCTAGTAGTTGGCCGTTGGCCTGGTTTTATGACCCCTGAGTTTTCCCTTGGCATTACATTACTCCCCCTTAGAGAAGCGTTTTCGTCCTCAAAAACAAAAAGTGGTAATAGTGTCATAAAGAACACTAAAGTTTTTGGCAGTGGCATCCTTCATGGATCCAACTTTCCTTTTGATCAGAGCACGGCTTAGTAGGAGGTTCAATGAAATAAAAAAGAGCATCTTGATTTTTCACATTATTGTCCTTTGGCAACCGTCTTGTGTAATCATCCCATATCCAACATAGCATGTAGACTCCATTTAGAACTTACTTGAGTATACTAAACGAGTTATCACAACTAAGATGTACCCAAAAGAGTACCTCTTCTAACTTTCCATGAAAGTAACTGGCTGACGTAACTCATCAGCAAAGTATAATTCCTTAGCCTGTTATCAATTTTCATCAGTAAACAACCCCACCATAACTGGTGCCAAGGTTGAGAACCTGACTTAAACATGAAGAGACTAAACCTAGTCGCAAGCATGCTTTACCTTATGGTAAGCAAACTCCAACCAGAGCGATACATGCTTTCTAATTGTATTGCTTGGTGCTTATGTACACACTTCACTTATCCTTTAGCAACACAAGATTATACTTGTAATCTGCCTATCCTCTTTGGATAAATGACAGTATTGAGGTGTGTTTCCCCACCGTTTACAGATAGTCTTTGGAAAAATGACTAGTAAATAGGGATCACATTGCCTTACAACAATACTGAGGAATCAACAATGGTATGAATAACCATCTTGGTTAACTTGAGAGATCCACAAGCACTCAAACCGAGCCATGAACTCTATCAGTGATTGGTCGATCCAAAATTTATCTCATAGATATACTACACATAGAATGCCAAAATGCTTCATAAGCAACTAATGTGATTACTATGCATGCCGCTCCAAATCAGCCTTTGCTGAACACTAGGGCCCATAACACCTAGTGTGCATGAATTTAGCAAAAATAGATCCGAGCCTACATTACATGTTCGTCTATGCCCTTGGCCTGACATTGGACCATAATGGAATGTGAAAATTGATCACACCTAGGTACCAATGAAACATGTTCATCAATAGAACAAAGCCTTACTACATGTATATACAATCATCCGTTAAAGTTGTTTAACAACAGTTGTACCTTAACAAGTGTGACTAGGTATCCGACATTTTTTGGTCATTGAAGTTGTTGCCGATATGATGTGCTCAAAATGTTCTGATAAATGAATTCGATCAACAGTTGGGCACTTTGTCATGACACATAATTTAAATAATAGGCAGCGGTGTCAATCCCAAAGACTCATATTCTCCACATGTGGAATATGTCTCAAATAGGATGTCTAGAAAAAGAATAGCCTTCAAGTACGAGGTGTACTTGGGTGTGGAGATAATTGTAAACACTCAGCGACATGAGTGAGAGGGACCCTTGTTATCCTTACTCCACACTAGCTAAACTGAACTCCTTGAGTTCCTAGACCATGTTGTATCCCATGTGACAACAAACCAAAACCATACCATATAGGCCTATCACTGCAAATTGCAGAAATTGCATGGTACAATACTTCCTCAAAGTTTTCTTTTCTCCAACATGACCTTGTCATGTGTCTGGCAAGAAATATGGAAGAAACATGTACATTCATTCTGGAAACACGTAATCAAAGCATATACAAACAAGAAAAACAACCAAAGTACATACTAAGATTAAGTTAGAAACATACCATGGAGTACCAAAGCCCTGTTTCGAGGGGCTCGGTACTGACACAACTTGTCAACTAAGCACTAAAAAGAAATTAGTGAATAAACACAAACAATCACCTGATTATTATTGCCCGTGTCGTGGCAATCGAAAACCCTTGGGCAGATTGTAAATGACATGGCAATTACCCCATGGTAAATGAGAAGATCTTTCCTTGAAAGTACAAGTGTGAAGGTTCCAATAATTGACCATCAACACTTAGTGAGTGATTTAGTAATGACGAGCTGGGTCTTACCCCAGAAATCTACTCCTTTAGACACTCACAACCAGATCTTTGGTAGACTTGAAAGTCCATAATCCTAGGTTTTTATGGATATTAGTGCCGTCTGAAATGTTTGCTTCTTCTATATACCTTGGTAGAGATAATCCTTTACGAGTTTAATACTTTCAAAAACTCAACTTGATCTTCATACTAAAATGATGGAGTGCTAAAGTAGCATGCAAAAAAGCACTAATGGCAAGACTCTTGCTTGTCCCCATTAGAATCGATGGGTACTCAAATGGAGAAAATTGTACTATATGGATGACAATCACTGATGGATTGCAAGCATATGGCTCTTAGCCATTCCAAAATAGATGTCTCTTAGCCCATGTGGAGTTCATAAGTGACTCTCGATGCTCAAAAATGGCTGAAATGAGCGTCGCAATAGAGAGTCCACATCGTGGTTGGGAGAGGAAGGTATGTAGGGAGAGATCATGGCTGAATATATGGGGAAAAGAGGACCTAATGTGGTCAAAAGCTGAGCACTCAAGTAGTGTGTGGTACTCACTCTCTCGTACTTGACGAGGGCATAAGGTGCAATGTCGATGACACTCCTCGCCAGTGCCCCAACGTCCTGTCTCGCAGCGTAGAGAATGGGAGCTAAGATGAATGGAGGCAATGGTGCGGATCGCACTCAACGGGATGGGCTCAAGGATGTAGGAATGGGTTCGGTTACCTCGTTCCGAGAAGAAGAGAGATTTGTAGTTTGGGACAACGTGTGTGGTGTAATGGCTGAAGCGAGAACCTCCGGATTTCTCCCAAGCCGTGATACATTGGCGTTGTAAGAAGGCCTCATTAACTTGGGAGTCGATCGACGCATCCTTGACCAAGTGACATGCATCCCATCTTCCAAACCATTTCTTGATATGAAGCATCCACCCCGAACTTAGTATTTTGCTCTTGCATGTCTTTTGAACCATTTGACTTGCTTCATATGCGATTCTAGGAAGTCGATGCAAAGGGCTACGTTGTGTCTCACGCATGTACTCCACAACCCTTTGCATGCCCAAGACCTCAATGGGAAGCAATCCGGACTCAAGAAGTAAGAGCATGTAGGGTGTTTGTGTCTTGACTTGGAGAAAGTTGGTGAGAAAACGCTTTTGGACATTCTCAAACTCTTTCCAAGTAGACTTCCCGATGCTTCCACCCCACACCTCCACTCCATAAAGAAGCACCGGTGTCACCAATGTGTCAAAGAGGTACTTTTTGAGAGCCCAACATTTGATCTCTCCTGCATTGCACATGTTCTCAAATGCATAATAGGCCCTCTTTCCGGCTTCCAAGCGACGCATTGCACAATCCTTCCATTTATGATTGGATGGAACCTCAAGGCCAAGGTACTTGAAGTGATCTACCACTTCAAGTTTCTCATTGTTATATACAATGCATGGATTTTCATCATTGAGGGTCTTTACAAGCATAACCTTGGTTTTGGATCCATTCACGATCAACCCGCTATGTAGGCAAAAGCGTTCCAAGACACTCATAAGCTTTTGTGCATCGTCTAAGGTATGTGCCAAGAGCACTACATCATCGGCATAAAGCAAAAGCATGATCACCGCATTTCCAATCTTAACCTCTTCTATGCCTTCTTGCTGCATAAAGTCAAGAACCATGCATTCCAATTCATCAATGAGTAGCCCAAAGAGGGTTGGGGAAAGTGGGCATCCTTGTTTGACACCAATAGTGCTTGCAAAAAATTCTGAAATTCCATCTCCCATACGTAATCGACATATCACTTTTTGGTAGATGCGAAAGACTGCATGCATAAATTCTCTCGGCACTTGAAGGCTTTGCATACGTCTCCAAAGATTTCCTCGTGGTACCATGTCAAAAGCTTTCTTGAAATCCACAAAGCAACAATACAACTTTTTTCCTTTCAATCGAGACGCTTCCATAAGAACTCGAAGAGTGACAAGGTGATCAATAGTGCTATGATGCTTTCGAAAACCTGCTTGGCCAAGTGCACGTTTGCCATTCTTTTCAGCCCATTCACTTATCTTCATCTCCATGATACATCCAAATAACTTTGCCATTAAAGAACCAACCATTATAGTGCGATAGTTGTTCACATTGTTTACATCTCCTCCTTTGTGCAAAGGTTTGATCCAATTTGCACTCCAATCATGAGGCATGCCATACTGAAGTGCAAGGTTAAACATATCGCATATCCAATATCGTGTTTTCTTGCTTGTCCATTTAATCATTTCAGCCTTGACACCTTGAAGGTCACCTGCCTTGCGATTAGCAAGTTTCTCAAGTGCGCGGCATACATCTTCAATGGTAAAGAAGGGAGACATAAACGGAAGGGAGCTACAACACTCCATCTTATCAACATTGGGTTGCTCATAGAGATTCTTACAATGCATATACATATCCTCAAGAGTCAAGTCACCAAAGCTCTCAACGCGCTTGCCTTTTAGATTTTGCCAAAACTTGCCACATGCATGTGCTTTCTCTGGTGCTAAAAGAAGTTGTTTTTCGACTTCCCACCTTCTCCTCTTCTTTTGAATAAGTGCTTTGTATGTGTGTGAACATTCCAAGTAAACTTCCTTGTCTTTGATTGCATCCAATCTTAGCAAGTATTTTCGGGCTTGACTACATTCCATGTCAAACCATTTCTTCTTGGTGCTACCCTTCTTAGACCTTTTGCAAGACATGTGTTTCACAGAAAAGCATTCCTTCGCACAAGAGAAAATTACTTCTTTGAAAACTTTCCACTTGCATTCTAATGTTGGGCTCTCTTGATGCTCTATCATGCTTAACATTTGGTCCACCATATCAGCATATATAAGTGCTCGTTTGAAGTCTAGACGTAGGTACAAATGATTCACATCATGATTGGAGGCTACATGCTCGGGCCGTTTACCACACTTGAGGTCAATACATAACATCCTATGATCCGAGTCCGGATTCCATTCACTAAGTGTAAAGCTTTGTATGCATTCTAGAGTGGCTTCCGAGAACAACATATAGTCAATCACGCTAGCACCGTTGTGCTTTCTACATGTAAAGTCATTGGTGCCTTGCCATAGAGATACACCATTTGCAATGAGCATTCCGGTACTATTGCACATATGTAGAAGTGACTTTCCATAGTGATCCACTTCTTTTGCATCATTAGAACTTTGATTATACATGTATGAGTCATCCATTCTTCTTGAGACATGTGGCATGTCTACTTGTTGTGTGTCGTGTTGTAGCATATTTGTGCGAGCATTCATGTCTCCAAAAACAATGACTTCACCTTGATCCTTGTAATGAGAAATGTCTTCCTCTAGTTCAACAAAGGGCTGATCTCTATCCATATTCAAGCAAGCATAAAAGTTGGAGTCATAGTGAGGAATGTAGCAACCGGCCACAAACATGACTTGACCATTTGGTGGGCTGATTTTCAGCCATAAGTAGCGTTTATACTTATCTTCTTTGACAATGGAAACATCTTTCAAACCCTTTTTGGTCATACATGCTACGCCTCCTTGGCCTCTTCGTTGCTTTGCATTTTTGGCCCACATCAAAGAATGCACATCGTATTTGTCAAATCCAAGAATTCGTTGCGCATCATGCTCCCATGTTTTGACAAGAAGTATCACATCGGAGTCATTGGTAAGCTCATCAATGCCAATTCCCGCATTCCATGGATACCCGTTACAATTCCAAAAGCTTATTCGCAAGCGTGAGTTGGTCTCATAGATCATGTGTCCCTATTTGTTGGGTGGACTTGCATCCTCCTTAAGTGGCTTTTCTTCTTGAGGTGATACCTTAAACTTCTTGCTTCTTTCCTCATATGCTTTGCGATGTACATTTTGTTGCATAATAGTGCGATCCTCATATACATTACAACCTGTTCCTTTGAGGTAGATCCAACCATTGTCAAGGATGATCTTTCTCTTTACCTCATCAGCCATAGTACATACAATAGGTTTTCTCCCGAGCGAGGGACTCCTTGTTTTCCAACTCGATGTGCACCATAAGCCATGATTCCTGACATGCCAAAGTGTGTAGCAAAAAACTCTTCAATAGAAACTGCAAGAGATTGGGGTATTTCCATGCTTTCCTCCTTGATTCCACGAATGACGATGTTCTTTGAGCGTTTTTGTCATTCGTGCAATTCTTGAGTGTCCACATTCTCTACATTCTTTGCTTGGACAACGGCTTGCGTGATAGGAGATGTAGAAACCACATTATCCTTACATATATCAGCCCATGATTTGGATGCATTTCTCATCTCACATACATCATGTCGTATTGTATCTATTGTTTCCCCTTTCAATACATGATCACTCTCAACTTTGCTCAAGCGCTCTTTCAATACATTCATGTCAACAAGAGAGCGTTTACATTCTTGAACTTCATTCTCAAGATGCATCAAGCGTGTTGTTTGCATTTCAAGAACCTTTTTGAGGTGCTCATTCTCCACAACGAGAACTCTTAAAGTACCATTCTCCATTGCAAGTGCGCGCAACTCTTCACCTTGTTTGTTGACGGTTTCTTGTAACGAGATCAAGTAAGCCATGATCATTGCTTCCGTTGTTGTAGATGATGTGGTTGGATTAGCATCCAAATTCCTTGGAGATTTTGCATCATTCTCCATGGCGAGTGTGGCTTTTCCACCCTTGCGAGTTTTGTCTGACATTGCCTTTAAGTTGGCAACAAAAACGCAAAGTTTTGACAGTTTTTTCAGTTCTGAGATGCTGTTATAGCAAAGCCTTCCATTACACAAAAAAATTCTGTCTTTACATCAATACGTAGAGGGCTTCGTGCTCTTCGATTGAGGCTATAGATCACCTAAATCGGAGTTCGGATGAGTAAGTTATGGTCAAAAGAGTGAACTGCTGTCTACTAGGTCAAAAAACGGCTGAGAGAGAGAGAGAGAGAGAGAGAGAATGATGGGCTGAGGAAAATCCCTTATTCTAGTGTGGTGTATACCCCCTGCATATGCTTCTATGCAAACGATGTATGCATGGTAGATTATCCTATAAGCATAGAACAATGTGCTTGGACAACACACTCTCTCATAGAGATGCAACAAAAAACATAAGTCATAGCTTGACCCACCTACCCTTGACAGTGATCGTGATTGTATCATATTGACTTACTTTTGACGCTTTGCCTTGGAAAGAAGTTTGTTAGATTAAATCATTGCAAGCATTCAATAGCTTGTTGTGTCCTTGACAGAGTAGTTGTTATTGTAGCGGAAGCGTAAACAATGATGAGGTGGAATAAAGCAGATAATTAAATTGGTAAGCCCTTGGCTAGAATGATGGTCTCAACAGAGTGAGACAAAATAGTAAGTGCCATGCACAATCTGGAGTGGCTTGGATACATCACAATTTAAGTTATCCTACGTAAAATGTGAACTTATATCCAGATTGCCAGAATCCCAAACCTGTGTGCCGTTTCCCTTGAGCTCAAATCAGTGGGCAATACCTAAGCATGGGTTAGAGGCCTTGCTTCATGTGAATTATACCAAAGCACTTTGCTTTGCACATCACGAAATATTTTTCAAAATAAAGGTTGAAATACAAGAAACCAAGAAGAACTTGAAAGTTTTAATCTTGTCGCCCAGGTGTCTGATAATTCATAAGTAAAAAACTTGCTCGAATCTGGCTCATAGCCATATCTACTACTCTAGTGAGTTATCGTATGTACCATATATATGCCATCTTGGGATGTATTAACATGCAGACACCTTGGCCAGTTCCCCCAAGTTTGTATGCTAATAACATATTCCAACCTTTGGAAATCGTGATGCCAGATGTCGAAATTGAAGCCTTGCTTCATATAAGTTCTCATGGAGTTATGGTGCTCATAGCTAATAGATACTCTTGCCAATTTACAAATCTCATAGCAAAAGAAATTCGGCCTTGTCAAGCATTCATAGATAATTGACCTTGTCAAATTGTACAACATATTGAAAAGCAAAAAAATACTTGCAAGGTATGTACCTCATTATTGTTGTCCTTGTCCATATAGATTTGTCTTGATCGACGGCACCTCTGGAAAACTTTGCCTAGGAACCATGTTGTAGCAAAAATGCAATCCAGAGGACAAGAATAAAGAAACCCTTGTCGGCTTCTTGAACCGTAACAAGTGGTCGGCCATACCGAGCACCTTTGCCTAGAACTTGTCTTAGATACAATAGCAGCACCCATTGGATGGGCATGCCATACAACAGTAAAGCTCCCCCAAATTGATATGCTCATAGCATATTCTGGAATGTGGGTAGGTATTATACCATGAGCATGAAAAAGGAAGCCTTGCTTCTGACATTGCCCTTATGGTTATGCGCATGCCATGCGTAATGAAATGTCTCAAGAGCCAACTCTTGATTGTTGTACTTGTAGATTTTTATATTTAGTTAGTGAGCCTTGCTCAATGATCAAAACATGATCTTGGAGGCCAAGTGGACCTTGCTCCAACATAACAAATGACAAATGCATAATTGAAATTAACTAGATATGGAAAGTGGAAAAAAATATGCATACCTCATTGCCGTGAAGCTTTGGAGCTTCTGCTTATTGATGATTGATTTCAATCACTAAGGTCATTGAAATGGTCCTTGTTCTATGCTCAACTCTCGTTGCGGCCATTTTGTGAAAATCCTTGGATTACGGCGTTGATGTCGAGATCGTTCATGGGTAATTCTTGTTTGATGATGGTATCAGCCATACTAGCCGGAGCCTTGTCCACTTTGTTGTATACTTTCTTTTTATTGCTTGAAACTACTAGCTTCAAGTTTCAACAAAGCATCACTTGCTGAGTACTTCGATCGGTTGTAATTGCTAAGCCTTGCTTAGCATGCAACCCTTGTTGGGATAGCTTGGGATATCTTGCTCGTAGTAAATAACCTTGTTTTTCTAAGTGTCCTTGGCTCAAAGATGCCTGTAATCATAGTAATCACCGCAGGTTCTAGTAATTAGCCGTGCTAATTACTTTGTAAATTCATAAACATTTGCCAAAAAAAATCACTATCAATTTTGAGGAAAACTCAAGAAATTTGGTAACTGTTGTTGCCAGCAAACCTCCCTTCGAGATTGTTGATGCTGAAGTGGGTGCTACTGCTTGAATTTCCGTTGGAAGTTTGCCTTCCGTGTGGAGCTCGCTCAAATTTATTGGCTATGGCAAGGGTTTTTAACTGAAAGCTCCTCTTGAATTCCCGCAAGCCTCCTCTTGAATTCACGATCACTTGCAAATTGCTGTGAATTTTTGAAATGTACAAAAATTTAGCACTTGGAAAAATTGCTGCTGTACCTTCGTCTGCTCACCCCGGTACGACTACTTGCCATGGTGCAAAGAAGAGAGGTTGAAGGGGTGAGGGGGCGGTTGGCCTGTGGGCACCCTCCCTTATTTTAAATAATTTTCCCTAAGGCCAAAGGACTTGGGCATTGAAGTTTGAAAATGAGCTCTTCTTGAGCTATGGCAACAAGGCAGTGCTGCTGTAGAGAGAGACCGCCCGTTCTGGTGCTCCCTGGCTTGCACGCTAGCAACATTGTTCCCCTCCCCCTTATAAACCCAACGAGCCCTCTTGCAAAGGATTTGGCACCCGTCGACTTTGCCTACTTCCCCTCTGTAAGGGTTTCTGCACGCAACCCATGCTTCTTCTCCACGATGCTATACTTATGAGCATGCAAAAGCATGCAAAGTTAAAAGGGCACACCCTCTTTTTCCCAAAAACCTTAAAGCTCCAATACCAGCGTGAAGCCCTAGGGAACTTCCTTTAGGATTCTTCACCCTGTCCCCCTTTCTATAAGCTCTTGGCCATTCAAATCTAGAATCCCATGTCCACATCTAGTAGCCAGCCCTTGCCCTCGGTCCGTGACCCCCTTGGGTTTTCCCTTGGCATTACAATAAGATCATAAGAAAGATATACTCTATCCATCCTGGCATATCTAATACAATTGCCCACATATTTATTAGACCAAGAAAAACTAGTATCATTAGAAATATCAATGAGGTTGAAGTGCTTTAGCAAATATCTTTTGTAGTCTCAACTAGATTATAGGGTGAGACAATCCTCTTAATCACTGGCAACAAGACATCTTGTTTGTAGGAGAGCTCAGAGTAAAGTTAGAAGCATGTTTATGAAGCTACTGTGAAATTGAGAGGAGGGTAGAAAAATATGGCCACTTGTTGGATGTTGAGGATCCAATCCTTATATAATCCTTGATGTAGATGCATGCATGTGCATGGTTGGATGTACCAAGACCCTAGATGTGACAATTCAAAATTTGGGTCGAAGTACCCATTTCATGCCAAATGTTAGGGGTAGCTTCTCCTCGATCATACCAACAACATAGTGTAATGTCATCTCAAAAGCTTCACCTAACAAATAGCTATGGCCAACACACCTTTAAAAGCCTACGCAAATTTTTTTGGCCTTTAATTCAATTCAAATTTCACCAAAATTTAGGGATGCAATCTAAATAATTTCGATATATAGGTTGTGAAGTCAAATCTTAGGAAGCTTATTTGGCATAAATTGCAATTTGAGTCACATAGGTATCTTTGTACGGTAAATGTACTTGTATGTTTTGCATGATTCACTAAGTTCATTGGTCCAACTTTAAAAAGTTGAATTTTGTTTGCTCAAATTATGTCCAAATTTGTGTTATGGTCAAAGCAATCATAAGCAAAAAAATGCAGCAAATATTAGGTGGATTTTTTAGCATAAACATATATGCAAATGTTTTCTGCCTACATGTATAGGTCATCATGGGAAAGCAATGTAATCGATCAAAGCATGATTTGGAAAATTTGCAACCTCTCCAGCTATATAAGAAGAATATCCAACAAGTTACTACCGCTATCGACCCATCGTGTATGGTGCCTGGGACAGACACACACACACACACACACACACACACACACACACACACACACATTCGTACTTATTTATCCAAGAGTTGAACCATGAAAATAAAACTAAATTTTTCTCGAGGATACCTTTTTACCTTGATCAAAACACCTAAGTTTACCTTAAACCATCATATGGCTCGGTTTTTTTAAAAAAAGGGGGGCAACCCTCCTCCTTTTCTTCTCATGGATATACTCCTAAAGTAATGTGTATAGCTTGTGGCATTTATTTCTCTGATATCTTCCCTAACCTTCACGCTCTCTCTCTCTCTCTCTCTCTCCCCCCCCCCCCCCCCGTTTGTACTACAACTCACTGCATACTCAGGGCAACCTAGTGCTAATTCTTACACACTCTCTCTCCCTCTCAACCCTCACTATGCGAGCAGCGGTGGCTGTAGCTGCTGCTTGGGAACCTATAGCTACTGAGTACTATGATTGTGGGGTGTTTTCTCACCTTGAGCAATCTAGATGAACTGAACCCTATAAAAGGTGAGGGTGCTTTGGCCCCTCACTGTCTATGGGGTATTTCTCTTTGCATGTATTTTTTAAAGTGAGGTGTGAGGGCTTTGACACTGTGCAGTCATGGAGGTGGTTAAACTACCGTCTCAAGTCGGTGTTCTCCTTTTTAATGGAACCTTGATGACATACTGTGAAGGTTTTGTACGTAATGCATGAGATAAATCATCTTGTTACTGTGATTGGTTAAGTTTTTTTCGTTGTATAAACATTACATTACATTTTGGAAAGCTATTGGATTCATTAAAAAAAAACCCTTACATATAAAGCAGCTACCGCCTGGCTTGACCTGGGTTAAACAAAAAAAGGGGTGGATATCTTGCCGTGATTGTGTACTATGCATGGGAGTGATTGATAATCATGGTTTGGGTTAATGGTGCTACTATAAACATATTATATCTGCATGGTGGGAGTCTTCCTCTAACTTGATACAAATAGCACAGAGGTACTTCAAACTAGCTCTTTCAAAATTGATCACCCTATTTGGAAGTCTATATTGTGGTTAGTAATATATGGGTTCTTTTGGTAAAAATGTATTGCCCCTTGGGTTGATGTATAATGAGACCTTTGTGAAAATAGGATACGGTAAAAAACATGTACTCTGACAACAATTGTGGCGTTTTTTCTTAGTGGTTATTTTCATGTTTTTGATAAAACTCGGCCGAAAACATTAAAAACTGCATATATATGGTTTTTTGAGAAATGATGGGATGTTACATTACACTCCTGACACTCATAATTAAGAAAATGGTTTATTGTATAAGTTTAGCCCCAAGGGGTGACTCATAGTTATACATTTTGGATTGATTACTACCTTGGAGTAACCTTCACTCTGACAAGTACCGACATAAGTAAAGGGTGCCAATTTATAGGCTAAGCATTGAGGCACAACAAGTATTTAAACTTTGCTAAAACCAAGTTAATTGGATGTAGTTTTATTCTCATTTGATATGCAAACTAAAGATAGATTCAGTAAGCCCAAGGGAGCGTGTATAGCTTAGTTTTGCTTTAAAACTTAGCCAATTTTGGCTCCCTTAAATGAAGTATTGGAATTTTGTAAGTGGTATCTAAAGCCTTTTTTAATTTAGGTTACTTTATGGATTCATGGTACTAGAAGAATTGAAGCTTGACATATCAGGCAAAGTAGTATTGTAATGAATGATGAGAAGTTCTAAGGATTAAGATACTTGGTTTAGAAGGGGTGGACGCCTTATTGTCAAAACAAATATTATTATCTATTTAAGGTCTAATAAGAATTAGGGTTTACTAGAAACCTTAATTAAGTATAACTGGACAGTAAATTTTTTTAACAAAAATGTGGAATACGTTAACACTTTGGATAGTAGGTTTAAGATCTAAAAAGTTGTAAGATGGACATGGATAACAATGATACAATCCATTGACACCTGTAAAACACATCCAAGGCTAAAGTATTTGTTGCCTTGTTTGGATGGATGCAGGTGAGGACTCTATCCTTTCTTGGAACTTTTTTGGCTTAAAGCTATTGTCTGTCCGAGATTACACTTGCTCCTACTACTTGGGAAGTACTTTTTTATTGGATCACTTTCATTGTATACTAGAATGAGGCTTTATTCTCATAAGCCATATACAAAGATAATTCTAAGAATGAGTTGTCTTTGTACTAATTATTGCCTTTTCTCTAAAGCCAACTATCTTTTGAATGTAAAACTTACTTTATGTCTTATTATATAAGTTTAAACAGCCACACACACACACACACACACACACACACACACACACACACACACACACACACACACACACACACACACAAGGTTGGACAAAGTAGACCACGCACTTCAATCATTTCTCTCGTGATTGCAAAATTTCTCTGTTTGAGAGCCGCCTCAATTAGAGCGTGCATGACACCCCTCATGCTTTTGGCTTTCTTGATGCTACAAGATCTGGCCTCCACTTTGCACTTTGTTTCTCTCCTGATCGCAAAATGACCCCTTTTGAGAGACACCTCAATTAGAGCGCGCATGGCACACCTCATGATTTTGGCTTTCTTGATGCTATAAGATCCGGCCTCCACTTTGTGCTTCGCTTGCACCACTCGAATAGGCTCAATGGTGCTGGGTGTAGCACACTCTTGAAGAGACTTTTCACAGCTACATGAGCTCTCAATTTGAATGTAGTATCCATGAGGAAGTTGAGATGGTGAAGTTTTAAGAAATCAAGAGAGGGGAAGGAGATATGCCTTCTTTGTTTTCTCCTGGCAGAATAAAAGGGGGACAAAAGAGGGAGAAGAGAGAGAGGGGAAATTTTCAATAACCCTTTATTTTTTAGTGCATTGATTCAAGGCCCTCTTGTGCCAACCTCTCCCTTCTTTCCATGCTGGCCTCTTCCATGATGGCGAGGGCTCTTTCCACGCTGGACTAAAGAGTTCAATATCTATTATGGTGCTGATGGGAGGCATGACATAGTAGCTGCAATCGGCTAATCCTCAAGAGGAGCGGGATGATGGTAAAGTTTTTTCAAGGTTGTGCTACATCAACTGTGTCAGATTTGAAGCAATGCAGCAAGGCAAGATGAAGACAATATTTATCCAACTATGGTTTGCAAAGCTGCTGCGAGTGCGAGCATGGGTATGCATGGCCCCTTTGTAGTTTACAACATCTACAAGGAGTCTACTCTTCACCTTGTCCTCCACTTGCATGGTAGCATGCACACCTAATTAGTTAAAATACTTGTAAAAAGCTAGTGAATCCATAATATGCTGAAAAAGAATACCAAAATAACCTTGCAACCTAAGTACTTGTGCATTGAGGACTCCGTGCTGAACGTTGGAAGCAGTCCCCGATTGAAATTTGGAAGCCAACATCGGTAGTCCGGAAGTGTTAGCAGAGTTCAGACTCTAGACAATGAGAAACACAATCAGATTCAACTTTCCCTGGGCTTTGTGTCCATGATGGTAGAAGGAGAACCAAAGATTTGCAAATGAGCTTAAGCATGAGGCTAACAAAAGTAAGCATTCAAACTTGCTCTATCTTTGGTCTTTCTCTGATAGAAGCCAACATTAGCTTTTCCCACATCCCTAGTAGTGAACGAGCAATAATTTGCAAGCAGATATCTAGTAAGCAAAAAATGATGACAATGATGGCAAGGAGGACCTCAAAGGCAGGTGTAGACTAGCAATCTGAATTCAGACATCCAGTAAGTAATAGGTGATGACGATGATGATGAGGAGGACCTTAGAGGTGGACACATTAATTGATGGGTGAGCAAGAGACTCTGAGTATGATAAGAAGGCCGGAGCATGGGAGTTGTGCATGGTCACAAACATCATGAATGTTGATGTCCACAACAAGTGGGGGCAGCTTCGCAGAAGAGCTGCAAGTTGGAGCATGAAAAGTAGCTTCGTAATATGGTGAAGAAATATCTCATCTACCAACCATTAGTTTCAAATATCTCATTTGCTTCAAAGCAACGTTTTCTCCACTCGCCATGAGATAGTCTTCACAGCCCAGGAGTTTCATGAACTGTTGCTTTTGCTGCAACATTAGCTTTTTTATTTCAATGTATGATGATCTCATCCCTCGTTCTGAAGGTCTACATAGAGATGAAAGCCAACATTAGTAGTTTTGAAGTGTAAGCAAAGTTAATCATCGACCTCACACATGGTGCTAGATGTGCATACGCTTGATTGATTGTAGTACGTGGACTTAGCTCATGTAGCTTAGTATTTGCAACCTACTAATTGAGACATTCTCCTATAGTGATTGTATTGGAGCTTATAAATTGAGTACTCATCACCACAATGAACCCTACTACAGCTTGATAACCAGCCCAAAACTTTAACGCAAGAGACTTTGTCTGAAGAGAAACCCTAACCTTTCTTACTCATCTAAAAAGTCTCTCATGGGCAAGATGGTCAGAGAATCTTTATCTTGGTGGTGATACACCATTTACATACATCTTGTAGCATCATTTGAAGCGGCTTTGGGTGGAGTCTTAGCAACTATTACCCACAAATTAATCAAGAACCATTGCATCAACAAATTAATAATCTATTACCCACCAAAAATTAACCAAGAACCACATATTACTTCTGAAGTGCTCTTCTAGATGAGTGGATACGCTCATCTATACAATTTTGATGCTGGCTCTTAAGCTCATTAAGGAGCCATGGGTGATCCAAGTTATTATAAGGGTCAAGAAGGAGTGGAAATGACCCTCTACCTTTTCCATTTACTGGCAAGGAACTACAAGGGAAGCGAGCATCATGTTAGCCGCAACATTGCATGTTGATGTACAGCTGGCAAATCAACAAAGCACGAATGCATGTGATAAAATTGACTTTTTTGTTATTCATGCCTCTTGTCAATTACATGTGCATGAATTGATTCTCCATGTTTTAAAGCAACAATGTTGGTACAAACCTTTATCAAAGAAACAAATGTAACCCTATCTGGCTCTATTCCTCTCTACAATGTATCCCTTCAAACATCTGAAGAGACTCCTCACCCTGTCTATTGTGTGTAGCTAGCAAATAAGGCACATGATATTTGTAAGGAAGTCGATCAAATACTGTACGAGCGTCCTCCATGTTGCCACACTTTCCATCATGTAAACAAGGGAGCTTTCAATAAATGGGTTGATATCTAGACCCTTTTGATGACTTGATCATGTACCCATTTGCCCTGCTCTTTGTATGCAATGCTAGAGCATGCTTTGAGAAGTGCAACAAAGGTGACTTTGTTGGGTTGATGATCCTCCCACTCCATTTTTCTTGCACAATGAAGTGCTTCCTATGCTTGACCATGATGTGCATACCCTATGTGAAGCCACATACCTTCAAGGTGCAAGTGTAGGCAATTGCAGATGGAGAGAGGCCTTCCCTTCGTAGTGCAAAAAAACACTGACCCAAGACCTCACACACTGATCCTTTTTTTGAGCACACGCTTCTAGTCTCCCCAAAAAACAAAAACTTGTTGTGTTGACACCTCATCATGCTTTTCTTGTGTATGCTCAACTTGAGTATCCAATGTTGCTTGGCCCCTGGATTTGTCCATTGATTTGCGCTCGCTTTGTTGACACAAACATGGTGATGCTTACAAGATATGCATCAACCATAGAAAATGATAAAAAGGATTGTGTGTGTGAGTGATTGTGCATGTCTGTGAGAGGTGGCTTTTAAGTTCCAAGCTCGGGGGAGTCACTATGTATAAATTTTGTATATCACGTGTGTTCAAGAACTATTTTTAAAACTCCTTATATTTAAGGTATCCTTCTCTATGTGAAAATGTGAGAAATAATAAAATTTAATAACCCCTTCTGTTGCACTCATGTGATAGTCACATAATTATTAAGTGACACCCCCCCCCCCCCCCGGGTTCACTATTTACCACTCATTGAGTTTCAACACAAAAGTCATCTTTGTGCCAAGCACTACAAAACAAATAGAGGCAAGACCTTAGACTTTATATTGTTTCCTTGCACCAAGGGGTGTTTCTTTCAAATATGTGATGGTGTTGGCAAGCTTCATAATGTGGACATCCTTTTCTTGCATTTGTTGTTGGAGAGTTTCAACCTACTCTTTACATGCAATCACCTCTACCTTGAAGTCAATAGCCTTACACAAGACTTTGACATGCATGAGAGAATTCATGATGCACCCTTAACACTCCCTTGATCAATATATATGCCAAATGTGGTGCTACAAAAAGTTATGGATGAGCTTTTTGTATGAATTGTTGCCTTTTGGAGCACATTGATTGCTAGATATGAGCAACATATTTGTGGCAAGGTAGCTCTTAGCTATTTTAACCACATGAAAAGTGAGGGTTTCTCACCAAACAAAGTCTCTTTGAGTGCTTTTATACGCGGATATGCCAAGCAAGGGTAGGCAAGGAAGCTCTGAAAAGTTTTTCTTAGATGCAATATAACCTGGCCATGTTCTTGATGACCATTTTGCCTGAAACGTTGCACATCGGATACATTGAATGTTGGATAGGAAGAAAATCCAAGGAAGAAGTTAAGCATAGATCAGAAGAGCATATTGAGGTGTCAATAGTAACGGGTTTTTATTTTCTGACTCGATTGAATGCTTTGATCAGAGGCATTTTAATGTGGACCATGGATGACTATCCCAGACTAAGAAAATGCTTAGGTGATCTACACTCAAACTCAAACACTATAAATCTTCGTTTTCTCAAGCTTATCTATTGTCATATGTATACATACAGGGCTTCAAACAAGCGGATATAGAGCATGTGTCACATGTGGACCTAGACTTAGTGCAAGTTGGACGCCCTCAAGCAAATCTACGAAGGTCATCAAGAGTATCTTCCAGAGAATCATGAGTTACACGATGGTTTTTTGGGAAGAGAGCCACCGAGGATGTCTGCACAAGCATGGTTAGAGCAGAAGGAGATGTGTGATGACGGTTTGCAATATCCAAAAATTTGATGGGACAAATTTTGCTATTTGGAAAGAGTAGATTCAAGATGTTCTTACACCAGCTGGATCCTATCATGGAGTTCCCAGAGGGCGAGTATACAGATGTTGAGTGGGAGAGACTTGATGCTAAGGCCAAATCTACCCTCCATTTATATTTGGCTGAATCTGTGTACTTTAGTATAGTTGGAGAAAGGACTGCTAGAGATGTATGGGCTAAGTTGTGTTCTAGTTATGAGAACAAAAGTGCCACTAATAAGGTTTTCTTGATGAAGAAGCTGTTTGACCTTTGTATGAAGGAAGAGGGCACTATTTCTACTCACATTAATGAGTTCAATATCATTTTCACTCAGTTGACCACTTAGGGTTTGGTCTTCGATGAGGAAATCAAATGTATCTTCTTGCTATGCAGTTTACCCTCGTCTTGGGATACGTTCTATACTACGATTAGCAACTCAGCACCTGGTACCGAGGAGATTTGCAAGAAATCTCTCGAAGGCAAGAAAGATGGTGATGCGTATGTTACTAGTGATAGACAGAGAGTTCGCACTCAAAGTCGTGCCAAAAGCAAGGAACGTGGGGGCTCACACAGTAAGTCTCGGGGTTCTATGCGTAATGTCGAGTGCTATCACTACCATAAAAAAGGGCATGTGAAGAAGGATTGTAGGAAATAGCACCAAAGCAAGAAGGATAAACGATCCAGTGACACTTCTAAGTCTGATGATTCAAACAAGGGTAAAACAAAGTTAGAGGAGATCAATGTGCTAGAGTCTTCAAATGTTCCTATTGTAGAGACTCTTCCAGTGGTTTTTATGCCACTTACCTCTGACGTATTGGTCTTCACAGCATATCTACTTGTCGAGGCTCTTGTTACAGAAGATGCGAAGTATGCACAGAATCGGATAGTAGATTCTAGTGCAAGTTTCCATGTGACACCACATAGAGAGTGGTTCTCTACTTATTCTCACTCTTCTGGCAAAGTGAGACTTGGTGATGCTTATGAACTAGACATTGAGGTGTTGAAAATGTCAAATTGCATCTAAGGAATGGCACGCACTTTACTTAATGTAATGTCAGACATGTGTCCAAGTTAACTAAGAGCTTGTTTTCTGTTGGTCAGCTTGATGATTTGGGCTACAACACCACATTTGGCAATGGTTAGTGGATAGTACGCAAAGGTAATCTTGCTGTACTCAGAGGTCAGAAGTGTGGTACCTTGTATTCCATGCATGTGTCAGATGTTGGTCATGATTACATATCTATAGTGGAGCTGCCGTCTACTGAGTTGTGGTATTGCCGACTAGGTCATATTAGCCAAAAAGGAATGAGAACTCTGACTCATTTTGGCTACTTATCTATCTTGTCTTATGTTGACTTTCCTATTTGTGAGCACTGTATCTATGGCAAACAGACTAGGTCCGTGCACTTGCCATTGCGTCAAAAGTGAGTTGAACCTCTAGATTTAGTACATAGTGATGTTTGTGGTCCTATGTCAACCAAATCTCTAGGGGGGGATAGCTATTTTGTGACATTCATAGATGACTCTACTCGAAAGGTGTGGGCCTATCCTTTGAAATATAAGGATCAAGTTCTTCCTGTGTTCCAAAAATTCTTAGCACTCGTTGAGAATCAGTCTGGCAAGAAACTCAAGAGGTTGCAGAGTGACAATGATGGAGAGTATGTCTCTAAGGAGTTTGAAAATTTGTGTGCTAAAAGGGGGATTAAAAGGCAGTTTATTGCACCATACACACCAGCTCAGAATGGAGTTGCTGAGCGCACGAATCATACGATTCAAGAACGAGTCACAGCCATGCTTTCTAGGGAAAATCTCACACAAGGCTTTTGGGCAAAAGCCGTCTTGACCGCAATGCACATTATAAATCGTCCACCTAGTACGCCATTGAATTATGAGATTTCACAAGAGTTATAGTCTAAACATAAGCCCCACTATGACCATCTACGAGTTTTTGGTTGTGAAGCTTATGCTAACGTGCCTAAACAACTTCGAAAGAAGTTAGAGACAAAGTCACACAAATGTATTTTCATTGGATATGGTGCAGATGGAGAGATGGGATATCGTCACTACAACAAAAAAAGCTGTCATCGATGCACCGCGTCGATATCTGCGCCGATATAGACGTCCCTGTGAACCTGTCGCTATTTGCGTTGATATCTGCGTGGAAAGGCTTTATTTGCGACGCCGATATCGATGTAAATAGCGACGCAGATATCGATGACCATAACGCAGATATCGACGACCATAATAGAAAATTTTTTTCTTGGGAAGAGGGCAGGTAGCTTGGCCTTTGCCCAGTGAAAAGATGGACACAGCCACCACAGCCAGACTTCCTGCCCTCTGCCCAAGAAAGCGAGCAGCACCAAAATCAACTGTGCTTCCGCAGAAATTCAGAGTTTCTTTCGTTTTTACATAAACTTTTCAAAAAAAAAATTCATGTATATGCCTCCTACATGCTATCCATGTAGGATCTCACATGAGATTTAAGGCCAATGACCATAACGAACCATAACCATAACTTAAAAGCATAACCATAATGAACCATAACCATAACTTAAAAGCATAACCACAACTTAAAACCATAACCGACCAATATAACCACTTTGATCATAACTAGATGAAGGGGATCGGGGAGCACCACAGACGGAGAGTGAGAGAGAGAGAGAAGGAGACACACACACGATGTGGGTGGGGAGACTGTGAAGTGGCAGCTCCCTCTATACAGTATACTCACTATAAGTATAGGGTAACAGTGGGCAGGCGCCCATGACCTGGGCGATCGGTCAAGGCACATAGGCCTTAACCCCAACAACCTCCCACTTAAAGGCCAATGTGCCTTTAAGCAAGATCTACTAGTGTACAACTAATAGAAGGTGAGAGATTCTCTCAACCTATGCCCACTGACTCTCGATGAGCTAGTGCATCCGGCTCTACTGATAGACAAACATCCCGCTGCGGAAGCCACACAGAGCTAGCTCTAAGCTCTGCAAAGAGTCTACAAGAGCTCATGCACTCCTACAAGTATCGGTCCAATACCTGCAAACCTCCTCTATGCTCTATGCCGAGATCAGTCATCGAACGACTGATCAACCCTGCTGCAAATTCTCCCACTGCAGCTGCTATGTCGGGCCTCGAGATCAGCATCTCGTACATGAGGACACCGAACGTTGATGCAACTCTGGCAATCTCTGCCACCTCCAACTTAGAACTCAACTCATGGCAATCCTGTCCCCTATCATAGAGACCATGGCACTTTGACTCCAAGCTCTAGAGTGACTCCTCGTGCCCACCACATATCACATGTGTACCAAGACTATCAATCTGTCCTGAATCTGCATCAAGCTCTGGCATAAGCATATCAAGAAATGACTCCACAATAGCCGACATCTCAGCATCCATGTGAGTCATCTCTGTTATCACCTCTGATGACTCATCCTGCTGTGACTCACTAGAGCTATTCCACTCTACCTGTGCATCCGTAGACGCAACCTGCACAACAAGGTCACTGCTCTACACTCCATGCAAAGCATCCTGCAACCCACAAGAAAAAGAGACTCGCCTGCTCTCTCGCTCTCTACCTGGCTGCATGATCACAGAGAGAGCACCGTCTCTCGCGTGATCCACATGCAATGGGTAACCTGTACCACTCCTGGCACCTCTCGCAATCACTAGCGAACCCAAATGCATCACAAAATCTCGCTCTCGTAGCAAAATCTGACATCCACAATCTCTAAGCTGACCAATTGAGATCAAACTCACTGTCAAATCTGGTACATAGCGCACATGTCGTAACAAGTAAGATGCACCACTCGGTAATGACAGTCTCACATCTCCTGCACCTACTATCGCATGCACCGATCCATCAGTCAAACGTACACTACCAAGCATCCCGCTAGAATAGCTACAAAACCATTCACGATGCGACGTGACATGAAACATAGCATCTACGTCTAGCAACCATTGCGAAGGGAGTGCACTATCCACATGTATAGCATCTCCTGCATAACTCGAGGTAAAAGTGACATCCCCGTCACTAGTATACTCCGACACTACATCTGCCTCAACTGTCAAAGCAACTGAGTCCATGGCATCACTACATACATCTCTGAGACTTCCATGTCTCCTACGATGTCGCATACGACGAAAACAGCGCCGTCTAACGTGTCCAGAATGACCACAATACCAACATGTCACCTGTCGGCGTGTTCGTGAATGTACATGTCTCACACGAGTCCGTGATGACTCATATCTATCATACATTTCATGTAATCTGCACCAAAGTGCTCTCGAAGTAGTCTCATATATAACAAGAGCATATACAGATTCCGCAAGGTGCAAAGAGAGTGTAGATAGTGCCGTCTCCTCTAGCTCCTGCCATTGATCGTCAGACATGTTTGAAGGTCTACCTGCATCACCACTCAATGGTCCATGAAACCCTCGCTGTGTCAATGCGTCAAGCATACACTCTCTCCATGCCGCAAAGTCTGACCCATCAAACAGGCGCATCTGTGAGAGGTCACAATCTGATCGATCACCTGTCTCTGCCATGAGCACAATGTAGCAAACTAGAAAGATAAACCACCTCACCAACAACACCTGGAAACTGTCTACCAATATGGCCAGAAACACAATGTAAAACCTGTGAGACACACTCCAAAATAGAGCCCCGCAATGTCAATACAAGCCTCGCCTGCTCTAGTATCACACTGCAATCTGTGAGCTAATCACCAAGCCCACACTGTGCGGTATCGATGCATACACACACACAAATCTCCCACCTGGAGAGAACACCGTACGCAAATGCTGAGTGCAACCCGCAATCTCTACCTAGATCGCATAAATGATACGTATAACTCCTGGGAAAATTTTGCCAGAGTTTTGTCAGTAAAATGGCCACAAAACCAGTAACCAAACTGACTACACGCTCAAAACCATGAGCAACCAAAGCGCATCAAACTGCACTCCAAATGCATGCACCAATCTCCACACTTTGCATACATCATTGCAAACACCTGCAAATCTAGTACACAAATATCTGCTCTACCTGTGACTGCCAAAAAACATGCTCGAGGCATACATTGCCAAGCTCAAAATGCAATCACATTAGTCTCCCTGAGCATCAAACCACATAAGGCATACATCGTATCCTCCCACCTGTGAGGAAACTTGCAGCAAATGTCACTCTCACATCTGAGAGCAAACCATGTGTGAAATCCTCGACACACAATAAACAACTGCTGCTGCAGAAAATTCAACGTTCAGAATTTTAAAATTCTGATATGACGAGCGCGTTCGGAGCGTGCCAAAACCCCAAGGTAGACTCCTGGATCACATGTATCCGAGTCCGGGTGTGAAAGCTATGCCAAAAAACCTCCGTTTCGACCCAAAAACGCAGCATAAACTGCCAAAAGAGGGCTGAAAAATGCAGCTCCTCAACCGTAGCTCGAATGAAGTTTTTGATGGCTCGAATGGCTTCGAAAGGAGGGTAAATCGCCAGGACACCTGGTGAAAACGCTCTTGGAAAGCTGAATTTGCCGATGCTGAAGTCGAAACCCTGTTTGCACTCTTGAAAGTGTGCGCGCGCGTGGACGCGATTTCGGGAATGAAACTGGCTCTCCGCTGTCGTCGTGACTGTGCATACACGCGCTCCCTCCGCACCTACGCTCTGATACCAATTGAAGGGGATCGGGGAGCACCATAGACGGAGAGTGAGAGAGAGAGAGAAGGAGACACACACACGATGTGGGTGGGGAGACTGTGAAGTGGCAGCTCCCCCTATACAGTATACTCACTATAAGTATAGGGTAACAGTGGGCGGGCGCCCATGACCTGGGCGACCGGTCAAGGCACATAGGCCTTAAGCCCAACACTAGAAACAAAATTAACAATAACCATAAGCATAACCAGAAAGTTAAACATAACCATAAACAAAACGTGAACCATAACTATATATGTCTATACAAGAATAGGAGAAATAACCATGTCTATACAATGACAATGACAATAACCATGAGGGTCAGGAAAACAATAACTATCTAAAAAATAATCATAACCATATATATATGTCTATACAAAAGGAGACACAGAAGCGTGTCTGTGTCTCACAAAGCATATATATGAAATCCGGTCCACTGATGACTAGGCGTCACAACTTGCACATAGGACAACTCACAAAATTAGTATTGATATTACTTCACATATACTTAATTAAATCAACTCACACATATTAACATCTCACCTCAAGCGATCAGCGAGACTGTAAGGCCGCCTAGTCTACGGGCTCTCTTGAAGCATCAAGATCATTCAATACTTCATAGATACCTCTGCGATATCCATCTGACTTCTCCTGACGTGTCGGGGCTTGATGCATCGCAAGATTCTGCGTTTATACAAAAATCAGAGTAATAAGAATACATGATTCATCGCGTTTTAAGAAACGCCATAGTTAAGATTGGATTAGAAACTCACAAACTCATAGCGAAAGGTGTCGAAGCCTCCGTTGCCAGGATGAGATGTCCCCCTAGTCGTCTGTCGTATCTGCGCGGCCTTAGGCTGCTGTCTGAACTGCGTGGCCGCTGTCCGCTCATCCTCCCTGATCTGCAGCCACATCTCGTGTGGGATGCCCGAAGGCTTCGGCAAGCCGGTCTTGAAAGCCTTCCGAGCTGCATCTCGTCGATGTTTCATGGTGTCCCGTGCAACACCCTTGATCCACCTTCTCGGAACAACGTCAGAACCCAGAGCAGGTTGGTACTCTCTCAGGATGGTCTCCACTATGTAAGTGAATTTGTCTTTTTCCTGCTGATCCCAAGACGTCAAAATGCTGGTCGAAAACTATAGCTCCGTGAGCTGGCGAATCCGCTGTCTCATCTCAGTCCCGACTCTATCCATGTCGAAAGAACCATCTGGCCGTACAGTATAGAGCTTGGAGGCACTAGGATCGTGTGCCCCCCAAGGTGTCCGAGGTGTGCCAAGACGTGCCAACTTCCTCAACATGTCTTCAGGAGATAGGCGCACGGCTTCTGGTGCTGCTTCGTTAGCGTTCTCCTCGCTTTTCTGGAAGAAGGCATCCAACATCTCCTCCATGCCGTTGTCTTCTGCTTGTAAGTCCTTTTCTGCTTCCATCCTTGGCTCTATATTGGTCGGACCTTCACGCATAATCCTTTTTCTCTCTCTCTCTCAGATGTAGGTGCTATGTCGCAAAAATCAATGCCCGTTCTGTAGGAGTCGTATCGTAGATTCTGTACGGTTTCTTTAGCAAACTCTCCGTACTTATGCACATGCTCATTACATATCCTATGCTTGCGCAGGATTTGATACTTGCAGAGCATACATGAGCATGCAATCTTTTCCTCCATGTTAGTTGATGACGTTGCCATCTACAATGATTATGAATGTTGTTTTAATATATATACTCCACACAATGTAAACTACCTCGCATTCTCTAGTCTTGCCCAATCTCCGTACACCTTGGTCCAGAGGTGTACGGAGATCAGGACCACCGGGTCAAAATCTCGTCTTTATTGGTCAAATCCTATATGGGTAGACACCTATGTGCACTGCCAGGTGTACATGGCAATGCATGTACGTAGCGGGCAAAACCCCTTTGCCTCTTTTAGTTCCATAGTTTCTTCAACATCCAACGGCTATCCGTTTCTTCTATCTGTTTGACCTACGGCTTGCCATACGCGCTCTTGACATTTCTTTAAGACTACCTAATGGACTACGGATGGTTTCGATAGGCGTAGAATCAGTTTTTGAAGTCCGTTTGCGTTTTTTCGTAGAAAAACGCAATCGGATTTGACCTACGACTTGTGTATTTGGCGTTTCTTCTATCCGTTTGACCTACGGCTTTCCATACGTGCTCTTGACATTGCCTAAAGACTACCTAAACGTCTACGGATGGTTTCAGTACGCATAGAAGCCATTTCCAAAGTCCGTTTGCGTTTTTTTGTAGAAAAACGCAACCGGATTTGACCTACGGCTTGTGTATTTGGCGTCTCTTCTATCCGTTTAATCTACGGCTTGCCATACGCGCTCTTGACATTGCTTTAAGACTACCTAATGGACTACGGATGGTTTCGATAGGCGTAGAATTGGTTTCCGAAGTCCGCCTGCGTTTTTCCATAGAAAAACGCAATCGGGTTTGACCTACGGCTTGTGTATTTGGCGTTTCTTCTATCCGTTTGACCTACGGCTTGCCATACGCGCTCTTGACATTGATTTAAGACTACCTAATGGACTACGGATGGTTTCAGTAGGCATAGAAGCCATTTTCGAAATCCCTTTGCGTTTTTCCGTAGAAAAACGCAACCGGATTTGAGCTACGACTTGTGTATTTGGCGTTAATTCAAACCCATTGACCTACGGCTTGCCATATACGCTCTTGAAATTACTTTAAGACTACTAAATGAACTACGGATGGTTTCGGTAGGCATAGAAGCCATTTCCGAAGTCCGTTTGCGTTTTTTCGTAGAAAAACGCAACCGGATTTGACCTACGGCTTGTGTATTTGGCGTTTCTTCTATCCGTTTGACCTACGAATTGCCATACGTGCTCTTGACATTGCTTTAATACTACTTCATGAACTACGGATGGTTTCGGTAGGCATAGAAGCCATTTCCAAAGTCCGTTTGCGTTTTTCCGTAGAAAAACGCAACCGGATTTGACCTACGGCTTATGTATTTGGCGTTTCTTCTATTCGTTTGACCTACGGCTTGCCATACACGCTCTTGAAATTGCTTTAAGACTACTTAATGAACTCAGGATGGTTTCGGTAGGCATAGAAGCCATTTCTGAAGTCTGTTTGCGTTTTTTCGTAGAAAAACGCAACCGGATTTGACCTACGGCTTGTGTATTTGGCGTTTCTTCTATCCGTTTGACCTACGGCTTACCATACACGCTCTTGACATTTCCTAAAGACTACCTAATCGTCTACGGATGGTTTTAGGTAGGCATAGAAGCCATTTCCGAAGTCTGTTTGCGTTTTTTCGTAGAAAAACGCAACCAGATTTGACCTACGGCTTGTGTATTTGACGTTTCTTCTGTCCGTTTAACCTACGGCTTTCCATACACGGTCTTCATATTTCCTTAAGACTACTTAATGGACTACGGATGGTTTCGATAGGCGTAGAATCAATTTCCGAAGTTCGTCCGTGTTTTTCCGTAGAAAAACGCAATCGGATTTGACTTACGGCTTGTGTATTTGGCGTTTCTTCTATCCGTTTGACCTACGGCTTGCCATACGCGCTCTTGACATTGCCTAAAGACTACCTAATAGACTACGGATGGTTTCGGTAGGCATACAATCAGTTTTCGAAGACCGTTTGCGTTTTTTCGTAGAAAAACGCAACCGGATTTGACCTACGGCTTGTGTATTTGATGTTTCTTCTGTCCGCTTGATCTACGGCTTGCCATACACGCTCTTGACATTGCCTTAAGACTACCTAATGGACTACGGATGGTTTCGGTAGGCATAGAAGCCATTTCCGAAGTCCGTTTGCGTTTTTCCATAGAAAAACGCAACCGGATTTGACCTACGACGTAAAAGCCGTTTATGAAGTCCGTTTGCGTTTTTCCGTAGGACAACCCAACCGGACTTCAAAAATGGCTTTTATTTTGGGCGTTTCTTCTATTTGTTTGACCTACGGCTTGTTATATGCTCCCGCCCAACCTTTTTTGAGGAGGAAGCTTGTCTCTAAGAGCAACAACGACGCTGTTGTTGCTCCCTAGAGGACTTTCATGTGTAAAGGTGAGAGTTGAGCTTTGAATGTATTTTGAGCTGGTCAAATGAAGTCATAGGCTGCATCAGACGATCCAGGTCACTTTGCCTCGACATGCACAACGCCCGGTCAGACTATTGACCGTGGAGGAGATTGATGAGATCCGCCAACGACAGCTGGATCTCCTATGATCTACCTATCCCAACTAGCTGTTTTAGCCGTTTAGTCCACACCCAACAGTTCAGGATTCCATAATATTTTATTGTCATTTTGTCATCTTTTTACTCTGACTTTGTATCAGATCCACCACATTGTAACTTTCTTGTCTCATAGGTCACTTTGGCCTTTCGAAAACGTTAATATAACATTTCATTTCATTTCTCTCTTTAATTTTTCTTTCTTTAATTTTAATTTCCTACGCGCATACATTAATTTTCTCTCTCTCTCTCTCTCTCTCTCTCTCTCTCTCTCTCTCTCTCTCTTTCCTACACACACACACACACTTCTCTCTCTCTCTCTCTCTCTCTCTCTCTCTCTCTCTCTTTCCTACACACACACACACACACCGCTCTCTCTCTCTCTCTCTCTCTCTCTCTCTCTCTCTCTCTCTCTGTCTTTCTTTCCTACACACACACACACACACCGCTCTCTCTCTTGCCTACACACACACACACCGCTCTCTCTCTCTCTCTCTCTCTCTCTCTCTCTCTCTCTCTCTTTCCTACACACACACACACACACACGATGTAGAGAGAGAGAGAGAGAGAGAGAGAGAGAGAGAGAGAGAGAGAGGGGTTGGGGGGGGGGGGGGGGGGCGGAGAGTGACATAATACCTGCGCAGCAGGTTTCGGCCACGATTTGAGTAGACGAAAACGGCCCCTACGCGCGCGGATTTCCCTTTTTCCCCCCAAATTTTTTAGCGTCGCAATGAGCGTCGATATAACCGTGGGTGGCTGCGTCGATATAAGCGTGGCAAATAAAGCCTTTCCACGCGTATAGCGATGCTCATTGCGACGCATATATCGATGCCTATATCGACATGCTCTAATTCCGTCGATATATGTGTGGAAAGGCATGGCCGTCGATATATGATGCGTCGATATCTTCATGTTATGTTGTAGTGCGTCTCTGGCACCCGGAATCTCGTCGAGTCATCCGTAGTTCAGATGTGATCTTCAATGAGTCGAAGATGCATAAACAACCTATCAAGGAAATAGAGGTTCGGAGAGTCACTTTTGAGGATGTTGCTCAGAGACAATGAAATCAACTCAGCGGGCTTGTGATGTACCTTCCACTAGCAATGCTCTAGAGGGAGCGGATAGCAATGGTCAAGGAGTGAGATGGTCTACTAGAGTCTCTCGTCCACCTGCGCATTTTGAGCTAGGTCTAATTGATTACATCATGTTGACCGATTGTGGTGAGCCAAGCTGTTACCAAGAAGCCATGACGATGGATGATGTGGTGAAGTGGGAGCAGGCTATGGAATCTGAGTATAACTCAATTCTGGCTAATGACACTTGGGACTTGGTAGAACTGCCAAATGATGCGAAAGCTTCACCTTGCAAATGGGTTTACAAGAAGAAATTGGCCTCCGGTGATCCAAATCCAAAGTACAAGGCTAGACTTGTAGCCAAAGGGTTCAAACAACAAAAGGGAGTCGATCTTGATGAAAAATCTTCTCGCTTGTGGTCAAGATGACAACGCTTAGAACCAAACTTGGTCTTGTAGTGATTGAGGACATGGAACTTGTCTAAATGGATGTGAAGACATCATTCCTTCACGGGGATCTCGATGAGGATGTTTACATACAGCAGCCTGAAGGGTTTGTTCAGGAGACCACATCTCGTGAGGAGTTAGTATGTAAGCTCAAAAGGGCACTTTATGGCTTAAAGCAAGGTTCAAGGTAGTGGTATCATAAATTTGATGCATGCATGACATCTCAAGGGTATAAAAGGAGCGAAGAGGATCACAGCTTGTACACAAGAAAGCTAGATGATGGCTTGATAATCATTCTAGTTTTGTATGTTGATGACATGCATATAGCTGGGAAATCCATTGCGAAAATTGCTAACTTGAAGAAAGCACTTAGCAATAATTTTGCAATGAAACATTTGGGGGATGCTACACACTTTCTTGGCATGCAAATCAAAAGAGATCGCAAGTGTCGTATTCTCAGGAAACATACATTGAGAAAGTTTTGCAACCACTACAACAAAATAAGGTGTCATCGACGCTGATATCGATGCGGCGCGTCGCTATACGCGTCGCTGTGAAACCAGTCGCTATTTGCGACGCGTATAGCGACACAGATTGCCACGCATATAGCGACGCAGATTGCCACCCACATAGCGACGACCATAAAAGAAATTTTTTTTCTTGGGAAGAGGGCAGGTAGCCTGGCTTGTGCCCAGTTAAAAGATGGACACAGCCACAGCCAGACTTCCTGCCCTCTGCCCAAGAAAGCGAGCAGCACCAAAATATCAACCATGCTCTCGCGTGCAGAAATTTCGGCAGAGTTTCCTTTGTTTTTACATAAACTTTAAAAAAAAAACCATATCATGTATACGCCTTCTACATGCTATCCATGTAGGATCTCACATGAGATTTAAGGCCAATGAAACACAACCGTACCAACTGAAAAGCATAACCATAACTTAAAAGCATAACCATAACGAACCATAACCATAACTTAAAAGCATAACCATAACGAACCATAACCATAACTTAAAAGCATAACCATAACTTAAAACCATAACCATAACTTAAAACCATAACCATAACGAACCATAACCATAACTTAAAAGCATAACCATAACTTAAAACCATAACTTAAAACCATAACTTAAAACCATAACCTGCTATAACCACTTTGATCAAAACCATAATCCAGATAACCATAACCATAAACAAAATTAACAATAACCATAAGCATAACCAGAAAGAGAAACAATAACTGTCTATACAATGACAATGACAATAATCATAACCATAAGGGAAATAATAACTGTCTGAATACTAACTGTTTGTACAAAAAAGAGACACAGAAGCGTGTTTGTGTCTCACAAAGCATATATATGAAATCTGGTCCACTAATGACTAGGCGTCGCAACTTGCACATAGGACAACTCACAAAATTAGTATTGATATTACTTCACATATACTTAATTAAATCAACTCACACATATTAACATCTCACCTCAAGCGATCAGCGAGACTGTAAGGCCGCCTAGTCTACGGGCTCTCTTGAAGCATCAAGATCATTCAATACTTCATAGATACCTCTGCGATATCCATCTGACTTCTCCTCACGTGTCGGGGCTCGATGCATCGCAAGATTCTGCGTTTATACAAAAATCAAAGTAATAAGAATACATGATTCATCGCGATTTAAAAAATGCCATAGTTAAGATTGGATTAGAAACTCAGAAACTCATAGCGAAAGGTGTCAAAGCCTCCGCTGCCAAGATGAGATGTCCCCCTAGTCATCTGTTGTACCTGCGTGGCCTCACGCTGCTGTCTGAACCGCGTGGCCGCTGTCCGCTCATCCTCCCTGATCTGCAGCCACGTCTCGTGTGGGATGTCCGAAGGCTTCGGCGAGCCGGTCCTTAAAGCCTTTCGAGCTGCATCTTGTCGATGTTTCAAGGTGTCCCGTGCAACACCCTTGATCCATCGCACCGGAACAACGGAAGAACTCGGAGCAGGCTGTTACTCTCTCAAGATGGTCTCCACTATGTAAGTGACTTTTTCCTTTTCTTGCTGATCCCAAGACGTCAGAATGCTGGTCGAAAACTGTAGCTCCACGAGCTGGCAAATCCGCTGTCGCATCTCAGTCCCGACTCTATCCATGTCAACAGAACCATCTCCCCGTACAGTATAGAGCTTGGAGGCACTAGGATCGTGTGCCCCCCAAGGTGTCCGAGGTGTGCCAAGAGGTGTGTCGAGAGGTGTGCCTGGGTAGGACGGGGATCGTGAGCGAGGAGGGGTCGAAGTATCTGTGGACCCTCCCCCACAGCAACCACCACCTCCACCTGACGATCGCTGAGATCGGCGAGTGCGCCTGTGCTGCGGAGATGAGGACGTACCCACCTCTGCCCCACCCCTAGGTGTCGAAGCGACCATGATGGGAGAAGAAGACGTCGTACCCATAGGCGTCCTGAACCCCGTAGGCATCCCGCCCCTAGGCGTCGGACCCTTGGGTGTGAATCCCGGAGGCGTAGTACCCGTGCCTCTGGCTACCCAGTACTGAGAAGCCTCTGCCATCTGAGCACGCGTCATCTGTGTAACGAAGCCCATGAATGCATCTGCACTCATGGAAGCGGGATCTGGAATCTCGTCTGCCATACTAAAGTCCTGCACAAAGAAAGTAAAATAAAGCGTCAGAACACAGTTGTTTAAATTAACTTTAAGCTTAACTTTAAATCAAAGTCTTCACACAAACACTTACAGGCCTAGGCCTCGACGAGTGAGGCATCATCGATAAGATCTTGCACCGTATCATCGTCTATCTCTAGTTGCAAACATAACTCTGCCCCAACTCGTTCTGGCAGACTGTCTTCATCCATTGCATCTTCATCTACAAGTGTCAATTCTGGCTCGTCTGTGTCATCCCTCGTATATTTGTTAGCTTCCTCTGCCATACCTTCGTCCATCTCATCTAATGTCACAGTAGTATGGACGTCGTCTGACTGACTTTCCTCCAGGAGATCTTGCCCTTCAAATACTTGCTTATTTCTTGGAGCAACTTGAACCACAAACCACCATTGTCGCTCTCGAGGGTCCGGTACAAAGACCACTTGCTCGCAATGTTCGAGGAGAGCAAATGTGTCGCTCGCATCTGTCCAAATCTTTGTAGAATCTATTTGCACAAGTTTGTTTCCATCTCTGCGTATCGTTGCATTGCGACCAGAAGTAATCACCTTGAACCACTTCACATCCAACAAAAACATCTCAAACTGCCTGAAGCTTACTTTCAGGATATCTGACACCAGACCACAGTAATCCAGGTTGCTAGTGCTCTCATTCGTGTCTCTAGCACTGGCCCCGCTCTTTTGCATGAAACTAACCATTACCCCACTGTCAAACGTGTTTCTTCTGCTGTCAATTTGTTGTGTTCTGAAATGCTTTCCATGCGACCATAGTGCCATGTATGTATGATACTTCCAGTCACATCCAATAGCCAGCTCTTCCTCTTCTAGAGATATGGGTTCTCCGATCTGTCGAGCTGCTCTCACTGTCTTGTCCAACCATGCCATTGTAGGGAATTCAGGTAGAGGAGCGAGATAGTCTGGCAAGGGTAAGCCTCTAGTCGTTCGACTTCGCCTGAAATCCTGTCGCTCTAGATTGCGTCTCTCTTTCTCTTCTTCATACCTTTCAAGCCATGTTTGCATCGGCGCTGAATTTAGTATACAGAACTTCATGATCTTTTCTCGCATGGCCAGGTTCATTTTCTTCGGCACCCATTGCCCTTGCGGCTCCTCTCCCACCAGTCTTGCATCCTCCTCATCGCTCCATAGTCGAGGCATTTCTGGGTCAGAAACGGATAGAAATTCGGTCGTCAATACAAGAGACTCTTGCACCAGCCATCCTTCTGCCATGCTCCCCTCTGGACGCACTTTTTGGCGAACAAAACCCTTAAGTGTTTTCATGAACTGCTCTAGAAAGAACATCCAACGGCTGTGGACTGTACCTGCCACTGCAACCTTATCTACTACATGGACGAGCAAGTGCATTTGGATAGTTAGGCAGCTCGTGGGTAGATACTTCTCAATCATGCAAACTGCCTCAATGGAGTTAGCCCTTGCGACTGCAATAGATTCCTCCCGTATCTCCTTGGAAGAGATCCACCGCACTAGCTCTGAAATCTTGTATATGCAGGTCCGCACTTCCTCCGTTAAACACCCCTTGATCGCAATTGGAAGAATGAATTGCAAGAACTTATGCCAGTCGTGCGATTTCAACCCTGACAGTTGATCGTCACGGGTGAATGCTATCTTGAGACATCGCATATATCCTGTTGGCATCCTGAACTCTGAAATCACCCTTTTCACTTGTCGCTCTTCGTTTTTTAGCAATACCCATGGCGCTCTTGGAAGTTTTGTCTGACCAGCTGCATTAGTGAAAGGCCACAGCTCTGGCATCTTTCCAACCGACTGCAAATCATCTCGTGAAGCTCGATTGTCTTTCATTCCCATGATTGTCTTCCAGAGGAGCTCTCCCACATTTTTGAATATATGCATTGGATCCAGCATATGGTTAATTAGTAGATCACCCCAGTATGACAACGTATGGAGAATGGACAAACGTTTCATTCCTGGAACAGGTTGCCTCTCATGTTGCTCCCATTGGCGACGCCACTCTTGTACATGCATAGGACGACATTCGACGCGACCAAGCTGGCCTTCGCGCAAGTGATGGCCATCTGGAAGATAACGGTGGTGGCCTTGATAAATTGTCTTTCGAAGAGAGGTAGAATAGCGCACATCCAAAGACTGCCCGCAAATTGGACATGCATTGTATCCCGAAGTTGTTAGTCCTGCATATATCAAATCATGAATCAGGCCAAGGCAAAGGGCTTGCGAATAGCGAGAATAGGCGCACGGCTTCTGGTGCTGCTTCGTTCGCGTTCTCCTCGCTTGTCTGGAAGAAGGCATCCAGCATCTCCTCCATGCCGTCGTCTTCTGTCTGTAAGCCCTTTTCTGCTTCCATCCGTGGCTCTATATTGGTCGGACCTTCACGCATAATCTTTTTTCTCTCTCTCTCTCAGATGTAGGTGCTATGTCGCGGAAATCAATGCCCGTTCCGTAGGAGTCGTATCGCAGATTCTGTACAGTTTCTCTAGCAAACTCTCCGTACTTGTGCACATGCTCATTACATATCCTACGCTTGCACAGGATTTGATACTTGCAGAGCGTGCACGAGCATGCAATCTTTTCCTCCATGTTAGTTGACGACGTTGCCATCTACAATGATTATGAATGTTGTTTTAATATATATATATATATATATATATATATATATATATATATATATATATATATATATATATATATATATATATATATATATATATACTCCTCACAATGTAAACTACCTCGCATTCTCTAGTCTTGCCCAATCTCTGTACACCTCGGTCCAGAGGTGTACGGAGATCAGGACCACCGGGTCAAAATCTCATCTTTATTGGTCAAATCCTATATGGGTAGACACATACGTGCACTCCCAGGTGTACATGGCAATGCATGTAGTAGGCAAAACCCCTTTTCCTCTTTTAGTTCCATAGTTTTTTCTCTGTCTACGTACCCTATCTCTCGTTCTTTCTCTCTTTATCTCGCTCTCGCTCTCGCTATCTCTCTTTCTCTCTCTCTCTCTCTCTCTCTCTCTCTCTCTCTCTCTCTCTCGATCTCGCTATCTCTCTTTCTCTCTCTATTTCCCTATTTTCCTATCTCTCTCTATTTCTCTATTTTCCTATTTCTCTACCATAACTCCTGGAGCTCCACTTCCCTATCTCTCTCTCTCTCTCTCTCTCTCTCTCTCTCTATATATATATATATATATATATATATATATATATATATATATATATATATAACTCTCTTTCTCTATCTCTCTATTTCCTATCTCTCTCTCTCTCTCTCTCTACTTACCTCTCTCTCTCTCTCTCTCTCTCTCTCGCTCTCTACTTCCCTATCTCTCTAATGATTGAACGAGTGACTGATCTAGGGAGATCTAGACGCCCACGAATGAGGAGGACTACACAACATCGACAAAGGCTGCATAAGAGGATCTAGCTAGGTCACTTTGGCTGGACATGCACAACGCTCGGTCAGAGTACTGACCATGGAGGAGATCTACCTATCCCAACTAGCTCGTTTAGCCGTTTAGTCCACACCCAGCAGTTTAGGATTCCATAATATTTTATTTTGTCATCTTCTTACTCTGACTTTGTATCAGATCCATCACATTGTAACTTTCTTATCTCATGTCTCATAGGTCACTTTGGCCTTTCGAAGACGTTAATATAACATTTCATTTCATTTCTCTCTTTAATTTTTTTTCCTTAATTTTAATTTCCTTAATTTTAATTTCCTTAATTTTAATTTCCTAAGCATACATTAATTCTCTCTCTCTCTCTCTCTCTCTCTCTCTCTCTCTCTTTGATTACCTACACACACACACACATTTCTCTCTCTCTCTCTCTCTCTCTCTCTCTCTCTCTCTCTCTCTCTCTCCCTTTCCTATACACACACACACACACACACACACACAGATTTCTCTCTCTCTCTCTCTCTCTCTCTCTTTCCTACACACACACACCTCTCTCTCTCTCTCTCTCTCTCTCTCTCTTTCCTACACACACACACCTCTCTCTCTCTCTCTCTCTATTTCCTACACACACACACACACACATACACACACCTCTCTCTCTCTCTTTCCTCTACACACACACACACCGCTCTCTCTCTCTCTCTCTCTCTCTCTCTCTCTCTCTCTCTCTCTTTCCTACACACACACCGTTCTCTCTTTCCTACATCCTTGAGCCCATCCCGTTGAGTGCGATCCGCACCATTGCCTCCATTCGTCTTAGCTCCCATTCTCTACGCTGCGAGACAGGACGTTGGGGCACTGGCGAGGAGTGTCATCGACTTTGCACCTTATGCCCTCGTCAAGTGCGAGAGAGTGAGTACCACACACTACTTGAGTGCTCAGCTTTTGACCACATTAGGTCCTCTTTTCCCCATATATTCAGCCATGAGCTCTCCCTACATACCTTCCTCTCCCAACCACGATGTGGACTCTCTATTGCGACGCTCATTTCAGCCATTTTTGAGCATCGAGAGTCACTTATGAACTCCACTCACACCACGTGACATGTTCATTTGGTCCCATAGGTCATATTTGACCTCCCAGGACGATAATAGAACTATCTATCTATCTATCTATCTATCTATCTCTCTCTCTCTCTCTCTTTCCTACACACACACACACACACGATGTAGAGGTAGAGAGAGAGAGAGGGGTTGGGGAGGGTGGAGATGGACATAATACCTGCGCAGCAGGTCTCGGCCAAGACCCGAGCAGGCGAAAATGGCCCCTACGCGCGGGTTTCGCTTTTTTTCCCCAATTTTTTTTTGCGTCGCTATACGTGTCGATATACGCGTGGCAAATAAAAGCCTTTCCACGCGTATATCGACGCACACTGCGCGTTTATAGCGACGCGTATAGTGACGCCCGCTAATGTCATCGATATACGCGTGGAAAAGCATGGCCGTCGATATATACGCGTCGATATCTTTATTTAGTGTTGTAGTGAACGTTTCAATCTGCTGGGGGGGAAGCATTGAGTACCCCAATGGAGGTATTCTTGAAACTCAGCAAGGAAGATGCACCCAAATCTAATGTTGAGCGAGCTGAAATGGCTAAGGTACCATATTCTTCGACAGTGGGCAGTCTCATGTATGTTGCTATGGTAGCCACAAGGCCAGACATTGCTTTTGCAGTGGGAGTGGTGAGCCGATATATGGAAAATCCTGGTAGCAAGCATTGGGAAGTAGTGAATCACATTCTTAGGTACCTCAAAGGTACAGTTCGTAGGTGTTTACACTTCGGGAACAGTGATGCATCTATCGTGGGTTATGTGGATGTAGACTATGTGGGTCGTGTCAACAATAGGAGATCGACATCTGGCTATGTCTTCATATTTGCTGGAGCAGCAATATCTTGGAGGTCATGTCTTCAAGATTGTACGTCATCTTCCACTATGGAAGCAAAGTACGTTGCATTGTTGGATGCAAGTAAAGAGGCTGTATGGTTATCTCGCTTGGTCACAAATCTTGGCATTGATGATACTCCAGTGATATATTGTGATAGTCAGAGTGCTATTGCATTGGCAAGGAATCCCGTGTTTCACTTCAAAACGAAACACATTGAAGTCAGGTATCATGTCATGAGAGATTTCTTGTCCAAAAAGCTCATTGATTTGGTCAAGGTACACACTGACGACAACCCGGTAGATGCTTTGACGAAAGGCTTAGCTTTGGAGCGGTTTACACATTGCAGTGAGTTGATGGGTATAGGTTGAAGCCAGTAGATTGCTTCACGGTTGTACATACCAGGTCACTTGGGCTGCGTTGGCCTTCAAGTGGGAGTTTGTTGGGAATCAAGCCAACTAGCTGGACATCCCACTTACTACTAACCCATCTACTAATTTAACCAATATACACTTATTCTTTAATACACAAAAAAAAGGAGCTGCAATAGGATAACGTTGCTGTGCGCTCCATCCAAAGCAAGTCTCTCTCTCTCTCTCTCTGCTCTCGCACTTGCACTCGCACACACTTCCCGTGGCACCTTCACATTTGATCAACAAGAAAGATACTTTGGGAGCTAGGGTTGACCTTAGAAATGTGGATCGTATGGAGCAATATTGACCGCAGATAGCACCCGATGGATCGATAAAACTCCCTAAAGCACCATGGATTTTGACAAGAGCCCAAGAACACAAAGTAAAAGAGACTATTCGATCTGTACGGACCCCCACTGGCGTAATGCACTCGCTTTGAACGTGTTTCACTAAAGAAGGGAAGCTTACCGGTTTGAGTCACACGAGTGGCATAAAATATGTTAGGTATATTTGAAGTGGAATATATCATAGTGGGAATTGCGTAGCAAATTTGTGTGTGGACGTTAATATCATTGCTAGACGTGTTTTGCAGTTTATTTTACCGGTGGCCATTGAGGGATGTTTGTCTCCTGACGTCCGTAACACAATCTACAAACTTGTGAAGTTGGTGCAATGGATCTCACAAAAGGAGACCAATGTAGACTCCATACCATTTGCCAAACTAAATGCTGTGGAGGTTGTGTGCATGTTTGAGAAACACTTTTCTACTACCATGCTAACCATTCAGGTGCATCTTCTTGTTCACATAGTTGATGAGGTGGAAATATCTGGCACTGTACATTCCAGATGGATGTTCTTTTTAGAACGTTTCATGAAAACGCTCAAGGGATATGTGCATCAGAAGGCACGTCCGGAGGGTAGCATGGTAGAAAGTTGGCTGGTATCAGAGTCCCTAGTTTACATTGGAGAATGGCTAGACGGATTTGATAAAGCCCGAGACATGCTATTGCAAACCATAGATGATGAGCGCATATCTGGGATTGTCATGTGCACACTCGGTGTTGAGAAGAAGATGATGGAAGGTCTAGAGGCTAAAATCAACCGATTTTTCATGCTTCACAATCCAATGATGCAAAAGTGGATTTCACAATACAAAGATGCAAAGCAAGAGCGACAAAGGGCACAAATCAAGTGGCAACGGGGAAGACGACCGCCAATGCATTATCCGGCGGGTTTGGAGGGCCTACCAACATTCATGAGCTTAAGAGGGTTGCACGACCAATTGAAAAGTGCACAACAGTGCGGTGAAGAAGTGACTGAGGAGGAGTGGGAGTACTCTCGGGGTTGCACGACCAAAGTAAGTTTGCAATATACGACTAGTGACTTTCTAGATGTTTTAACAACACTCATAATCTTTGTTGGTTGTAGTATAAGTCGTACACAACAACATGGTGTAAAGGTCGACATTTTAGGGTGGAACGGATCGACAAAAAGCGTTTTACACAAGATTGTGGAATCATGGCAAAATTTGAACAATCTAGTCGACGACGGTCCTTTGATGCAGATCCTTTGGTTGCGGAACTCATTTACTTCGACACACTACAAGAGATTTTGAGGATCGATAATAGAGGATTTTTTGTCGACTTGTTTGACGTGCAATGGTTCAAGATAAACATGGAGGGTCGCAATGCTACTGTGCGTAGAGGAGAGTCTGGTTTCGTTGAGGTGGATTCAACTAAAAAATGGACCGACCTAAGAGACACTTTTGTACTACCCGAGCATTGTGAACAAGTAAGTCTGTAAATATTTAAACTCCAATTTTAGAAGTTATGTGCCTAGAAGCACTTATGTAAGTTATGTGGCTTTGATAGGTGATATTTCATCCTACAAAGTCTACATCAAACTGGTGGTACGTTCATAGAGGTAGCCCCTCATAGTGCACGGACGTATGAGGGCTACCATGTGCCAATCACAACGGCATCAATGGAGGAGATCGGAGAGGATGCTCAGTCAGAAGCCACTGAGGTGGTGCCAGACGAGCATCAAGCTACTACTCTTTATGGGGTGCATGCAGAGGATCAACAAAATGAAACGAAGGACATCTGCCTAAACGAAGAGCTCTATATAGACATAAGGAGTTATGCTGAGCTATGTGAGGATGAGAGAGAGACCTCTTAAAGCCTTAAACATTGTATTTGAACAATTTTGCTCTGTTTTAAGAAATTTAAATTGTGTGTAATCATCATTGCTTCCACTCCAAGCCAAAGGAGTCCTCAAAGGGCAGGTAGATCTTGCTCTTTTAACGAAGAAGCAGGAAGCGTGCATCGCTACTTGCTAAGATTTAATTTGAAGCCGGCTTGAACTCCTCGTCCTAGGAATCCCTTCCCCTTTATGAGTCCTCTCTCTCTCTCTCTCTCTCTCTCTCTACAGGAATCTCTCTACACAAGAATCCCTCCCCCTTTATGAGTCCTCTCTCTCTCTCTCTCTCTCTCTCTCTCTCTCTCTCTCTCTCTCTCTCTCTCTCTCTCTCTCTCTATACACACACGAATCCCTCCCCCTATAATCTATAGTACAGATTATAACTTGTCCATATTTTCTTCTCCATTCAATATTAAGATTAAATGTTCGTGTGTTTAATGCAGGTATGGATGATGATGAGTTTCTTCCTTCTTTGTCACCCCAGCAAAGAAGGTGGTATGAGGAGCGTCATCGCTCTGGAGCACCATCACGTTGTTCCACTCCTTCAACATCTCCCTTTGTTTTGGAGCATTCAACGTGCTCCGAAGCTTCAGTGTTGACGAGACGATCTTCACACTCTTTTAGGAACTGACGCTCTATGATGGCGGTGGCGGTTGCTTTGGTGCTGCCGCTGATGCCTCGACACCGCCTTGTGTTCGATGAAGCTCTTTACCTTCCCCTTCTTTGTCCACCCCCACACCAGTCACTCACGACATCACCATCTATGCCAGGTTTTGCACGGCTATCGACCGTTCCTGGGTACACACCACTAGCTACTCCTCTGGGAGTCACCCGGTCGACACTCCTTGCTTCGGGGCCCAGAATCTAGTGGAGACACCTGACGTCCATCCCCCCATCAAGACACCGCTAGAGACACCACTCAAGACCCCTACTGAGACACCCAAGTTCACGTGTCACAGGCGAGAGGGCTTGCCATACTCGATCGACATCAGCGGTGGCATCATCTTGGATGACGAAGGCAAGAAGGTGATCTTGCGCATGCGTGGTCTTTGCTCTCAGGTGTTTCGACACTACATACTAAACACCTGGAGTGAAGTGCCAAATGAATTAAAAGACAGAGTCATTAACATGCTGCATGACGAGTTTTTCATGTCAAGTCAGGATGAGCGCTTCAATGAAGACCTGATGAAGGTTCGAATGCGCGAATACTACAAGCACAAGCGTTCTGAAGTACAAAAAGCAATAAAGCATGGGTGGAACATACCAGATTTGATGGCCAAAGAAGATTGGAAGAATGTGAAGCAAGCAGCACGCGAGAATCCTGACAAGTGGAAGCAACAAAAGGACGCCAAAGCGCGAGTAGAGGCAGGGAGCTCGCACCACTTGGAGAGCGGTGGGTGGACATCATACGATTTTGTAAGTATTTTTGCATTGCTCTTTAGGTTTGGTAGTTATGTCTATTTGTACTTTTAAATTCTAACATAATGTATTCTTTGTATGTTTTGAACAGTGGTCGATGACAGGACGTGACCCCACACCTTACGAGTGCGAGTACGCAGACAGAAAGGGCTTAAACGCCCTGATGGACATTCTCAGTTCTCACGGCGGCATGATTAGTATTTCACTTTACTCTTTTACATTTGTTGTATTTTAATGATAAGCTAAGAAAATAGATTGTTTTGTAATTATATTTTTATACTTATAGAAAGTCTTTTTTTTTTGGTGCAAAATCCGATAGATACGTCGCTTGGACGTGATGAGACATCTAATTAGACGACGTTAGTATAGCCGTAGCCAGATAGCATTAGTTTTATTTTTTCATAACATGTATAATGAGATGACGTGTATACGTCTTTTTGTAACTATTGAAAAACAATGTATTTTCCACATAATGACAATTGTGTTGTAACTATTACATTTGCAAAGCTTGACAATCAAGTGATTTTGCCTATGATGTGTATAATTGTCATTGATTTACTTTCGTCAATTCACTTTTGTCCAATTACTTTTGTTAGTTTTGTATCTTTATTTTGCAAACAATACTGTGCATGATGGAGTTAATGGTTATATTGTCTTGTGGGTGATTACTTTGGGTCTATACCTTGCACTTTCTTTCAAAGGTGAATTTGGGCTTATCTTGGATTCATTTAGGTTTACTCTATTCTGGAAACATTCAATATGGTTGATGGTTCAATGCCCTACCACCCAAATTTTTTTACTCTCGAGCGTTGCTATAAGTATCTCTATATAAGGTTCTACAACGTTGTCAAGAAGTGTGTAGTGCGACTAGGAAAGCGCCGGGCCTCTGACTATGAGGATTCGTAGCAAATTCAAGCAAGGCGTAGATGATTTGAAGCCAAAAACACACTAAAGAAGAACAAAACTCTAGCCATGAAAGCTCCACTTTGCAAATGAACCAAAATCAACTCAAAATTCTTGTGTGTGTGAAGATTAGGTGTAGCCTCACTCCCAATTGCACATATGTAGTGCTCATTCGACTTGTTAAAAACCCTAAATTTACGCTTTGATTCTTCGTTGTGACCATTTCATGGAAGCTTCATTACTTCATTAGAGAAGCCCAAGTAGTTATTTGAGCGGCGAAAACCCTAATTGGAGGCCTCACAGCCTCAACCATGTAGTGGAAGCAGCATGGGACTGCACTAGCACCCTGTAAAGGAATGGCTGTATCTCCTTGCTCATGTGCCCAAATAAGCTCATTCTTGGCTCTAAAATTTCCCACACAACTTCGGAAACAATGACACTATCATTGATATGGCATTTTGAGCTATTTTTAGGTTTTTAGACCATTTTAAGGCCATTTTTTGCCCAAAAATTTCCCTTTTTGTCCGTCAAAAGCCCAAACAAGCTGGAAAAAATCCTTAAATTTGTGGAAAAATCCCATTGAGATCAAATTTCATGTTAAATCTCATTTTTCCACTTGGTAAGCACTTTTGACATGTCTTTTATGCCCGCATATGAAACCTGCTATTTTTGGCCGAGATTGCCCGCATTGAACTTTCTAGGCAAAACGAGCGTGCCACTTCGATACACTTGAAATTTGTACATTTCTAAAGCAAAATAGGCATATATCTATTTGAAAAAGCATGCATAGTGTCATGTCTAGGGCCTTGCCCACCCGACAAGGTATGTACACGACTGCAACCGTGGCATCTATTCTCTCGCATATATCACACTATGTACATTATAGCATTTGGTCCCACATAACAAAAGCATTGAGAGTGAGGTAGATATTTAGATTTCACATAATGGACGTGCCATGGCACGACATCCACCGCCTCTAAACCTGCACATCCTTCGGCATGTCCCACACATATTTTGCAGGTTCAGTCTTCATTTAAGTCAACATACATATCAATTTCGTCATCACTTGCAACGAAATCTAACGCATCATCCTCTCGTTCTTCATCCACATCCATAACATTTTCATCAGAGCCTTCATTTTGACTTTCCTGTGAATCAAAGGGATCTGTATCACCTCTTCTTTTGAATAACTTGATTCTTTTCCCTCCGATGGGAATCTTCATTTTTGTCGCATCTAGTTCATGCAAGGTGTAAGTCGCATTCCCATGTACATGTTGAACCACATAAGGACCAAACCATCTCTTTGAAAGCTTTCTTATTGTTGAATGCTGGTTGTCAAGACTACTTTCATACACCAACACCCAATCACCCTCCTCAATAGCTTTAGGTCTGAGCCTATGCCTCTTATCAAATTGGTCTTTATTCTTTAACCTTGCATCTTTCAATCGTGCTACTGCATTCTCAATATCTTGAGGCCTTCTTTCTAACTGTTGTATGCGCAACGCAAGAAGGTCTTTCCTATTCATTCCATCTTCCCAAGGTAATACATTCCATGTGGGGATTACATCCTCAATTGGCATTATAGGTTTCTGACCATACATCAACTCAAAAGGCATATAACCAATAACTGAGCTATGAGTTGTACGATCAACCCATAAAGCATAAGGCAATAACCTAGGCCACTCTTCCATTTTACCTTTGCACGCCTTAGCCAAAGCTTTAATGATAGGAGGATGCCCATGCTTCGATTTACCATTTCCCTCAGGATTATATGAACTAGTGAGAGAAAGTTTAATGCCCAACCTAGAGAAAAACTCCCTTGCTTTGTCAACATCCAACTCACCCCCGTCCGCTGTTATTTTCCCAACACAACCATAACGGTTAATTACATCATCCAAGAGGAAATTTAATACCCCTTTCTGTGCTTTTTGTTCTTAGAGCACGACCTTCAACTTGATTGATTAAGTCTTCTCGTGCAAGCACTATGTATCTCATTTTCCATAAGCCCAATGGCATTGTAACCAGATCTGCTGCCCACTTGTAATGCATGGCCAATGGGTGAGTAGGGTGCAACCCATCACGATGACATACATTTGAATACATTTGACAGGTTTCATAGGACTCCACAAAGTGAGATACATCTTTATACATACCTTTCCACCAATACCTCTCTTTTATTTTAGTAAATGTGGCCCATACACCTCTATGTCCAGCATAAAGACTCTCATGAAACTTTTTCATAAGCTCATATTGAGCGTCCTTATCAATCACGACTCTCATCGGTATTCCATTTATTTGTTTTGGACGCTTCCATAAGTACCCATAGTTCAAAAAGTATCCATAGGCCTTTCTCCGTGTTCTTTTGAACTCTTGATCAGTCCACCCTTCTTGTCTTGTCAAAGTGCTCAGATAGCGTCCAATGAGAAACCAGTCACCTTGATATAGGTCCTCTGTAAATGACTCAAGTGCATTTGACAGGAAAACATGATCACCCTTGGCATGAGAGATACTATAGAGCTGTGTGCCTACATCATCACCCTCAACAACCATGTCTTCTTCATTTTCATACCTTGCTCTTGAAAGCATATCGGCAACTAGATTATCTTTCCCTGCAATATGCTTAAATTATGGATTCAAGGACTTTATGTAGGCAATCCATCTCAAGATAGCAATGTCAGGAGTTGAGCAGCTTGTGATCATTCCAAGAAGGTAGACAATCAATCTCCACTATTACATTTGCTCCTATCAAATACTCTTTGTCACATTTCAAAGCTGTGACTACTCCCCATAAATCTCTTTTTACTTGTGGATAGTTGCGTTGATGAGCACTTAGGACTTTTGCTCCAAATCTCACCACATTCGCTTGCCATCATTATCGTCTTGCCCAATCGCCCATTTAATTCCTGTGGGGCTAGTATCCACTGTCACAATTACATATCTTCCACATTCATAGTTGGCTTTCCTCAAAGTTGGAGACATAAGCAACAAATTCTTTAATTTTCTCATGGCATGAGTATGCATTTCTTCCCATTGAAACTTTTGGTTCTTTCTCAAAAGTTGATACAAGGGTTCTGCCACATGTGCATAATGCGGAATCCAGATAACATAAAACACGCATGCACCCAAGAACCTTTGAACCTCAGTGACATTTTTACATTTCTCTTTCATTCTTTGAATTACATCAATCTTTGTAGGACAAGGCCTTCTACCATATGGCCTGCACACATGTCCCACAATAAGAACTTCGCTCACATCAAACTCTGACTTTTGGCGAGACAAGGTAAAGTTCACCTCTTCCAACCTTAACAAGATATTATCACAATCATTGATATGGTTTGCCACATACTTGCGGCACCCCCTTGAGTCCAGATCCACAGCTATATCGCTTACATCACATCCTTTAATTGGCACATCATCAAGGAAAGGCATTGTAGTTTGCGGTATGAAGTCACGTAGGACTTTGTTCATACCATTCATCATATGTGCAACTGAATTAGTTGCCCCCTGAGGTAAGGGGCACATCCTTACTAAACCCAAGGGTGTCCTCATGGTAGTCAGGTCCCAGCTTTCCATTGATAGTTGGAACTAATCATACCCAGAGTACAAATCCCCCATAGAATATATTGCCCTTCCTGCAAATGCCGCTGCAAACTGATCGACAATTGGCCCTATACCCACATTTCTGATTGTCACCTTATTTACAGGTTGCATATCCTGAATAAAGCGTAAAGAACCATTTTTCTTTGGAACTGTGAACCACATGTTTGAATATGGAGCACAATAAGGCTCCAAAATACCCATCTTGATCTTTTCATTAAGCAATCCAAAGAGTTTTGGTAAATGAGCCTTTGGAACAGGAATAGGCCTCAAGTTCCAAGGTACATGAGGGATAGTGAAGATCACCATAGGAGCAACAATGGATGGATCAACACACCCTATCTCATAGGGCTCAAATGCAAAAGATTTTTCGTGTTTGGCAAGCATGTATTCAAAGCATATCTTTTCAGCTTTTGTGAAACTGTCCTCGCAACCAACCTTTAACTCCTTCAAAGAATCTTGTGTGAATTTGTGTCCAATCTTGCTTGGGTCACGAAGGCTAGGTTGCAAAGCAGCTTGCTCCATTTTATTTGTGCAATCTTTTGGTAGAGGTAATGCCACTGGTTTCACTTTCTTTGCCACAAACTTATACTTAGTCTCCACTCGTACATCAACACATTGAGCATTTTTGAAATCCTCAATGACCTTGTACATTCCTATTGAGAATACTTTCACGACCTCACTTCCCATACACAAATTGAAATCCACTAAAGACTCCAAGTCTTGCATAGTATCCATAAATGAACACTCATCAAACACACCTGCAATGCATTCACCATCTTCTAGCAAACCATTCATCTTCAAACCTCTTTGTACACTATTTACATATTGTCATTTACCCCGCTTTAAGTCCTCACACTTTGTAAAAGTAATAGATCCATAGGTTATTAATCCTACAAAACGTGTAGAAAATGTTTCCTTTGCATATACATCATGCAAGAACTTTTCTCTTCTTGTACCACTGCAATCCCGCTCTACAATAGTACATGGCCAAAACCCCTCATATCTTTGTAGTCCTTGAATTTTTTGTTATTCTTTGGAAAGGGTTGCTCTATAAGACTTTCACGGTTCCTTTCATGGTCCACACAAACAGTAGGAACTGTACTACACGCTTTCCACTTGCATAAGCTAACCCATCATCCATCACCTTGGTTTTCATGCGAGTAGCAGTGATGTATGGCTGCCCAAGGATAAGAGGGTATGTAGACATCTCCTGCACAAAGAAATTTTGGTCATCTTTCACATCCCCTATAGTCACGTTTACACTTGGACAAGCTCCGTATAGCTCCTCTGATGAGTTGTTTGCTGCACGAATAATCCATCCATGATTTATATCGATTGGCCATTTTCCTTTTTGATAAAAACTCTTTGACATGAGGTTAATTTCTGACCCATGATCTATCAACGCAACGTATGGCTCTTCTAAGTCTCCCATTTTTACCAGGGTCTCAGTAGTTGCTCTTTCCCAGTGACTCTTCAAGTAGTAACTCTTGTGAGTGGTCTCGACTTCATCTTCATCATCCAAGAAGCGAATGTGTTTTACTCCTCCCCTAGACTTGTAGCATCCAACAATAGTTTCATCACCTTTTTTGCCATAGACCTGTACTCCTATGCTTTTAAAGTCTCTCCTTCACCCGGTACATGGATAGATTCAGTAAGAGACTGTTGCTTCCTCTTTATTATATCAATTATTTCTTCGTGTAATTCTCGATTTGCTATACCAAGGACCTCACCCAAGGTAAATTCCACCTTGCTGTTTAGAATCCTCTCTTCCAAAACCTTTTTGAGATCCGTTGTTGTCTCTATATCAGATTGGAGTTTGTAGGCCGGACCCTTTGCTTTAGATTTTGTTGCATCCTTCTTCTTTTCTTTAGAGGCTTCTTGCATAGGCACTTCAGGGACATACATCTGTTGCGGGGAAGGTGATCTAGGAGACACCGTGTCATTTTTACCTCCACTCCTCATGGCCCGCTTTGAAGGCCCTTTATCCCCATTTTTGTACCTACGTTTCTCTTCAACAATGGCCTCATTTGCTTGACATTTTGCAATGTATGCATGCACTGACAAAGAGTCTACAATGTCATTCCAACTTGTTTCAAGCCAAATGCAATCTCCGGCTTCATGTAAAACCTTTGTAGTCATTTTACCCTTCATAGCAGACTTTATAGCGCTTGGCCATAGCTCTCCAATACCATTAGATTCCTCTTCTCCAACTTTGACTAATCCTTTTTTCTTAATAGGATCCACCTTCAATCCATAGGCAGCTGCCTCAACCATTGAGATGGCATGGCTAGTAGCCATGTCCTCAACTAGTTTCTTCATCACGCCTTTTCCAAAGTTTGTCCCCAAGAGCTTACCTATTTCACTTAAGTGAATTTTTCCATCTTTAAAGAAAACAAGCTCCTTTGTCAAAGCGTGTTTAGAATTTTCACAATCCCTCCTTCCATGGTCAGTACTATCACACCATATGCATCTATTTACAAAGCCTTCTTTGTTTTGAGGTCTTTGACCTGTAGATTGTCCTGATGGTTGTCCCTTTTCTTCTAGCCTTGTAAGCTTTAACTTGAGCTCTTGCATTCCCTTGACAATAATATCTAAAATGGACTTGTCACTCTTTGGAACCACAATCACAGGCTTTTATAGGACTCTCGGGAATACTTGGGACTTGACTATCATCTTGTCTCTTCGTCGTTGTCGCTTATTTAGCAGCGAAATGGTGTCTTCAACTTCATTCCAATTAGTCTTTAAGCCTTGTTCCACATCCATCCTCAAGTAGTAGCTCTAACTTATCTTGAATCTCTTTACCTGTGGCCTAAAAAAAGAGCTCTATCTTTTTTGAGTTTAGGGTAGCCTTCTCAGTCCTTGAAAGTTGATCATAGCGGCGTTCAAATTCCCTTAGCATCTCGGTAGGCGAAAGCCCCTCTTTTGGACGAACTACCCACTCTATTGTCGCTATAATTGTTGCTATAGGCGTCGCTATACGCATCGCTATATAGTGATGATTATAGCGACGCTCTTAGCGACGGTCATAGCGACGTTCCCGTAGCAATGATTTTAGTGACTATCTGAGCGACGCTAGGGATTAAAAAAACCCAATGTATTTCCGTCGCTAGAAGCGTCACAAGTGCACATAACCTCTTGTAGTGAACATCACAAAGCTTCTTTGCCACAACCATCTTGGACCTATATATGGAACCCATACCATGCAATAATATTCCCAATGGGAAGCCTATCAAGAACTTCTTGCGATTTTCTCATGATTTCATGAGGGTACCACATATGGCACACACTCACCAATGTGCTCTCTAATTAATGGGCATTTTTTTGAAGTAACCCACTATTGTGGATCTCTGTGTATCCTGCTGACTTGGTACACTTCCTTCTTTTGAGCACATGGTTTTAGTTCGGTCAGGAAAGAGAATCTTGTCCATGTTGACTCCTCATCAAGCTCTTGCTACAGGTTACAAGATATCCATCAACAACCATGAAAGGTGATGTTGGAGTTGCCCATCCATGGAGACCTTCAGGTTGTGAGAGCCAAGGATTTTAATTACGTGATGATGCATTTTGTTAAATGTTAATTATTGTTGTTATTATCACTATTTTTTTCATGTTAATAACATATCTAATGTCATGAACTACGAAAACTGGTAGAAAACGTAGAACCGGCGGGACAAGCAAGAATCCCGCCGGGCCCGTCGTGTACCCCCTCCATATTTGGCGGCTCTGTATAACCCTTTTATAGACATCACATCACATCATATCACATCACCTCTTCCTCTAAATTTGGTCATCCTTTAAAATTTAGAAGAAAAACTAAAGGTAAAAAAATGAATAGTCTTTAAAAAAAATTAAAACTTAATGTGGCTCTGATCATGGATCATTGGTTCTTTTTGGGACTGAACTGATTCTTGAAAGGAGGTAGAAAGGTGAATCTTTGGGTTGGTATCTCTACATTTGGGATGGACTGATCTCATGTTTGGTTCACCGTTATATTTGCTAAATTGATTGCTATATTGATTAGAACTTCTATCATGGGTCATTAGTTCTTTTTTGGACTGAACTGATTCTTGAAAAGAGATAGAAAGGTGAATCTTTGGGTCGATATCTCTACTTTTGGGATGGACTGATCACATGTTTGATTCACCGTTGTATTTGCTTGCTATTTCGATTAGAGCTCCAATCATGGGTCATTAGTTCTTTTTTGGACTGGACTGATTCATGAAAGGAGGTAGGAAGGTGAATCTTTGGGTCGATATCTCTACTTTTGGGATGGACTGATCACATATTTGATTCACCGTTGTATTTGCTTGCTCATGTTTGAGTAGATTGAGGTTTATTCCCTTCAAGCTTCACTACTACGCTTGTGTGTGATATTGATTATAACACTAATGTTTGGTTTGAATAATACTTGAAAGAAGAGATAGCATACTGAGCTATGTTTATTGGTATTGCAAGCATCCAATAAGTATGTCTTCCACCGGGAATGTGAGCGGTGATGTTGGTGTCTCAAGCCTGGCTTCCTTGAGGAGACCTCCTACCTCGATGCTAGGTCCTGCTTCGTAGGGCACCACTTCGCAGGGCAAGCGAAAGGCAGGTGGAAAAAGTCCAGGACCCGAGTGGAATTTTTCCACAAATTTAAATAAGTATCAAGATTGGAAATGTAACTTTTGTGGCGAAGAGAAATCTGGAGGAGCACCAAGAATAAGGGATCATTTTCTAGGTGGCAATACCAGAATCCAAGGAGGAAAGTGCAAGGGCTTAGGTGCAGAAGAAGCAGCTATGCGCTTAAAAGCTTTAATTGGTAAGCTAATTTCCACGAGCAAAAGATCAAAACTCTCTACTTTCGACCATCACCCCGGTATCGATAAGATCAAACTAGGATGAGGGATCATTGGGTGTAACGCCCACCAATGGAAGCACTCAACGCAGGGAACCAACTTCTCATATCGATGGAACTACACCTCCAAACCATGGTTCTCCCGACTTTCAGGTAGGATCGTCAAAAAGTAGACAAGTTAGCTTACAGACGAGCTTCAAAACGCTTGCCTTAGAAGAAGCACAACTTGCACTAGCTAAATCCATCTATTTCACTGGGGGATCATTGGCCATTGTCACCCGTGATGCATGGAAGTCAGCTTGGAAACGCATTGGGGAGTATGGTGCTGGATTTACCCCTCCAACATATCACCATATGAGAAACCAAGTGTTGGATAAATGTTACACAAGCACACAACAGGATATTCAAAGGGTAATATTAAATGCAGCAGAACAATCTAGATACACCATAGTTAATGATGGTTGGTCCAACGTTCAAAGGCGGCCATTGATCAACATCATGCTTGTGTGTCCTCGTGGTGAATGTTTTATCAAAGCTGTGGATAGCTCTGGTCAAATAAAGTCTGGCAGTTTTATAGTTGACATCATTGGCGACGCAGTTGAGGAACTTGGAAAAGAAAATGTTGTCCAAGTAATCATGGACAATGCCAAAAATTGCAGGGCTACAGGTAGGATACTTGAAAGTCGCTTCTCTCACCTATATAGTGCTGGTTGCAGTACACACAGCTTGAACTTAGTATTGCAAGATTGGTACAAGAGTAATGACATAGAGTGGTTCAAATGGATAGTAGACAATGCTCGCTTAATAGTCAAGTTTGTTTTGAAGCGTCAGAGGGTTCTTGACATGTACCATCAGAGGATGTCTACTATGTTAAAACTGCCGTGCGAAACTAGATTGTGCACCAACTACTATACGGTAGAATCACTAATAAAAAATAAGAATGCTGTGATGGAGACATTTGTTTGTGCCACTTTTTCAGAATGGGAGGCCGGTCAAAGGGAGAAGATAAAAAGAAAAAATAGGGGTGATCAGAGATCTACTAGCTGATTGCCACTTCTGGGATGATGTGGTGGATGTGCACAATGTCATGATGCCAATTATGCTCGCATTACACCAACTGGATTCTGCCTTGCCTAACATAGGTAAGGTGTGGATGGCTTGGTGGAGTGTTCAAGAAAGCCTTGCAAATCCAGAGGAGCCCCAGGAGCCAATTGTGAAACCTTGGAAGACACCATTCACTCAAAAGAGGAGAGAAATTCTAAGAAAGTATGTGCATGGTCGATGGGTTGGAGCACATAGTCCACTACACAGCGTAGCTTTCTTATTGGATCCAGAGTATTGGGCAATGGAAATAGACAAACCTGATGAGGAGGTGCTGGAAGACTTTTATGATGTGATAGGCAGGTTTTATGCTGATCCTGATGAGCATGCATCAGCTGTTACTGATCTTACAAAGTTTAAACTCAAAGAGGGTAAGTTTGGTATAGAATTTGTGCAGAAACTTGCCACGGAGCAACCAGCGTGGAAGTGGTGGATGATGAATGGTGGTAGTGCACCCACCCTTAAATGCCTAGCTGTTAGAATCCTAGCCCGATGTGCATCCAATTCAAGTTCTGAGAGAAACTGGAGTACATATAAATATGTACATTCCACTATCAGAAACCGCCTTCTAAATTCAAGAGCTGAAAAATTGGTGTATATGTACTATAACCATCGGCTATTGGCAAGAGTGCAAGCTGAGAACTACAAAGAGGAGATGCCGCGTTGGACTTATGATGTAACCAATGATGAGGTGGACGAAGACAGTGAGCTGCAAGGGGAATCTCATGAAGTAGAAACTACATGTACTTTAGAAGAGATTGAAGAGAATTTGGAAATTGAACCAACTTTGACCCATTGCAGCAAGCGACGGTGGTTTAATTAATAGATTATTGAATCCATTGAGTGACTTATGTTTAAGTTCAGAAATTGTTTATCTTATAAGCTTTTTTTTATATTTAGTTTAAGGTTTAGACATTTGCTTGATAATAAATGAAGCCCTTAAAAACTTTTACAAGGTTACAAATCACTATTAAATCTTCATAATATACAAAGCCCTAACAAATCTTTGCATTATCACATATCATAATTGATGCTGAAGTGAAGAATTCACAATTCACTAATAAATTCTTGCAAGACAACGAGTAAATGTTTTCAAATGTTACAAAAACTATCCAAGTGATAGTGAAATATTTGTGAGAATATCTTCATTCTCCTGTTCACGATGACCTTTAAGCTTATTATAGTCTTCAGACATTCTGAACATTGCATATAGCTTTTTGGATATCTCATACTCACATATAGCACAATGAAAGCTATTCATCATGCTTTGCATCAAGCATGATATATGGTACATATGTCCACATGGCAAGCTGAAGTGACCACACCACTCATGAAAGAATGATCTACATATGGGGCAAGGACCACCGTGCTCACCAGAAGCTGGAAGGGCCTCAATAGATGTTGGGTGCTCAATCAATGTGGCAGCATTTTGTTTTTTTATAGTCGCCTCTAACTCTTTTACGTGGCGAGATAGCACCTTCACCTCCCTTTGCAAGTCTCTATTTAGGGTTGCTTCTGCATGAGAGCCTTGTGTAGCTTGTGATGCTTGCCTGAGTTGAGTTTGAAGATCCTCCTTAACTTGGTGCACTTCCATTGATGCACCTTCTAGTGCCAATGACATCTCTTGCCGTGTGACAGTGATTGCACTGCTGCGACTGTCCTCAATGGTCATATGAGGTGTCCTTGAGCTGAAGTCCACTGCTTCACCCAAGACATAATGCATGTATAACATCTTGGCAAACCACAATGGACAATCCATATGATGCATAGAATGACCCATAGCATCAAGATATATATTCTCTCCATTGTCTCGTATGTCTGCATTAATGCATTGTGATAGCTTGAGTCGGCTTTCTTGATGTTGTCATCTACAACGCCTGGCCATATGGATTTGACCATTTCTCGGTCAATCCTAGAGTTCACCTTTTTCCATTGTGTACCCACTGGGTTGGCCCACTGGGAGCAACGAGCTACAATTCGAGCGGTGTCATTCACTCCACCGCCTTGACACATGGATCTGAGACGCTCAAAAGCGCGCTTAGCCCTCAGTGATTATCATTATCCATATCCTGATTAAACACTATACTTTAGTTACGGCATACAAACTTAATGATAATCAATTGCTATAAGAGTAACCACCATTTTACGACAATCAATTGATATAAGAGTAACCACCATTTTACGACAATCAATTGATATAAGAATAACCACCATCTTACGACAATCAATTGATATAAGAGTAACCACCATTTTTTAAATCAATGAATGACAATCAGCGATTCCACGTGGCTTATTGCTTGAAACTTAAGAGAAAAAACAAAACTCATAGAAAAATTGTTGTCTATTGAGATATAACAAAGTGTTTTTATTACTCGTACATCATCCATGGTGCATAAAACCCAAATTTTAAAAGTGCTTTTATAAGTCAAAAGTACATCATATATCTATCAAAAAAGTGCTTCATAAAGTACATCATATATCCATAAAAAAAAGGCTACACTCATTTCAGAGGGAGGACGTAAGCATCGTTTTGGCTGGGCTTCAAATCTTTCTAATTCTTCGTCCAAAAGTGCCAAGGTCTTTCTCTTTGTGGATTTCTTCCTCACCCAACCTTCCACAACAATCCTAGATATGGCTTGTACATCCACTGAAACCTTATGTTTGATCCAATCTGTGCTGTAGTAGTCAGAGAACTCTCCACAAAACTTGCAAAATTGCCATATCACCCATCCTATGGCGTACACATCTGTGGCGCACGGGTGATTGCCATCTAGTAACTCAGGAGCTCGCCAAGGATGAAGCTTTTGCCAGTTTTCATCGATATTGTTGGTCTTTTGTGTCTCTAAGCCAATACGCAGAGCCAATCCCCAATCAATTATTCCAATACGGGGAGTGAGATCCTTGGTAAAGTCCAACATGATGTTCCATGGATGGAGATCATTGTGGATCACTCCCTCGTCATGTGCGAATCGCAATGCCTTCACCAAGGCATGGATCAACGAGGGAGCATGATTGCACAGGCTCTTGATACGTGTTTTCTGGTCTTTAGAGGGCTGCTCCCATTTAAAGTCTTCAGGGATCTTTCCTTTCCCCTCTTGATGTGCTATAAGTGTCGTGAAAGAGCCATGTGGATGGGGCACTGTCTCCATAAGATCACCTAAAGTTACCCCATTGAAGTAGGGGAATATCAGAAACCATGGCAACGTTACAGAGTGGGCAATACTCGTCACAATCCCTCTATGGTTGAGATCTACCCCACTTTCTGATGCAAAGATTTTCCACTGATGCTTGGCCTGTCCTTTGAACTCCTTGGCACAATAAGTATTCGCTGCAGGAAGGAAACTGATCCCTTTGATTTGGACTTGCCACCCTGTGCCATAAGCCCCTGACCCAAGTTTCTTGATATTCTTAATGGACTTATTTGGAATGCCCAGAGTCATACTACATTCAGAATTGTATATACTGCTCTCTAGGTGACTGGCAGAAGCAGTAGAACCCGATGTTCCCTCAATGGCAGCCTCCTCAATAAACGGTTCTCCAACTTGGCTGCTCCCCACAACTCTGGTGATAGCCATTCGCATTTTCTTGCTTAGGCCAAACTGTGTGTCTATGTGGGATGCTCGCCTTGACCTCTCCTTTTCATCTCTCCATCGAGTGTTCCAATGCTCTAGCTTACCCTTGTCTACTTCTTGAGGGCATTCCTCTTTCAAATCAGAGGCCACCTTGGGCAAATTGCCCACCCAACTGCTCAGTAATGAGTTTATTGATTCGGTTGTTTTGTCTAGATATAACAACAACATTTTGCAGGCAATCTCACTGTATAATGATTGCAATCTAGACTCATCTGCAACAATCTGCACTATATCGTCGGGATCTAGTGCACTGACAATCGTAATCAACAATTGTCTAATTTTCTTTTTGAACTCTATCATTGAAGTAGCAGAAGGATCCATTTTGCCTGCAATGGTATTATTGCAAAAAACACATTGTGAAATATAACTATGTGCCACTGCATTTGGATCTTTTCTACGTGAAAGAAAAAGTGCAATATAAACCATAGATCTCGTACGCTTTTGCAGTGACACCTAATCGCAATTGCAACCATGTGCCAATGCGTCATCGTACGAAAACTTACAAACAGATTCTCATGTCATTCTAGCAGCAACACACCTAGTCACAATTGCAACCCTGTGCCGAAAGCATGAATGACTGGGAGCAACATAAAACATAGTCACCCTACGGTTTTGCAATGACACACCTAGCCGCAATTGCAACCATGTGCCAGTGCATCCACGTACGGTGACTTCTTTCAAACAGATGCTCCTGTCAATCTAGCAGCAACACACCTATTCGCAATTGCAACCATGTGCCGAAGCATGAATGACGGGAAGCAACATAAAACATAGTCATCTTGCATTTTTGCAATGACACACCTAGCCGCAATTGTAACCATGTGCCAGTGCATCCACGCACGGTGACTTCTTTCCAACAGATGCTCCTGTCATTCTAGTAGCAACACACCTAGTCAGAATTGCAACCATGTGCCGAAGCATGAATGACTGGGAGCAACATAAAACATAGTCATCCTACGCTTTTGCAATGACACACCTAGTCGCAATTGCAACCATGTGCCAGTGCATCCACGCACGATGTCTTCTTTCAAGATTCAAGCATATGAAGCACTATGAAATTATTTGAGTACACATTCATGCATTAGATGCTACCATCAATCTAGCAGCAACACAACTAGTCGCAATTGCAACCATGTGCCGAAGCATGAATGACGGGAAGCAACATAAAACATAGTCATCTTGCGTTTTTGCAATGACACACCTAGCTGCAATTGCAACCATGTGCCAGTGCATCCACGCACGGTGACTTCTTCAAACAGATGCTCCTGTCAATCTAGCAGCAACACACCTAGTCGCAATTGCAACCATGTGCCGAAGCATGAATGACGGGAAGCAACATAAAACATAGTCATCTTGCGTTTTTGCTATGACACACCTAGCCACAATTGCAACCATGTGCCAGTGCATTCATGCACGGTTACTTCTTTCAAACAAATGCTCCTGTCATTCTAGCAGCAACACACCTAGTCGCAATTGTAACCATGTGCCGAAGCATGAATGACTGGGAGCAATATAAAACATAATCATCGTACGCTTTTGCAATGACACACCTAGCCGCAATTGCAACCATGTGCCAGTGCATCCACGTACGATGATTTGATAAAAGAAATTTTAAACCTTTAAGTTTTACTGCAAAAAACTCAAAAAAACATCAATAAAATAAGGAAGGGTTTAAAAAATTACTGCTACACTGCTTTGAGAATGTGGAAAGCTGCCAGAAAGTTTGGTGAAGACTTTTCAATGTATCTCTTTTGTGAAAAACAAGCACCGGCGTCACCTTTATATAGCCACGGCGGGCCCGGCGGGCAAATAGCTTTACCCGACGTGATCGCCAGGAAAATTCACTAGCCCGGTGGGCCCGGCGGGCCAACTAATTAGCCCGGCGGGCTACGAGCCGGTCTCCAGGTCTCTCTGGAGGTCAAAAAAGATGAATGTCAATTAACAAAATATTTGTTATTTTGCATTTCTATTGTTATTAACCTGAAATTATAGTGTGATCATGTCATTTTGAAATCCCTGGTGAGAGCTCAACCTTAAGAGCAGGTGGATGAGAAGTCTTTGATTATTGAGAAGAGAGAGTAACAGTGAGTATCTTCACCTTTTTTGGAAAGAGAGAACCTCTATTGCAAAGCTCACTGCATGTTGGAGAAGAAAAGCATTCACACACCGCTAGGTAAGAAAGGCTCACAACCTGCCTTAGCTTGCGCTCATTAAAAAATAGAGAGACACGTGGAGTGATGAGAACATAGAGATTCAAACGAAGCTATTGTGCTAACGAAGTAAAAAACTAGAGTGCTTCGTTAGCCGCATTTGACATAAAAAAGAAAAAGAAATCGATAAGTTCTATTATTTGATGCTATTAATTATGTTTCAGATATTTATTAACTGGGAGGAGATCAGACATTAAAATGAAGCACAGAGAGAGGAGAGACATTAAAATGAAGCGCGCGCACGTTTACACACACACACACACACACACACACACACACACACACACACACACACACACACACACACACACACACACACAGAGAGAGAGAGAGAGAGAGAGAGAGAGAGAGAGAGAGAGAGAGAGAGAGAGAGTTTCTCATCAAAGTCTGTTAGATTTTTTATCTTGCCAGAGTGTGTTTGGGATACCGATATATCATAATGTTTGGGAGGTGTATCTCGCAAAAAACTACAAGGAGAATTAGAGTTCTATCAAGCTCAATGTTCGTAAAATCATACAAGACATCAATGCTGTTAATTGTTTGCTATTCCATTTTTATGTTTCAAATAAAAAGAAAATACCAAGTCTCCTTGCATGGGGGAGTTTGCACAATCCTCCCCATTTTTTATAATACGAAGGAACGTACCAATCCCACGACAATGTGAAAATTTTAGTGTGTTCGTTTCACTGCGTTCTTAGCAATCAATAGTAGAATGCGGTAGTTGTTACTCACCGCTCGCTCAAATATCTCATGTTTGTAAATGTGCAAGAGTTGGGTTCAAGCTTCTTTATGCGTTGACTGCAATAAATCATAATAACATTAGAAACGTAGCTGGGGAGGTCACCTAATAAAAATGTAACCTATCACTTACACTACATGAAACATTTTTCTAACTATGAACATTGTATAATAAACATAAGAATTAGTACAAGTTGTGAGTATTTGTACCAATCCAAGTACAATGCTATTGCATTACAAAGATTTATCGTTTTTCATAATGACTGGAATGTACAAAATTAATCTTATTGTAATTTCTTGTTGTCTGGCGTTGAGTTCAGTAATAGTCTTCTGCAGTAGCAAACCACTTGTTCACTACGAAATCAAATTAAAAAACCAGCCAATGATTCGTCGAGGTAGAGAGCTCCTGATTATGCAAAGTATTACATGCCTTCGAGATGCAAGCGTAGGTGATTACATCTAGAGATATGCGCGCTCTCCTAATGTTTGACACATCTTGCAATCAGTGCATTCAAAGAGGCGACATTCCAGATTGGAAGATGCTCAAGCACTTCTTGTGCTTTCTCAAACGTACCACATTTGGCAGATGTATCGACGAAGACATTGCCAAGCACGTCAAGTTTTTGTGTTTATATCAGCATCTTGTGCAGAGCCACATGCCTTCAGGATGCATGTGTAAGTGATTGCATATGGAGAGAGTCCCTCATTTTGTGCATCCACTGAAAATAGACTAGAGCTTTCTCCTCTGGGAAGAATCGTACAATCAATGCATTCCAAGGGCCCACACTTTGGAAAGGAAGCTAGAAAAATGCCAGAGCTCTCTAGCCCTGTCCTTGTGGTATGTATCCCGCGACCAATGTATCCCAAGAGTCCACAGTTCAGATCTTCGGGTTCGAGTGCAGGGAAGCAGAGGGCAGCGAGCATGATTGTGCAGGTTTTGGCGTCCCGCGAGAGCGTAGAGATGTTGAGGTGGCCCCGTCAAGTGCTGTACTCACCGTCGCCCTGTGTCGACTGATTTAAGCTACGAGCTTACTTAGCGTGGGGCCTGCGAGTAGGTTACTGCACGTTCTTTTCGAGGAGCAGTCTACGCTCTACAAGGCTCTACTCCCTTTGCACTATTTGCGTTCATCAACAATGCCGACTGTGGCTTGTGGTTCAGGTCGCTTTCTTTGGGAATCGAGCAGATTTCTCATCAGAGGAATACACACGTGGCTGGTTATTACAGGTTTCGGTAAGTAGGCTCTTTGCATTCGGGCTGCAGGCCATTGTTTCCATTTGCTTTGAGTTTTTGTGCCTACATTCGGACTGTGGTTCTGGTCTCTATTCAGACGAGTATCATTGCTCTACAATTTTGGTTATTCGCAGTGGTCCGAGAGCCAGGTCGAGGGAGCCAAGGAGTGCTCTCTCACCCTCTTTTGCATTGAGCATTTATTACTCGCAATGGGCTGTGGAATTCCTCCTCTAGTCGGAGGTTTTGGTTGATGTGTAACTGCCCAGCAGGGCTGAGTATTGCGAGTGCATGCAAGTTGGATTTTGAGCAGTTGTGCTCTCCAACAGAAATTGTGCGAGCGCCTTCTAAGGGCTATGCATGTGAAGCCGTTTGGTCTCCGTAGAGCCAAAGCGTGTTGTTCTTTTCTTGAGGATCTTACTGGTCTTTTTGTGTGGGTCTCCGGCCCCTAGTTTTGTATGTCACTTGGGGATAACATTGTACGAGCCTGCGAGCTCTTGGTTGCAAACCACGACATCTTTTTTCAACAGCCTCTGACTAACAATATCAGCCCGAGTTTTTGTATCCATATCAGCATCTTGTGTAGAGCCACATGCCTTCAAGGTGCATGCATAAGTGATTGCGTCTGGAGAGAGAGGCCCTTGCTGCACATCTAGTGAAAACACACTAGAGCTGTCTCCTTTGGGAAAAATCATGCAATCAGTGCATTGCAAGAGCTCACACTCTGCAAAGGAGGAAACATCCTAGAGCTCTCTGGCCTTGCTCTTATGGTCAGTATCCCACAACTAGTATATTCCAAGAGTCCACACTTCGGCCTTCGAGTTCGAGCGTAGGGAAGCAGAGGCAGCAAGCAGGATTGTGCAGTCCAGCCCTGAACGGGGCGACTTGACCTTTGTGCGCTCTCACGTGATGGTGAAACTTGCTAGCTGACCCCATATGGGGGCTGCGAGCATGTTACTGCACGTTTGTTTCAAGGAGCAAATTACACTCTACAAAGCTCTAGTCTCTTCGAAGTGTTTACGCTAATCTGCAACGCTTGCAATGGGCTATGGTTTAGGTCGCTTTCTTTGGAGATTGAGCAGATTTTGCATCGGAGGAATGCACAAGCAGCTGGTTATTACAGGTTTCAAAAAGTAGGATCTTTGCGTTCGGGATGCAGGCCGTTGTTTCCATTTGCTGTGAGATTTTATGCTCGCATCGAGGCTGTGGTTCTAGTCTCTATTCGATCAAGTATCATCGCTCTACAATTCTGGTCATTGGCAGGGGTTCGAGAGCCAGGTTGAGGGAGGCAATGAGTGCTCTCTCACCCCCTTTTGCATTGAGCATTTATCGCCCACAGTGGGCTGTGGGAGGCTGTTATGATTATTGCCCGTTACGCAAAGCGCTGATTCTATGCAAAGCAGGCCATGCAGATTCGCTTTATAAAGCTGCTGTGTGCATTTTTCTGCACCCGTTTCCCGTTAAAAAGTGTCGCCACGTGCACGAACCTCCAGCCAGAATCTTAACGAAAAAAAAAGCCCAAAAAGCATTCTTTATAATTAAAGCTGAGGAGACGATACGTCGCTGGAGAACTTAATAGCAGCAGCCATGGCCGACGCTTATCCGCTCGCAGACGCCCATCTCACCCAAAGGATTCTGGACATTGTTGGGCAAGCTGCTAACTACAACAAGCAGCTACGCAAGGGTGCCAACGACGTAACAAAGGCACTCCGCAGAGGTGCAGCGGAGATTGTTGTTTTGGCCGCCGACACGCAGCCATTCGAGATCCTCTCCCACCTCCCCTTGTTGTGTGAAGACAGAAACGTTCCCTACGTGTTCGTGCCATCCAAGCAAGATTTGGGTCGTGCGTGTGGCCTTTCTCGTCCCGTCATAGCTTGCTGTCTCATGACGCAAACGAGCCAAATTGCAGAGTTAACGCATGCCATGGACTTGCTACTGATTTAGCTATGGCTCATGATTCTACAATGTTTTGGGTATCTGATCACTTGAACTTTGTAACTTGCACAATCAGGGATTGTAAGTTATGCGCTTACAGGTTAAATAGTTCGGGGACCCATCAACCTTGGCTTTAAGATGTTTCATGGAGTAGGACCTGAGCTCCATTTACATGCACAAGCAAGGCTTGTAAGTTTCTGTTGTCTTTCTATGTAAGTTTTTGTTTGCCTTCTCTTATATATGCAACGCTTTGCTATGTTGATTGCCTTCTATGCTCATTGCTTAAAGGTCTTTAGATCTCCCACTTCATATGTGTCATTGGTGAGCTGAACGGCCCAATGCTATTGTTTTCCTTTCGTTTCTAGAAGGTCAATGCCAATTGTCACAAAAAGATTTAAAAGCATGTGGATTGTAGATGGTACATCTTGAGCACAAAAATATTTAAAAGCCTGGATATAGACTAACGACTTTCTTCATGAATAATGGACCGAGGAGAGTCATCTCAGCTTCTTCTAGATCGCATGATAGTATTTGTGGGCATTGAAAGTATGTACTTATGCCTTAAAACCCTTATTTATTTCAAGGTGCCTCTAGACACACTGAACTTCATTTCAAAGTGTCCTCCTATATATGTGATGTTCATCAACGATAATAAGTAGAAAAGTTACTAGCTAGCACAAGTAGTTTTTGACACATTCTCACTACAAATCCCCTTAATGTAAGATAAGGGAGTTCAGGCATGAAAGTAACCTCCCAAATGTGCTCTCTTATAGAGCCCCACTTGTGGCACACTTTGACCTCATAGGACCCTTGCCCTCACACTACTGCTCCACCCTTGGAGAATAGCTTTTGTCCTTGAAAACAAAATTGAAAAATCGTTTCTTAATTACCTAATGTTCGCGCAAGTGGAACTTTCATTAGGTTCATCCTTCCTCTTGATAAAAATCTTTGTAAACATCACAAAGTATTGTCCAGAAATGGCTATATTGAATGGCGAGATAAAAAATATGAAATACTCATAGCATAAAAAACTTCATTAAAAAATGTCTTGATGCATCTGATAAAAAGAACAATATGTAAAGAGTCAAGACTACCAAAATGTGCATAACTATCCTACAACCACTTAAAGATTTTTGTGCTTTCTTATCTTCCCATTTTCACATGCATAATCATAATCTTATCTGAATAGACAACCTTGATCATGAATTGTCTAACTAGAGAGTGCCTTAAAGTCCTTTAGGGAGTGAGAGTGATTGTCACGTTATGACCTCTCATGACACATATAATTAAAGTATGGCACTAGTGTCATAGTTCGTGAGAACTCATACTCTCCACATGTGAAATGTGTCTCATACGATATGTGACCCTTCATGTGAGTCTCTTTAGGATTCTCCTAGGCCATATTATCCATCCTTGTGATAGATAACAAGTGCCATTTATCAAATGTCTACCCTATGTGATGTAATTTCCATAAGAAAGTTGTCAGCAAGTAAGTGTGAGATGAGTGTACCTCCACTCTTTGTACACATAAATCTTACCATGAGTGTAACATGAATAATGTCAGTCCTAAGGTAAGACCGGGAAAGCCAAGGGCCATGATGAACATGCAGTAAAGGGGGTCCTATAAATAGCAAGGCCACAGGCCTATATAAGGCATAATTGGGTGGTCATTTGCATGTGTAGTCCCCTCTGTCTCGTATTGGTATCATAGCTTAGGAAGCATGGAAACTATGAAGGAGAGGGAGAACCAGTTTGGAGAAGCATAGCGAGTGGTCTTCTCTCTCTCTCTCTCTCTCTCTCTCCATGGTGAGCTGGGGGCCATGGGAAAACCTTTTCCAAGGACGGAGGAGATGGTCCTTGAGCTGCGAAGGTGGGCTCATGACAAGCCAACAATGGAAAAGTCCACATGAACAAGCCCTCCCATGGAATACTTTGGCAGGCCAAAGGACATCGGAGAAACCGCCGCTTAGTCGAAGGGAGGGGGAGAAGTCGTCATGCATGAACCTGGCAAGATTGGGCTCGTTGAGAGTGCACAAAGCAAAAAAGCTTTTGTCGTCACTACATGGAAGCCGAGTCAGTAGCGAGTAGCACTAGCATTTTTGTCGACCATTGTTGAAGTCAACATTATAGAGTAATGTTTTTTTAGCAAAATAGCGGGCGCCCTATTTTGAGACACTCTCCCAAGATGAGGGCCGTGCCCATGCAACACAAAAGGAGTCAAGAAAGTTAGGTGGAGTTGGACAAGTTTGGCAAGCCAGAGCAAAGCCATTGAAGCTTTTCATCCTCGACATAAATAAACTTTTCAGGTTCTGAGTTGCAAAAACCAGAAAGGTTGAAGCCTTTGGAATTGTGTGGATCACGATCGTAGGTTCACCAACCCAAGGCTTGACAAACTCAAGGCCTATGAAGGGCATGCCAGGGGCATTATGTCAAATTCCAGGGTGCAACATGCACGAGAGCATGCAAGGTATGCAAAAAACTGCTGCAAGGCATGGACTGGCTTGGCAATCCACGAAAAGGACCAATGGGCATTAGATTGTAGTGTCAAGTTTCTACATTTTTGACAAAACGACTACCCGATAGATGGTCGAAAGTCCACAATTATGGTTATGAAAATATCTTTGAGATTGTAGATTTAGACATTGGGTTCATGCAAAGAACTCTAAGGGAATGAATATCTTATTAGTTTCATCTCTGGTCTAGGGATTTGGCTACAAGAAACCCTAGACCATTAAAGGGCAAGCTTGCAAGGCATCTTTACCAACTTTCTATACTGTTGCTCAATGGCAAATTTCTCTCAAATCATGCCATATGGGCTACAAGATAGGGAAGACTAACGCGACCGAAGTGGGTTTCTATGACACTCCTCAACCTTGAAGAAGGCGATTTCTTTTACTTTTTTCCCTATTGATTAATTAATCATAATTGATGCATATAGGAAAAGTTTCCTAGCAGTAAAAGCAAGTCAGGCATGGCACTGTGCCTTGTAAAAGGCAAAGGTACTCGACAAGACCGATCATTAATTACAATTCCAAGAAGCTGCCAGGCATCTATTCCTCTAGTTCGGAGTTTTAGATTTGCTAGGGCATGGCTCCTAGGTAGGTTTTCTCACCTCGATGCTATAAAAAACAATTATGATCAACCTATGTCAGTGAGCCAAATTTGATGGGTTTGAAAGGTAATTGGAGACGGGTGTATGCAAGTAGTATTAGGTAACTCAAGTACGCTTTGTTTGTGTAATTAATGTAGGTCTTTTTTTGCTTCGAATATGGTACCCTACTTAACAAAGTCGATAATCCACATGATTAATTTTTTAAAATCTCCGACTAGTATGACAATGCCATAAAAATTTGTTGAAAAGAAAACCTACATGCTAAATACAACACATGCAAACCACCAAGGGGGTGCTACAAATTCCGGTACTAAGGGTGGAAATTCAAGAAACTCGCTAATAAGCAAGTTACAATTTACCTAATCTTGCAGAAGTTTTACCATGACAACTTGGAAAGAAAAGGTGGCTTCGCGATCGGTCAAGAAGAGTTTTGCAGCCAAAAGTAATTTGATAGATAAGTTTCACGAGCTATCTCTTTCACTATTGGGAAATCTAAGGATTCTCCATAATAAGACGTACAATTCAACAAGGTCGATTCTTTTTAAAAGCTAGACAAGATAAATTTTCTATTGCATTGATATCTTTTTCATGTATTTATGCAAAGCAAGGCTTCAATTAAGGGCATATTGCATAGAAGTTTCCAAACTTTGGAAAATGGCATTAGCGTACAAACTTGGGGAAACTTTGCAACATGTATGAATGCCTTTTCACTAGAGGTCAGAATGAACCAAGCCAAGAGGGCATGCAAGGAACATCCGACAATGCTAAATTAATCAGAATACATGGCTATGAGTCAGATTCAAGTGAAGGAAATTTATCTTAGAGGGGCAACAAGGTTAGGCAACTTCAAGTTCTACTTGTTTTTCTATCTTCAACTTTTCATTTGAAAAAGATTTCTTTGATGTGAAAATTTAAGTACTTTGATAGATTAAACAAAAATCAAGGCTTCTATTCCGTGCCAAAGTACTATTCCTTGACTTAGGATCAAGGATAGTGGTACATAGGTTTGGCAATAAGAGGATATAAGCTCACGGTTTACATTTGGCAACGATGAACTTTGATGTATCCATGCTAGTGAAATCGTGCAAGGCATGCATGTCATCGGCTCAAACTATTCAGATCATTATTGAAGCCAATATATGGCTTATCACAACTAAGGGCTTATTACACTATTTTTTTAATATGCATGCAAGGCATGCCACTATAGTGGGATTCATTCCACTTAATCCTTGTTTACACTTTAATATCAGCTACTCTGTTCAAGAATAATTGAGGCTCTATGCGCAAGGTGCAACCAATACAGATGATGCTTTGTATGTGTAGAAAGTTGGCATGGCCTGGCTATCATGCACTTAATTCATGGGATGTCATGAATAGATTAAGAGCACCTCAAAGCAGGGGATCTCTTGTTTTAGCACCCAAGAAAATTTAGTATGACTACCTTCTTTGGGTGTGGGACAGGTGTCATACCTAGGGTAAGAGACTGGGCAAGCCAAGGGCCAGGACGAAAATGTGGTCAACATGCTATATTTGGATGGCTACGAGCCTCTATATAGCAAGGTTGGGTGGAGAGTTGCATGGTCCAGTTTCCCAGTCTCATATTGATATCAGAGCTGAGAGGAGAGGAGGGAGCATGAGTGGAGTGCTTAGTAGCATGGAAGGTCTCTCTCTCTCTCTCTCTCTCTCTCTCTCTCTCTCTCTACCTAGAGGATATTTTGATCCCATATTTGCAGCAACTTTATTTAGCCCCTTGAGTACCTCTAAATTTGTACTTGCAAATACACTTTATAATGCTAACTATATACATTAAAACAATTCTTTGTACCTGTCAAGATGTTGCCAATAATGTGCGAGAGAGAGAGAGAGAGAGAGAGAGAGAGAGAGAGAGAGAGAGAGATTCATATCAATCTTAACACTCTTATCTTTGTACCTATCAAGATGTTGCCAATGTTGTGTGTGTGTGTGTGTGTGTGTGTGAGAGAGAGAGAGAGAGAGAGAGAGAGAGAGAGAGAGAGTCAGATTCATATCATTCTTAACACACAATTGAAATAAATATTTGAATTTATCCAAAAGATACATTTTTTTGTAGTCATCCAAGCTGCATTACATTGGTACGATTTGAACTCAGCCACAAAGATCTCTACAAAAATTTTACTTTTTCCTTCATTGCATTACTTTGTATTGTAACATTTAATGGTCTAAAAACTTATGTGTAGCGGAAATTAGCATGAACATAGTGGGCATTTCATTAGAATAGATTCCTAATGAGAATTACAAGAGTGCTTGGGTGGAGAGAGCAACAAAAAGCATAACACCTAGTTAGATAGCATCAACAATACTTTCAAAAGAGAGAGAAATTAAGCTATTGACAACCGTTGAGGATCGGATTTGCATGGAGCTGGTCCCCCCTCCAAAAGGCTTTGTATTATGGTTTCTCCCATCAAGAGAGACATTGTACAATACAATTCTTTGTGTTCCTTCAAGACTAGCTAGTGCAATGAAGATGAAAGCTTCATGCACTAAGCAAACACTTAGCAAACACAACTTTAATTATCCCCGTTCTCAGATCCAAGACCTACACACCTTCGAAGATGGTGAGAGCTAGCAGGGTATGAGAGTAGATTGAGAGGAAGAAGGAGTATCTTACGAGAAAGATGTACATCTCCTCACATAATCACTCATATTAGCATAGCTTAGCTTAGTAATTAGCTTGGTAGAGGAGATGAGCATGCATTGAAGCTTGGCTCTTGGTTGGATTTGCATCCACATGCCAAGAGTGTGTTGATGTAGGCTTCTATCTCACAAGCTTGGAGTAGGTGATGAGCTCTCCATTAAAGCTTGGGAAGAGATAGTCTTCTCTTTCTTCACACATGAGATTGTGTGAGTGTGTGTGTGATGATGCCTTGCAAAAATCAGCCCCCTCTCTCTCTTGGGCGAGCCCTCTTGCTATTTGCTCTTGCTATCTCCCCATTGGCCCTCCCCCAGTCAAGCCAATGATTATTAAGCAGCATAAGTGATAGCCTATTGACATGTGTCCCCCTTTCCCCTTTTGTGAGAGCTTTAGGTAATTTAATAATTAAACTAAACTCTCATTGGACCCCTTTGCCTCCTGGCCAACAGGAATCAGGCAAGCCATTGGGCTGCTGAATGCTCAAGTTGGACCCCTTGGGAGACTGTCCAATAGTCTTCTAGAGGACTTAATTCTCATTGGTTCTTTTATTAAGTGTTTTTAAATTAATTAAACTAGATTTACTCTAGCCTAAATCTCATTGGTCCACCTCCAAGGCCATCCAATAGGAATTTGGCACACCTTGTGGGCATCTGGGCTAGGGAGCTGACATGTGTCCCTAATTCCCTTTGTGTAAAGGGAGCCTGTGTGTGTGTGTGTGTGACTTTCTCTCTCATCCCCTACTCCCAAGGCTCGCCCCCTCCTATGTAGGGATTTGAAAAGACTTTTTGGTCACACACAAAGCATCCAATTTCCCTAGGGTTGACCTTTGGACACAACCTTTGAATTTTGGAACCTTAGCATTTTGGAAGTCTTAATGGGCTGAACCTTAGGGTCTTTTTAGCCCATTGTTTCACATGGCTCTTTTGCTGATGGCCCCCCCTTTGGATCCCTATTTTCCCTCCTTTGGATCCCTACTGTGGCCGATCTGCTAGCTTAACCAATATTCTAGCTTTTTCTCCCCTGGCACTTCCCCACATTAAATGATCAGTTTAATATGAGAAAATCATTTAGGAGAATTAGATATTGATTATTATGACATGTATCCACCTAGCAAGAAATAAAAGTTTGAGGAGTTGTTTTATGCAATCTCCTCCACTATGTCATGCCATAGTTGTAGCAAGCTGCATTGCTTCCTTATTATTTTCAATGTCACAAGATTGAGGTTTTTAACCACCACTTCCACATTTATGATAGTGTTGTTCTCCAAATTTGCTGACTCTTGATTAGTAGACACATAACAACGTCTTATGAAGTGAGAATGCTTGTACCAAAAGGAGATGATAAGCAACTGAGTAGCAATCATATACTTGAAAACCATAATGTCAAGTGAAATCTTACATCATATGTTATCCAACTATTTCACATACCATCCTTGTTCAAGAAGCTTATCTCACAAAAGGAAGAATCAAGGGATTTGTAGACTAACATAGTCTTAGTAACATGTATACAGTAGGTGTAAAAAAGCTCAAAAAATATACTAATTGGACTATAATTTGCAAGCTTCACCAACTTAGTGGGTGTAGAGTTTTAGAGAGACATTTGTAAATCCCTATACAACTCACTTAGCAATGGATAACTCAATGTTGTGTCTAGAATTATCCCATCCATGGAGTTTAAGTTGGTTGATAGAGGAACCTTTACCAATAGCTCTTTTTTATTCCATTGGTTGAGTTGGTAGAAATGGTCATCGAAAAATATGCCCATCTACAGGATCTTGCTGGTTCTTCCTACATACTGTAAGATACCGATGTGAGCATGGATTATAGATGAGGCCTATAATGCCTCCATCATCTTCCTTTCCTTGTATGAGGAAGGATAAACATATGTAAGTGTAAGAGTTAAATGTAAGTGAACAAAAAGAAGGTTAAGCATCTATAAATGGAAGAGCTAAATGTAAGAATTCACTTATAGTTGCATCATGGATGATGTACCATTGAGAAGTTACGACCATGAGCAATCACATCAGAGTGCGTGAATACATGTTGAACTAAAACCTCTTTTACAATCTTCTTATCAACTTCCACTTTAAAATCCAACCAACTTGCTTTGCATATGGAACGAAAAAGATTTTCTATACATGACCTTTTTCTCCTTCTTGGTTGCATGAGAATCCAAGAGCCTTTGCCTATTCTCTACTTTTACCATTGATTATCTATAGTGAGTTAGTTTGCGATGGAAATAGAGCTTATGCTACTTCTTGGCTTCTTGGTAGACTCATAATGAGGTTAGTTGGGCAGAGAGGAAATCAACCCCTAGATATTTTAAGGCGGAAAGAAGAAGAAGCCATAGTTTTGAGAGGCATTATTCATGTATTTTGTACATTAAGTTGCGTTGCTACTCATTGGACGTGCTTTGTTTTCTCTCTCTTCAATATGTCCCTCTAAAAGACCTCCAAAATCTCCTATTGTGCACGTGTCAAGGATCACATAGGTATCTTTCCCAAGGGTCAAGGTGAAACTCCCACAGAGGGAAAGAGTGGCTCCATAGAATGTGGAAAACTAGGATGATTACGATACCTTTTTGGACTCTTGTGTAACTCACCATGCCATGTGTGCTAGGCCATGTGCCCTCACATCCTCACATGGTGACTAGACTGCTGATTGTACAAGAGGTCATGCCCACATTATTTGAGAGGTCTAGGCCAAAGGCCATTATCCCAACAGAACTTTTTTCATGATCTAGTATCCTTGCCCTTATCATAAATTATATCGTAGGTCGACATGGGGACCTTTTGGTATACCATTTAAGTGTATTTCTAGGAAAAATGCATGCCTTGCATGTACTAGGGATCATGTCAAAAAATTGGTAAAATAAATGCCACTTAACTAGTTCATAAATGATAAGATCCAATTATAAATGACTTGCTTTTGGCTCATAGAGGAAAAATAGATTCCTCAAAATAAATCTCCATAGCCAAATCATAATAGAAAATTTGTATAGGAAAAATAAATGCCAATCACAAATCTTGTGTGCAGTCAGTCATACGTAGTTTCATATGTAGAAAGTCACACAAAAAAACCTGTATACATATGCCTTGCAAAATCCTAATCAAATTCAAACTTGCTGAATGTCATACACAAAGAAAAAGTGTTCATAAAACCCTCTTTTGTATGGACTTAAGTCCTCCACACTAACCTTGCCTCGCATGGTTGTGTACAACCTTACACATCGTATACAGAGCACTATTCTGTCAAACTTGAATTGCACTACTGATCCATGTTTGCCTCCTTGAGAGAGCTTCCGTAGATGTGTGTTGCGTTACATGTAGCTTCTACACATGTAGTAGCCACTATGGTGGGGAGAAAAACACCATTGTGTCGGAATCAAGATCTTGCTTTTGCATTCATGGTCATTCAATAATCTTACATGATTTTCATGCAAGGAAGCCATGCTTACATGCATCTTGTATGCATCATTCATCATTAAGTTGGTAAAAAATTAAGAACTCACTTTGTTTTCTTTAGACATGCATTGAAGTGTCGTAAAAAACTGCTTTGATTGTGTCTATCTTCTTAATCTTGTAGTCCTTTTGACCTAGTTTTGAGAGAAGGTTATGTTTCCTAGTGTTGAATTTAGCTCATACTCATGGGTAGCAATGTGCTTTACAATGTCTACAACCCTGCAAGCAAAAATTCATATGCTTTGGATTGCCTTGCACTAACTATAAATGGAGCCTTGCTCCTTGAAGCTGATAACTATGCTTGAGAGTACAACTTTGAAAACCTTGCTTTCCCTTGAAAGTGCGAGTGTCTTGATCCTCCTCCTTGAACTTGTGATGTTGCATAAACTTGGAAGAGTTTGGCAAAATTTGCGAACTATCAGTAACTGGCCTCTTCACCAAAATTTCAAAGCTTCATGTTTTCAAGATCTCAAATAAACTCTCAAATCATAATGAAAATGATTTGAAATTGACCAAAGAAATCACTTTCTTCCCATCCTTTGTGATAGAAGAACCCATTTTCTTCATGTTTGAATGCACTTGAATAGTCATAGACATCTACATTTACATCCACGTGTATGTAGCCCATCAAAATCAATATAAATTAACATTCATATGCACTATTTTTCATGGTCCTAAGTATCAAGTTACCTGTTATGGCTAGCATAGACCTCTGTCTCTTTATGTGTGTGTGTGTGTGTCACTTTATGAAATCATTGTACATAGTAAATGGTATGAAAGCATTTAATATCGTAAATAATAATGAGCAAAAGGTAAAATTTACCAAAGGCAAGCTCTACGGTAATAAATGAGCTTCAAATATAGTAAGACACAATTGAATTTTTGAAAAAAAAAACTTACTCGTCAAACCTTTATTGGCTTTATGAAATCAAAGTACCTGGTAAATGGAATAAACTCATTTACTACCTAGGGTACAATTTTACCAAAGTCCAACTTTAGAGAGAGAGAGAGAGAGAGAGAGAGAGAGAGAGAGAGAGAGAGAGAGAGAGAGAGAGAGAGAGAGAGAGATAGATAGATAGATAGATTTTATTATCGTCCTCGGAGGTCAAATATGACCTATGGGACCAAAGTTACATGTGATGTAGTATGTGTATGGCTGATGAGTGACTCTCGATGCTCCAAAATTGTAGTGATGAGAGTCGCAATGGAGAGCCCACACTTTGGCTGGGAGAGGAAAGTGTGTAGGTCTAAGTTATGGCTGAAAATGTGAGAGAAGCAAGTTCGGATGTGATCAAAAGCTGAGCACTCTAGTAGTGTGTGGTACTCAGACTCTCGAACTTGCAGTGAGCATAATGTGCACAATCGATTTGACTCTTCTCCATTGCCCCAACGCCCTATCTCGCATCGAAGGAAATGGGAGCTAAGCCAAATTGCTGCGATAGTGCGTATCGCGGACAAGGGAATAGGCTCAAGCATGTAAGTGTGAGTACGGTTTCCTCTCTCAGCGAAGAACATGGTTTTGTAGTTGGGGGCAATATAGGTGGTGTAATGTATGAAGCGTGACCCACCGGATTTCTCCCAAGCTGTAATACATTGGCGTTGTAGAAAAGCTTCATTCACTTGAGAGTCAATTGAAGCATCATGTAGCAAGTGTAATGCATCCCATCTCCCAAACCACTTCTTTATGTCTTGCATCCATCCCGTGCTCAAGATCTTGCTTTTATGCGTCTTTTGAACTTTTTTGCTTGCTTCCCATGCAATTGTAGGAAGTCGATGTGAGGGGTTTTGACGCATCTTTATCATGTACTCCACAACCCTTTCCATGCCCATAACCTCAATTGGAAGAGATCCCGACTCAAGAAGTAGGAGCATATATGGTGTTTGTGTTTTAACTTGGAGAAAGTTTGTAAGAAAACGCTTTTGGACATTCTCAAACTCTTTCCAAGTAGACTTTGAGATGCTCCCGCCCCACACTTCAACTCCATAAAGAAGAACCGGTGTCACCAATGCATCAAAAAGATACTTCTTGAGAACCCAACACTTGATGTTTCCCACATTACACATGTTCTCAAATGCATAATATGCTCTCTTTCCCGCTTCCAAACGACGCATAGCACATTCATGCCACTTGTGATTGGATGGAACCTCAAGGCCAAGGTACTTAAAGCTCTCAACAACTTCAAGTGTCTCGTTGTTGTACACAATGCATGGCTTCTCCTTATGGTTGGTTTTCACAAGCATAACCTTTGTTTTGGATTCATTTACAACCAGCCCACTATGCAAGCAAAAGTTCTCAAGGACAACCATAAGCTTTTGTGCATCTTCTAAAGTGTGCGCTAGAAGCACTACATCATCCGCATACAACAAAAGCATGATTACCGCATTGCAAATAGTGACCTCTTCAATGCATTCTTCTTGCATAAAGTCAAGTACCATTTGTTCCAATTGATCGATGCATAGACCAAAGAGAGTTGGTGACAATGGACATCCTTGTTTAACCCCAATAGTGCTTACAAAAATTTCTGAAATTTCTCTTCCCATGCGCAATTGACAAATCACCTTCTCATAGATTCGAGAAACCGCAAGCATAAACTCACTTGGCACTTGGAGTTCTTCCATCCTTCTCCACAAATTGTTACGTGGAATCATATCAAAGGCTTTCTTAAAGTCCACAAAACAACAATACAATCTCTTGCCTTTCAACCGACTTTCCTCCATGAGAACACGAAGAGTGACAAGATGATCAATGGTGCTATGGCATCGACGAAAATCCGCTTGTCCCTTTGCACGCTTGTCATTCTCTTCAGCCCAATCACTCAATTTCATCTCCATTATGCACCCAAACAACTTTGCCATAAGAGACCCAATCATTATAGTCCGGTAGTTGCTTACATTCTTTACATCCCCTCCTTTATGCAAAGGCTTAACCCAATTAGTACTCCAATCATAAGGCATACCATGTTGAAGTGCAAGGTTGAACATATCACACATCCACTCATGGGTAAAATCTCCCGTCCATTTGATCATCTCCGGCTTGATACCTTGAAGATCTCCCGCTTTGCGAGTGGCCAACTTTTCAAGCCCACCGCATACATCCTCAATAGTAAAAAAAGACGGCATACATGGGAGTGAACCATAAAATGGCATTTTTTCAGTATTTTCTTGCTCATATAATTGCCTACAATGTGTGTACATATCCATTAGACTCAAGTTACCAAAATTCTCAACCCGCTTGCCTCTCAAGTTTCTCCAAAATCTTCCACATGCATGTGCCTTTTCTTGGACTTGAAATTCTTGTTGCTTTACTTCCCATCTTCTTCTCTTCTTTTGAATCAATGCCTTGTATGTATGCAAATGACTTTGATAGTTGTCTTTGTCCATAGTTGCATCAAGCTTTATCAAGGACTTTCGAGCATCTTGACATTCTTTATCAAACCACCTTTTGCGTGATCTATCTTTGTTGATACCATGGAGATGCTTTATGGCAAAGCATTCTTCCGCACAAGAACAAATAGCTTTCTTGAAAGCTTCCCATTTAGTTTCCAATGGTGCATCACATTGAAGCTTTGTCATCCATAATTTTTGCTCAACCATTTCAATGTACATTGGTGCCCGTTTGAAATCCATACATAGTAATAACTTCTCTTTCCTTTGGCTGAGATTATCATGCTTAGTTGCTTCTCCACATGAAAGGTCAATACATAAGGTGCGATGGTCGGATTCCGGGGTCCATTGACCAAACATAAAACTCTTTATGCGATACATGATGGCTTCAAAGAGTAGCATATAGTCAATCACACTATCCCCATTATGTCTTCTACATGTAAATCCATTGGTTCCACTCCACAAAGATACACCATTGGCAATGAGCATACCCGTGCTATTACACATGTGTAAAAGTAACTTTCCATAGTGATCCGGCTCTTTCTCATCCATTGAAGTACGATCATACAAGTGAACTTCCTCCAACTCCCTTGAAATGTATGGCATATCAAATTGTTGAGTATCATGTTGCAATGTTTTTGTGCGAGCATTCATATCCCCAAATACAATAACATCACCTTCACCTTTGAAATAAGCAATGTCCTCTTCCAAATCAGAAAATGGTTGATCTCTATCCATGCAAGCATAAAAGGGAGAATCATGATGAGGAATGTAGCAACCGGCTACAAAAATGGGTGCTCTTTTTGGTGTCATAATTTTCAGCCATACAGAACGTTTGTACTTGTCATCTTTCACAATTGATACAAAATATTCCAATCCTTTCTTAACCATACATGCTAACCCTCCTTGTCCTCTTCGTTGCTTGAGATTCTTTGACCACATCAATGAATGTACATTGTAATCCTCCAAGCCGTTAATCCTTTGTGTATCATGCTCCCAAGTTTCAACAAGAAGTACAACATCGGCTTTGCTTGTTAGTTCATCAATGCCAACCCCCGCATTCCATGGGTATCCATTACAATTCCAAAAGCATATTTTCAATTGTAACTCGGTCTCATAGGTCACGCATCCCTATTTGCTTGAGAGACTTGCCTCCTCCTTGGGCACATTTTCTTTATGAGATATCTCCTTGTTTTTATTATTCTTTTCCTCATATGCCTTGCGACGCATATTTTGTTGCTTAATAGTGCGATCTTCACATACAAAACATTTTGTATCCCTCAAATAGATCCAACTATTATCAAGGATAATCTTTCGCTTGGTCTCATCCGGCATGGTGCATACAATTGGCCGTTCTCCCGAGCGAGGAGCTCCTTGCTTCCCCACTCTATGTGCTCCATAGACCATAACTCCGGACATGCCAAAGTGGGTTTTGAAGAAATCTTCAATAACAATGGCAAGAGAAGGAGGTGTCTCTAACTTCTCTTCGGGAATTCCACGAATAACAATGTTCTTGGAACGTCGCTCCCGTTCCTTCAACTCCTCCACATCCACATTCTCAACATTCTTTGTTTGAACCATAGCTTGCATGAGTGAGGAATTAGAAACCACATTGCTACCACATACATCAGCCCAAGACTTGTTTGTGCATACATTTTTCATGTCGCATACATCCCGGCTCATAGTGTCAAATTTCTCCTCTTTCAATACATGGTCATGCTCTACTTTGCTCATCCGCTCCTTCAAAGCATTCAAGTCCACAAGAGAGCGTTTACATTCCTTGACTTCCTCTTCAAGTTGCATCAAACGTGTTGTTTGCATCTCAAGTGTCCTCTTGAGATTCTCATTCTCAACCACAAGTACCCTTAGTGTGCCATTCTCCATTGCAAGTGCTCGTAAGTCTTCACCTTGTTTGTTTACGGTCTCTTGCAATGATACCAAGTACGCCATGATCATGGTTTCCGATGTCGTTGGTTGGGTGGTTGTGTTGCTATCTCCACACTTAGGAGATTTTGGATCATTTTCCACAATGGTTGTGGACCTTGTTGAAGAAGAAGAACCCTTGCGAGTGCCGGAAGACATTGTATGTAAAATAGGAGATGAGAATCAATTTTGTTGAACCTGTTCACTTCGGAAATGCTGCTACAGAAACGCCTTCCATAACTCTGAAAATTTCTGTCTTTACATCAATGCGTAGAGGACTTCGTGCTCTTCGATTGAGGCTATAGATCACCCAAATCGGAGTTCGGATGAAGAAGTTATGATCAAAAGAGTGGACTGCTGTCTACTAGGTCAAAAAACGGCTGCACTGAGAGAGAGAGAGAGAGAGAGAGAGAGAGAGAGAGAGAGAGAGAGAGAGAGCTTTGGAAGCCAAGAAAACAAAGCCAAAAAGTGTATCTTCTTAGATGAACAGATTATAAATAAAATTCTCAAATTCTATAAGCTGTGCTTGTAGGGAGAATAAATTGCTACCTTTGATAGTAAAAACCAAACCTCACCAGATATATCCATGAAACTTCTCTCATGTTACTGCTATTTATACCACATCTTTAGGTCCCATTTACTCTTAGAGCACTTACTATTAGATCATTATTACATTCCAATTTTATGTTTTATAGTCTCATAATCTATTTCATAGGTCACTTTCACCATCTTTTGTAAGACACAATTTCCTAGGGCATGCTATCCTTTTGTATATGCTCTTTACACTTTTATATTTAGGCCATTATTTTCATCCAAATCCTAACATGCAAGCATTGTACATATGTCAAAATGGAAACGTCTCATAAAAAAAACTTCATACAAGCTTGGATCTAGGACTTCCATTGATTAAGACTTGGTTAGCCATTCATGGTCAGTCCCTCTCTCCTCCTAGACAAAGCCATTACTCCCCGTCAGCATGGATTTATGAAGGGAAGATCAATCTATGATAACATCTGGGCAACAACGGTCGGCATAGAGTTTGCAACCTCATCACTAAGCAATAGTGTATCCTATTGTAGTTAGATTTAGACAAAGTGTATTCACAAGGACAAGCTCCTAGCAAAGCTCTTTGTGTATTACTCCCTAATCTTCCTCAAAGATTTCCGCATGGTGATTAGGAAGACTGTGGAGATTGTGCAAACATTTGTCATAGCCTCAAAGTCAAGGTGTAGTATTGAAAAATTAAGATTGATTTCACTGTCAAAGATAAGGTCCTGGAGCAAGATGCAAAGGTGGACTATGTGTTGATCCCCTTCTCAAGTAGAGTGAAAGTGATTAATTTGTTTATGCCCTCATACATAGTCTTCAATGGCCGCGGCTACTCAAGTTAATGCAATTGGAAATAATTCTTGAAATTGGTGAAAATATTCAGCTCTGGCAATGGCTATTGTGAGACCAATGGAGCAAGGTGATATCGAGATCCTTAACCCTAATGTACATGTAGAGGCCTAACATGCCAAATTTGTGGTAGCAAACACAAAGCAAGACTAGGTATGGGCTATTATGACAAAGAACATGATTGAGAAGAAGAAACTATGCTTTCTAGGTGGCTAGTGAAAAGAGCTTGAGGTGCACGACAAATTTTTCCCCCCCTCAGTGGTCTAGCCTAATACTTGGGGGCATAATAAGCAAGCTAATTTGGAAGAACAATAGAGCAACAATGGCTTTGGAGTGGGGAGAGATAACAAGGTATTTTGATAACTCTGTAACTTCTTGGTCCCCTTGGCAGTGATAAGCAAGAAGCATCTTATTGAACCCATACTAGATAGAAGTTATAAGAAAGATAAATAACAAAGGAATACAACGACTAGGCCACTTCTTTGGCGGGTGGATCCTATCAACCTAACATCTACTCGAGATTTTTGGTATATTTCCTCTTTAAGATTTTCAAGCTTTCTGCCAAGCTTGACATCATCCTCGTTTGGTGGATGTGCAACTTGCTGATTTTCCTCCGTCTTCTTTTTATCCTCTACTATCTTTGCTTGGCATTCTTCTCGGAGTTGATGTGCCTCCTCCATAAATCTTTGAGCTTGAGATTTTGGGATCCGATTTGTTTGCTATGTCCTTTTTTTTTATATCAAAGGTACTTCCACTTCTTCATCTTTTGAGGATTGATATTTTGATGAATATCTTTCTTTGTTTTGATTTCCCCACCCATTCAAAATTTGAATCAGTCACCTCATTTTCAGGGGCTCATGCTCTAGAGTTTTGACCACGTGCTCTTCTCTTTGTAGGAGTGAGCTTTCCACTTTCCTAGCTACATGCTTGGCCTTATGCAGTAAATTAAGTTGTGGCTCGGCTTCAGGTAACTCCTCGATCATTCCCAAGGCTTAGTAGGCTATCTTGGTAAGCATCGATCGTGCATTCATATATGCCTTGTTTTTATCATTGCCCTTCAGGTTTGCTTCTACTAGATTCTCCAAAATATAACTTCCTAGATCACGCTTGATCACTCTTCTTTTTGCTAACCTAATGGCCATCACCACCACCACATGTAGTATGGGATCATTATATTGGGGTGGCTTCTAGACCTTCAATGATATGAGATCAAATGCAAGGGCAATTTTGTTTTTGAGTAAATGAGGTCCTTGTATGTGAGCTTGTGCCCTTGTTGCTTTATGAAGGCTTTGTTGTTATCTATTGCCTTCACCTTTCCTACAAGCAAATGGAGAGCTTAGCATATTAGGTCACATATGATCTTCAATCTTACTGCAGCTCCATCCTTATTGGCTAAGATAGCTTCACATTGTACTGTATGGAGCTCATGTGCCCTCTGGAAGTCCATCCCCCATGGAGGTAGCCTGAAAAAGCTATCAAGCTGGAGACATCTGGCACTGTCTAGGACTTTGAGCTTTTAATGCAATGTCTAGAGCTCCCTTGGGATAATAGTGGCCTTTACCTTTGTACCATTAGCTTCTTGAAACTTCCCTACGAAGATATTTGTTGGTATCTATGCAAGCACCTGGTCTGTGACATGAGATTTATTTCTTGATGAGAAGTCCATTATTTCATATGGTGCTGCCTCCCACTCCTTCTTGGCTCATTTGCGTGGCATCTTGCTACCCAAATTTCACGTGTTTAGGCCAAAATTTGATTAAAAGTTGTCAAAAAAGTTAAAATAATGCAAACTCTTGACCCTAAAATAAAAAATGAGTATAACTTGAGCAAAACAGTTCCAAATTTGACAAAACTTCACTGGTGTGTCTAGGAAAACTACAAGCAATTGGTCAAAGTAGTGCAGGTCAATTTTGGTTAGAGGTACACGGATCACAACCCATGTTGGAACACATTTTGAAGTGATTTCTTCACCATTTGGTTTAGCATGCTTAAGAGATACTATGGGTGAAAATGTTTGTGATTTGGATAACTGGTTAGGGTTCTAAGCCAAATTTTGCAATTTTTTCACAAACTTAGAGGATTTTGGCATTTTTACAAGGGTTTTGATATTCAAATGGCTTGAAACTTCAGGGTTAGGTTTTAATTGCTATGTGGGACCTAGCTTCTTGGTTCTGGTCCTGAGATTTGAAAAAGGTATGTGGATCATGATCCATGTTGGGTGACATTTTGGGATGAGACTTGGTGGGCATCCCTCAGTATAGCCTATCCTAGCACACTAGTGAAATCTTTTCAAATTTGGATCTGATTTACTTATTTTTTCCAATTTCCTAGTTTATGACCCAATTTTTCTTACATTTGACCATATTTGACATCTTGATCCCAGTTTGATCGATCCTTGTGGCTAGTGGGTATTGGTTTTTGCTGATTTGATGATTGGATAGTGGCTACCACCCCATGTATACTTGTCTACTATCAATTTGCATTGCTATCAGACTTTGTTTGGTCCTGTAGTCTTGCTAATAAGATTTTCACTTTTTGCAAGCAATTTTTAGTTAGTCTTTGATCTAAAAGGCATACCACATGTTCACTTTCCACCTTAAGGCTTTGCTCCCTCAAAACCCTCATTTTTGCACCCTGATTGTCTGAAGTTGACCATCTCTTGAAAGTCAAACAATTTTGCATAGTTTTCTTACCCACTTAATGACTTATTAAATTTGCACACACATTGGATTCAAATTTTTCCAACTCTGCTCCTGGGGTACATGGATTGCAATCCATGTTTTGGACCTAGATTCTACCAAACTTAAAGGGAAGTATTTAGACATGTCCCCTAAGCCCTTGGTCATGAATTTTTAGGATTCGGATTAGTTTTTCCTAGCATGGGTCAAAATGATCGTTTGTAGACCGAATCTTAAAAAATTAGAGTTTTTGGGCCTTGAGAAGTCCATCTTTGCTAAAATTTGACGGGTGAGTTTCCCATACCCTAATCTAGTTGTAGGTAGGTTTTGGCACTATTCTAGCATGGTGGGGAACATGGATCACAATCCATGTATGAGCATATTTCTGAAATATTTTTGTAGATTTGAGGAGACATTGTGTAAGGCTAGTCACTTGTGAAATCTTTTGAGATTCTGAGGTGGGGGAACATGGGTCATGATACATGTTCCACCCCCAATACCAACTGCAATTGAATGGTTGGATAGCTCATGGATTGGGGAGTCCACTCACAATTTTTTTTGGGTTTTGGAGCTAGTTGTCCCCCCTTCGTGGCCTCTGCTAATTTGGTAAATCCCCAACATTGATTTGATTGATATAATTATTTGGTGTTTATAATGCAGTATGACCTACATGCATTTGTCAAGGGATGTTAGATGAGCATACCTATAGCATCTCGTGCCTTGTGGTGACCCAAAATGCTAGTAGAAAGCAAAAGAGCGACAACACATTCTAGGTCACAAACAAGAGCTCTCTGTGTGTGTGTGTGTGTGTGTGTGTGTGTGTGTGTGTGTGTGTGTGTGTGTGGCTCTAGGAATTGAAAATGAGGCTTGATTTGCCCTAATTTTCCTATAAGTTCTCAACTTATTTGGAGTTCCAAGTCCAAACTTACCTTTATTGCCTTGATTGCCCATGGCATATCACTTGCGGCTTAAATGGCTTGCATTTGGACACTCAATTGTTGATTACCCTCGATTTTGCAAATTTGATCCGTTGTAAGTTGGCGCAAAATTTGCATTGTACCAAATCTTTCCAAACTTGACATGCTTGAAGCTCTTGCTTTGTTGATTTGTTGTTTTCTTTCAAAACTTGATTGCGGCTCTTCAGCTCAATTTTATTGATTTTTTGTCCTTATTAGCTAAAAAGTATAAAAAATATTGGAAATTATCATTATTTGGCCAAAAATATCCAAAATCATTTCGCACACTCACATATATATACTCTCACTCTACGCATCATGATTGTCAAAAATTGGTCAATATGGCTTATTATTATGTCTGAAGAAGTAAAATTTGATAGAAGCGACAAAAAAGAAAAAAATTTAAGTAGAAAACACACTTTACTACACTAAACACATGAATTCTCATCATCTTGCAGCTCGTGATCTTGTAATAGGCTGCTACAGCTACTGCTACTCCCCCCTTCCCATTCTGAGTTGTCCCAAATAAAGGTTTGTGTAATGTGCATGGTTGTGAACATCGTGTCTATGCAGTTCATGTAATGTGGCCCTATTATGCCAATGGAAGAGATGCAAATGGTAACAATATAATGTGCAAGATGTGGGTACTAAAAGGATTGTTCAGTGGTTTTTGCTGGCGAGGCTGCATCTATACTACATTGTCCAAACAAAAGCATCTGAAGATGGAGTGCCCTTTCTTTGATTGTTGGTTTGTTGAGTACCACTAGCTTGACTTCCATGGTTGGTGTCTTCTTGGGTACCCACCACTGATACTTTGGTTGTGGAGATGGTTGAGCTGGTGGTTGACTTGGTTGCTTTGGTCTCCATTTCCAGTTTGTCTTGGTTGGTTGGGGTTGGTTGGATTCCTTTTTCTTTGGTATCCACCATTGATACTTGGGTTGGGTTGCTTTAGGGTTTGGCTATGATCATTTTGGTTTCCATTTCCAAGTATAACTATGTCAAGGTTGTCGATATTGTGTTGGTGGTTGATGCTGCTTTGTTTTGGTTGGTACTTGTTGGTTGGTTGGCTTCAAGTAACCGAATCTTCTTAGGCTGGTTGGCCATGACGAAATGTTTTACCCATATTTTGTGTGGATTTTCCGTTGAATTGTCTTGCAGGTTGAGGTGTTATCACTGGTTGCATTTTTGTATCAATGGGGTGTACTTTCTAGATGTGATCACTTTGTGCAAAAGGAGTGACATAAGAGGTGTCATTAAGTTTGAACTTTAAAGTATCCTCTTGAGAATCCAAAATTTATAGTTAAGTGCGCATCCAAGGTACATGTAGTATGACTATTTCATTAATGTATGTATCTACCATGACATGAAATTGATGTGGGTTAGGAGCTACTAGGCCACTTGAGCATACGTTTAGCTGAGCTGTTTTCTCTCCAAAATGTAAGCCCCCTTTCACATTAAGGTTATTGAGCTTTATACTTAGCACTTTTTAAATGGACAATGTCCGGCTCACATGGGACTTTACACATATCATGACAGAATTACAACTCAGGGAATCGACCTACTACTTTGGAATCATGATTTACATATAGTGTAGCTACACTAGCTAGAAAAAATAACACAGTACAAATTCATAAAAAATGTGGTGTCTAGCTAGGTTTCCAACCAGGTGGGTGCCCATTCAATGAATCCATCAACATTCCCCCCTTCCTATCTCCTGTCGTTCCTTGACATGACCAGGAGTCTTCAAGTTTGTCTTTAAAGCTAGTCTTTAGCTTTGTATGATTTGTGGTTGATGACGCTCCCCCCTTCCTTGAGTGATTCATATCTACTGTGTTCTTGTCGATGCATGTGTTGCACTTTGATTTTTAAAGTCAACTTTGGATCTTGTTATGCTTTCTCCTTTTTAGTGGCCACTTTTGGCTATGAAGATTCTTTTGGTGTGTTGCCAACACCTGTGACGTCAAAGGATGTCGCAATACATCCCAAGTTTCCAAGAAGGGTTTTTGATGTCTAAGCTTCTCCACTCATACCTCATTGTGCTCAGTGCATGAGTGTCTATTGGACTTCCTCATTCACTTCTCTTGATGTAAAATACATAGACTTTGAATCTCATGCTCATCTAAGCCAGCATGAGCGACACAACATAAATATGTTGAACTCTTCCAGCTTGAGCACTACCTGGAATAGCTAAGATGCTTAAACCACAAAAAATATTACTTGAAGCTTTAGAACTAACACCTCGCTCATTTAGTGGCTTAGATGCCAAACTTTGACTTTTATGCCATGAATTTTTAATTGAAACTTGGATGTACCTGTTCAATGCCAACAACCTAATTCCATAGGTTCTTGAGGCCTTTTTCATTGTGTTGGTATTTTAATTCCACCATTTTGTCCAGAAGGTTAGCATACATTGGCTCCTCTTGATTTGTCTACCGTATGTTGCTATTGCATTGTGAAATAGGTTCCATGATTGAAGTAGGGACTAATGGAGCCTTTTTTTAATCTCTTATGTGAAGCAGCTAAAGATGTTTGTGGGTTCTTTATGTTTGAGTTTCCACTATCAATTATTGAACCCACTTTGTCTTTGGTCCCTGTGTGATCGCCCTTTGCATTTGCTCCTTTTGCTTGATGACTTGATGGACACCAGGCTTTGGTATCCAGACCTAATGATTACTGTTGTGAAATCCTTACTTCTATAGTAGAAGACAAGGTATCCATCTGGAGGTTGCATCACCCTTGGTTGTGATTAGATTCTATTGGCTATTGGTTGTGATTGCTTGCCTTTGGGTAGAGCCTCGTGCTACATGAATAATCTTCATTGTTGTAAGTTGAGCTGCTACTTTTGGTAGCCATATTTGAGTGTTACTTTCATAAAATCCTTATGCTTTGAGTAGCCTGACTAGAATCATCCAATGTTGCACATATCTTTGTTGGGTAGCTTGGTTGAAGTCTCACTTTGGTACCCATACTTGTTGTCTTGCTTGTTTCTTTGAAGGGATTTTCTTTTGTCTTATGTGGTTGAGGTGCTAAGTCGAGGTTGTTACCTTAGGCTTTTTGGCCCAAACATTAATGTTTCCTTGAAAGTAGGCTTGATTGTTTCATGCTACCCATCCTATGAACTTTGGTTGTTGAGGTCAAACTTGTGAGTGATGTATCCAAATCGGGTCTTTGACTTTGATGTGCTCCTTGGATATTAACATGTGGACTCTTTTCGGCTACTTCTGGAGGCTTTGTTGTGATGGATACTTTGGTTGATAAACTTTTTGCTTAGGCTTCCATTGCATTGTTGATGGTGTGGCTCTTGATGTATAGGCTTCGTGGGAAGTTTGATGGAGGCATGTTGAAGGTAAATTTGTCTTGTGAGGTTGGTCTACTTCAGTGTTTACCTTAGCTTTACCATTTTTTGTGATGGTTGGTTGTTTCTTGTCTGCATGGACTTGAGCTACATCTAAGTGTCTTTGAACTCCCCAATACTCAACTTGAGTACGGCTTCTACCATTTCAAATCTAGGAATTGGCGTTTTGGAACTTGTGCACACTATTTCTTCTAGCTCTGTGATTGGTGGCTTTCCCATGATTATCAACGTGCCATCAGACATTAGATTGCATGTAACATAAGGATCTATTGCAGCTGAACATGTGATTTTGAGTCCCATTTCTCCACATGCACCAAATTTGATCACTGTACGAGACAATCGATCCTTTCTCTTCTCCATGTTCTTCTCTTGATCCTGAGTTTGTCAAGCATCTGATGCAGAACTTGGTAACACTACTCCTTTATCAGCTGTCAATTGTGCCCTTTGTAGCGTCAGCCTCTTTGAAAAAACTTTTGTCGAGTCTTCAAGTATGTCAACGATGACATATTATCGTGGTTGATTTCTTTCCTTGTTTGTGCTCTTGTATCACGATCCATGCCACAATTATTTGTCTTGCATGTTCTGCTTTCATACTCACAAGTTTCACTAGCTTCCTCCGACACAGTTATGTCATAGCCATTCTTGTTTACACGCACATCCAGAGTAGACAGTATTTCCTCCCATCCAAAAGGTTCAAATAAATCTTCTAGAAATGTCTCTTTAACATAACTCTCATTCTCTACTAATATCTCTAGGATGAAATCTTCTTTCCTCATGCTCCACTTCTTTGACCACTAGATCAATGCTCAAAACTGTAGGAGTTTGAAGATATCGCTTTATTGCGGATTTGCACGTCATAGAGAGGCACTACTAGTCGCATTGTTAGCATCATCCGTCACCTCTCTCGAGGCCTTACAATTGTCAACAACTAGATATAGAGATTCTCTAGTGACTTGCTCAAAGGTCTGCATCCTTTTAAGTGTAGAGTCTTTCTTAGAGTCTCATTCCTCAATCCCTCAATGAAGAGAACTGACAATCTTTTGTCCTACAATAACTCTTGTATAGGACACCTCTCTATGTATTGTTTGAAACAAAGCAAAGCTTCCTTCACCTTTTTGTTCTTTTTCTCTTCGAAAGCATAGATTTGTGACGCTATGTTGTGCTTGATCCCCCTTTTTTAGAACACCCATGCAAATTCGTGCAAAAGTTGTTCTATGTATGGAAACTCATCTTTGTTCAATGATTGGAACCATGTCAACGCCGTTCCTTCCAATGTCAGCCCAAATCCATCGTATTGTGTGTGAAAATCCATAATCTGTTGAACTCTCAAAACTTTTTTTGAAAGTGAGACATGAGTGTATGGATCCCCTGAACCATTGTACTTTGTATGGACACATTTGGCCACTTGAAATGGTCTCATTTGTTGTGTTTTGTTTATCAATCTCACAAACTTGTGGTCTCTTGCAAAGATGCCTCTCGCTCTCTCTTATCATCTTGGAGAAAATCCTGGTGGAATCCTCTCTGACATTGCTATGGCATTGTTTTTGGTTGTAAGTAAGTAGAGATTAAAGTACCCTTGTATATAAACCTTTCTAGGTCAAGTGATAAGCAAGTTTGTATTCTCGTCCAAAATTATCTACCATCAAAACTTACACTTCTTGGGCATTTGTATACATGAATGCATAAAGATTCTTATGGAATGCCAACTCTCCAATATGTTGATCCCCGTTTGTGAATCTATACAAGCCCTCATGAGCATTATCTGTGAGAACTCTCATGGATTCATTGGTTTTGATGAATCTCACGTTTGGTTTGTTGATCAGAGGATGCCTCTCTACTAGGTTTCAATCGATTCTTACTGTCAAAGTTGTTGCAAGATTTCTTGCGTTTTATATGTCTCTGAGTTGAGTAGAAAATCCTGGTGGTGGATGACTTGCCATGGTAAAGGCTCACTCAAAACTCTCAAGGTAGTGTTGGACAAGTACACCTTGAATTAATGCAACTTATCCCTTTTTTCCACTGGTCAGGTCTCTCCAAAATCAAGACTTCGTCACCCTTTGGTCGCTAGTGTGTCCTATTGCTTACAAGCTTTGTTCCTGGCTTTACCTGACTCAATTTGGAGTTGTGTATCAAAAGTTAAAGAAATTTTGGTGAATTGCACTTGAAATAGCACTCAAAATAGTCTTAGGACCATGACCGTAGGAACTTATGCTTATATCTTGGTCTCCAAAAGGCATTTTTAGCTTAAACTTAAGATTTGAGATGTACTCAAGTATATCTACAAGGTCATTAAGTCAGATACCCCCACTATGAAGAGGTACATGGATCGCGATCCATGTTCCTTTGTCAAATTTTGACTTCAAAATTTGAAAGTAGCTAGACAAGATTATTCACAGGCTCTGTATCAATTTTTAGCAAATTCTGAGGTGGAAGTACATAGATCGCGATCCATGTTCCACCACATTTGGACTTGATCCCTAGGGAATTGGTTACACTCTATGTCCACAAGCTATATCTCAAATCTTTTTGAATTGGGACTTGTTTTGATAGGTCAAATATCCAACACTAGGTCTGCTCTACAATTTTCAGTATCTCACTTGTTTTGATGTCTTTTGACCCAATTTTTCTCAATTCTTCCCAAAACTAGACTTGGGGATATGTATCCTTATCTGTGCACTACCTAGAAAATTTTAGGTCAAGCTATCATTATGGGTACATAGATTGATATCCATGTTTGGAGCCCAAACATTGACTTTTCTTGGTATCATCAAGATCATCATGACTAGTAGATGCTATGGTATCAAACTTTTTGGGCTTGGACCTGTGGTTTGGAAATTAGGTCAATTCTTATATTGTGTTAGAGTACTTAAATAATCTTGGGATTTTGACTTGGGTTTTGATGTCCAAATGGGATGAAACTTCGAGATTAGGCTAGAAATAGCATGTAGAACACAATAGCTAAGTTTTGGTTCAAAATTTGCAAAAGGTACATGGACTCCAATCCATGTCTAGAGAGGTTTTGGTCCCAAATTTGAACCACTTGTAGATGAAGGCGTTTCTAGGCTATCCCCAAAATCCTTTTGGAATTGGATAAATTTTGGTCAACCAAAAGTGAAAACTTCAGGTTGCTTTTTGTAGTTTTCCCCTTTGAAGTGGACTTTTTTGGCAACCCTCCTTTTGGAAGTTTTATTCACAATGGTCTTTGTTATAGACTGATATAGTTTTCGTCCAAATATTCACATGAAGTACATGGATAGCGATCCATGTTTGGTCACTTCTAGACTTGGGATTCGGTGAGCTGATAGGCCATGATGTTTGTAGCCTATCCCAAGAATCCTTTTTGAATTTGGATCAATTTCTGCCTACCAAAAGTGAATCTTCCGTCTATTGTGACATTTTTTGACAATCTTTAGTTTTTGGCTCTTTTGACCACTTTTTTTCAACTTTTTTAGCAATGCTTCTTTTGGGAAAAGTGTTTGTCTATGTCCTAGCTATCTACTGCTCAAATATCAACCAAAAATGATAATGAGGTACATAGATTGCGATCGATGTTTGACCTCATTTTGACATGAAACTTGGTAGCTTGTAGTCTTTGCTATTTTGAAGCTATTCCCCAACTTGTTTTTGGATTTGGATCACTTTTTGCCAATCAATTTTGTGGCTGATGTGTGGTGTTTGGCTAGGTTCTGATTGTTGCACTTTTGACTTTTTGGAATTTTTTACTATTATGTCTTATAGGAAAGTTATTTCAAATGGTGTCAGCTACCCACTACTCAAATCTTAGTCCCAACCGATGAAAAGGTACATGGATCGCGATCCATGTTTGACAACATTTTGGCATGAAACTTGGCTAAGTTGTTGCCTATACCCTGTAGAGGCCACTAGTCAACTTTTTTTTGAATTTGAACCACAAAATCTCAAGGTATGCCCAGTTTTGTGTCTGAAAAGCCGTTTCTGTGTTTTTTGTACTATACAAAAATTTTGATGTGGTTTTTGAATTTTTCTTGTACCCAAACTTTATCAGAGAAATGTACTAGTGATGCAAAGTATCATTGATCACTTTTCTACAAAAATGGCCCTCTAAGATACATAGATCATGATCCGTGTTCCTCCACAGATTCTACTAAAACTTTCTAGATTGCTTCTAGTGAGTTTGCCAATACCCTTGATCAACAAATTTTTGTTTTTGGATCAGTTTTCAAATGTCTACCATCAAATTTTCATAATTTTAGAGTTATTTTTCCCAAAATATGGTTTTTTAATACCTATTTCCCGTGATCTTTGTAGCCCAATTTGATGGTGTTGGTTTCTACTTACCCTACTCCTATGTGCCTAAAGGCCCTCACCCTTCACTTACGCACTTCATATGTTTTGAAAAACTTTTTATTTTTTCGAGATTGGGTAGACCTAATCCTATTAACTAAAAAGAAACTAGGAACAAAAATGAACAAGACAATGAAAATTTGAGTTGAGATGAAAAACGGTACAATACTATGAAGGTAATGAGAAAATTGAAGAATGAAATTCTTTTGGCTATCTCACTCACAACTCTCTTTACCTCTCAAGAATAGGTCTAGCCAGTCCTCAACTTCTAGACTCTATCAAGCACTAAATCCCATGTCTAGCTGCTTCACTGCTAAGGTGTAAATGGGGTTGAAAGACAAATCTTTGGAAAAGCACGCTCTAAAACGTATGAGGTCACTCACCATCTAAGGATTATTTTTCGACAATGGTGCCAATGTTAGCGGGTTGCTGCGATGGATGTCTATAGCATAGCTATCTGGCACTAACATAATGTCAATACTCAGGGAAGTGACTTGGATGGGACAGTGAGACTCTTTGAGGTTATCAATCCTCCAAAAATGAACTTTTCAAGCAAATGTATCAACTCAACAAGAAAATCAATCACTCAATGATCAAAAAATTTTCCTATGTCTGTCCTCAATGCTCCAGGTCATCACGCCATTTCTGCATTGAAATGGACTCAAAATGAAACGGAACTTTAGGAGGAGGTCTAGGAGGTCTAGGGGAACTATTCTACCAAGTTTGGTTGCAATCCAGCAAGGTACCAAAATCACAATCCATCATGATTAAGGTCTTGAAAATTGTAACAAAACTATTGAGAAAGGTCGCCCACTGATTTAGGAACACTCTTTGAGGGTCAAATGTCAAAAAAAATTTAATTTAAGCATTCAAATATGAAGATTAGGCTCACTAACGTGCAGTCACGAACCGTAATAAAACTAACAATGGTCACTCTTGATTGAAAGAGCATGGAACGAGAAACACAATGCAAGTGAATCAAAATTGGATTACCCAATCATTAGATAAATTGATTATGTACATCAGAGCTCTTTTCTTTCCTAAAGATAAGCCCCCTTTCACATTAAGGTTATTGACTTTTATACCTAGAGCTTTCTAAATGGCCAATGGCTGGCTCATATGGGCTTTACACATATCATGATAGAATTACAACTCAGGGAATCAACCTACTAGTCTAGAATCAAGATTTACACACATTGTAGCTACACTAGCTCAAAAAAATAACAGAGTACAAACTCATTAAAAATGTGGTGTCCGAACAGGTGGACAGCCATTTAGTGTATCCGCCAACAATGCAACTCTCTGCTTGGTTTGAATGGATTTCATTCTTGATCTACTCATCCCCTCTCGTAAGGTTCCTTTGATCAGGTAATCCACAATGTATGAGCTCCACATAGGTGCAAATGCTAGCCTGAACAGTGTCACATGTTCTACAGGTGCCTGAGCTTGTGCGTGAGTTGCACAAATGTTGCATGAAATAATGTAGTCATGAGCACTTTTTTGCATTCTAAGCTAGTATACATCTAGTCTCATCATTCTCTAAAATGTTTACGCTTTCTCATTGTGAATTCTCGTGTTTTGCACATGAGCTTGGCTTAAGTATACATTTCTTGTAGTTGGATCTTTACATAGCCTTATTATATTTTCATCTCTTGTGTGTATAGCCTTCCAAATATTAGCATTATGTTCATGTTTTCTCAATGATTGATGGTTGTCTTCTAATCTATAGTGACCCAATGGTGAGCAAAGGTATGACATTTTTGCTCCATCTTGTCACCATTTCAATATTGAATATATACGAGTTTGGCAGTCATCATCAACTCCATTGGGTGCTCCTCCATGATTCAATCTAGATAGATGGTTAGTCCTCTGATGTCTGGCTCCTTTTTTGACTAGTATGGTGAAATCAAACTCAAGAATTATGATCAACCATTGAACAATATGACCTGTATTGCAAGGTTTGTTCACCATGAATGATAGTGGTTGATGATCTGCAAAGAACACAAACTTCTTTGAGAAAAGCTAGTGTTTAAATTCTTTCACAGCATAGCCCATTCCTAGCCCTTCTCTCTATGGTCATATAATTCTTTTTTGCACTATTAAGATGTATGTTGGAGTAACATATAGGAAAATCCATGTTGTACTCTTTAGATTGTGCTAAAATGTATTTGATAGCATATGTTGATGCATCTACGTGGACATGAATTTTTTTTGTCCAATAAGAGCTTTCAAAATTGGAGCAAAAATCAATCTCTGCTTCAATAACTAGAATGTTTCCTGACGTTTATTGGTCTACTTAAATTTTGTGATAACAGCATGGCAGGTTTGGAAATGATTGCCTACATATAGATGAATCTTCTATAGTAACCACAATGGCCCATGAAGGCTTGTAACTCCCTAACTTTTGTTGATCTTGGTAGAGAAACAATCACTTCAATCTTCTCAATATCAGTGAAATATCATTCTTGGACATAATTTGTCCTTGATTTTTTTTTTGTCTTACCATGAAGACACATTTCTTTGGGTTTTATGGAGATGCCATAGATTTTGCATTTCTCAAAGATCTTCTTCAAATGCTCCATGTGCTTGTTTCTCAAGAGAAAATGACATAAGTCATCCATGTACATTTCTAAGAATTTTCATAGATATTTCTAAAATGCATAACTCATCAAACTTTGAAATGTGGTCATGCATTGGTCAGGACAAATGGCATCACTTGATAAGATAATATACCCCATTCTATGGCCAAGACTGTCTTATGACGATCCTCTGGCTTTATAGCGAGTTGCTTGTAGCCTAAAAATCCATCAAGAAAGCTATAATCTTCCTTACCTACAACTCGCTCAATTACATGATTAGTAATTGGTAGGGAATAGTTGTCTTGGATAGTAGCCACGTTTACCTATTTAAGATTCACACATACACGTAATTTTTTGTTCTTCCTAAGCACTACCACAATACATGAAACCCAATTTGTGTGCTCGATCTTGTAGATAAACTCAGCTTCCTTAAGCTTGTCTATCTCCTATTTGATATTTTTGGCAAAGGTCTCATTGTATGTATAGGGACATTGTGAGCAAGATTTTGCAGATGGTGTGTTAGAGATACTTGGATCTACTCCCTTAAGGTCCTTGTATGACTATGCAAACACATGTCTACATTGTTTGAGCACAGCTATCAATAGATGCTCTTCCTTCTTTGTGAGATTAGTGGCAACATATGCTAGCTTTGGTTCTTCTCTTAGTTTACCTAAGCCAATGTGTTTGGCTTTCTTAGGTCCATCATAAGATGTCTTTGGTTCCTTAAGTTCTTGCATCGGTTGCTGAACTATAATCTTTTGATCCTATATTGTGTACTTTTTATAGTGAGAGCGTGTGTCGAGTTTGTCCATGTCTAATCCCTCTTCACTCTCCATTTTGGTTGTCAAGGTTTGCTTCATTTTTTGGTATTCTTGTTTGTGCTCAATTTTTGTCATTCTAGATGACACTTTGGTTGTGTCTTTGGTTCTCACCTTGCTTTGCCTCTTGGGAATGGTCTTTGTTGAAGAAGGTTTTGTGTATTGTGTAGTTTTATCTTTGATACAATCATTTTCTCTTACAAGCCTCAAGTACTACGTTTTGTTCTTCATCGGAGATATAGGTTTTCCTTGTGTATGCTCTATTCTCTCACTTGTTTTGCGTGATACCTTTCTTGTCTTTTGGATTTCTGGTTAGGGAAATCATAGAACATTGCCTCTTTCTTGTTTGGTTTTGTTTCATTTTCAAAGCTACTCAATAGCTCATCCTCAGCATCTACCTCAATAATATCGTCTTGTAAATCTTGAAATTCTTAATTTCTTTCATTGCTTAGATCTCTTATGGATATCTCAGTAATTATGAATTTGCATTCGACTGTTTCTTGAACACCTAGGTCCTCGATCTCTGACCCTTATTCCAAGGTAGCACTCACCATTTGGAAGAATGCTATGTCAAATCCCTCTTTGTCACAGAATTTTGTTGGGATTGTTTTATTCACGCGTACATCTAGAGTAGTCAGTATTTGATCACATCCAAAAGGCTTGAATAACTCTTTTGGAAATGAATCTAATATGGAATCTTTATCCCCCATTGACATCTCTAAATGCAATTGTCTCTAATCAAGATCTTGCATTCGGACAGTCCGCATATCCAAATATATGCTTTAGTGTGTAACCATGTAGGTATTTGTTTTTTGTTGAATTTTGTTGAGTCAAATTCCCCTACAAGGGCTTGACTAACATCTCTATTTGCTATGGTCCTTGACACTAATCCTCATCGTAACCTCCTTGTGCTGCAAGTAGATATGGTCGTCGCCCCAATCTTGCATCATTTTAGGTTGATGCTTGAATGGTCTCCCCAAAAAGGCATCAAAGTTGTTTCTCTTTCCAAAATTCACTATTGCAAAGGTATGCTTGTACTCTATTCTGTATGAGGAAACTATTTTTTGTTCCAACACACCCACTAGTCTCTCTACATATCCATTTGCAAGTTGTAGTTTCATCCGTGGTTGATCTCCCCAATTTATCCCATATTTCTTTTGTAGCAATTGCCACTCTATACCCACTATCAATCGTTATCGCTCCTTTGTGCTCTAGTGGCAAGGTGGCGTTTCCCTCTTCCCCTTCACATAATCTCTCACCTTGTTTATAGGCACTTGTTTTGCCTTGGGATTATCTTGTGTTGTTTTACCCATGTGTTCATCTAAGGGAATATCTTGATGAGGAATTTTCAGCACCATCTTCTTCAAATTTTTACCCACTTCACTCCATAGATACGGTCTAATTTGTAACAACTCTGAGAGAGTTATGGTACATTGTATAGGAGTCAACATTAGTTCATGATGGCTTTTGGTGTCCATCATCTTTGGAACTAGATTTCATTGAGAAGGCACTATCTTGATATCTAGTTACATTTCATACTCTCTTATGAAATATGACAAAGTCTTCAATGTTTCAAGCTTGCTCTCTACAAACGCTTATGTTCCTGCATCATCATATAGAGATTGGGTAAAACTTGTGATCTTTATTGATCTCAGTGATGGGTGCAGACTTGAAGGTCGCACTACTATGTTTTCTATTTTGTATTGTTTTCCATAAGGCTTGTGGCCATGGCTCTTCCACTTCTGGAATGGGCATCATTACTTGTGACTTTGCATCATCAGTGGTATTAGCCACTACTTTTGTGTCCAATGGTGTTTCGATATCTGGCTTCATTTGATGAATCATTTTGTTTCTTTTTTGCTCAATTTCCCTATTTCTTCTGTGGATTGAAACTTCTCTTTTTGAGATTTTTGGTTTTTATGGACCCATTAGAGCTTGAGCTATCTCTATGAGCCATTTTCACATATCTAATCTCTGTTTTTTGTCTTCAAGATGCGGAAATGTAAACCATCTTTGTTCCAAGATCTAGTTGGTTTTTAGTCTAGCCTCATAAGCCTGTAATAGAGCCTCTAAAGTTTCTAAAACTTTTTCCACTAAGACTGAACCTCCCAATGATACTTTGGAAGATATTGCTCCCTCCATTTATTTCTTGTTTTCTCGTTCATGTTGAAGCTGCTCCCTAGTTTGTTGAAGCTCTGTAGGCTAAGGCAATTTTCTCTTTTAGCCTTTTTGCTTTGATTTTGTCTTTTCCTTCAATTTATGTAAAAACATTCAAGCATTTTTTTTTTTTTGTTGCCAACTCTCCAATGTAGGGCTCATCACACTTATAATAAAACATTTTCTCTTTGTTATCATACTTGTACAATCCCACATGAGTGTTATCCATATTGAATCAAGTTTTTTTTGTTTACTTGCCTTACTTTTGCATTTGGAATATCCAGCTTAGGTGGCTTGTGCTCAGGCTCTATGTCAACTTTGTCTTCTGTGCCTGTCATCCCCCCATTTTCCACAATATAGGGTTTTTTCACAACTAGATACATTATATCCTCATCATCAAAGTACTGATCACCACTATAGTCCACAGGCACTAGGTCCTTGAACTCACTAGGTCTCTGTTTTAACTTTATGAAATAACAATCCATACCATCTTTGTAAATTTTTGTACTATGGTCATTTTCCAGCTGGTATCTCAAATGCAATAATTTCATGGTTGGTGCTAGTTGGGATGGTCCTGCTCCCATGTTTGTTCCCTCTTTAAAACTCTTGTTACGGAAGTAGATCAACGCTCACAATGAGAAAAATACCTACCCCTTGTAGAGTATGTGTACAATAATAATGTCCATACTTCTATGAGAAAAGGTCTTCACTGTCGATGAGTATAGCCGTGACCTACAAGAATCTTTTCAAAAGATTAAGGAGGCTATATCCATCTCTCAACAGAGGCAAAAATCTATTGGTGACAAGCACAGAAGGGCCTTAACGTGCAAAGAAAATGATCGGATTTTACTTAAGTTTCCCAAGGCTCGATTGAGAGCACCACGGGAAAAGATCCTAGGGCCATCAAAAGTATTAAGCTAAACTAGCAAAAAGATACTATGGTCCTTTTCAAATCTTGAAGCCAATCAATGAGATGTCTTATCAACTCAAGATGCCCAACCATTGGCTCATACATAACGCTTTTTATGTGAGCCTACTTAAGCCCTACAAAGGAGAGCTACCAAGTGAACCAGGGGAAAGGGGGACACTTGTCCCAAGGCTATAGCATGCTTGCTTTTGATATGCACTAAGCATGTGATTGGCCATGCTTAAGGAGGTCCAATCAAATGCAAGCTAGTGCTAGAAGAGGGGGTTGACCAAGGCAAGGTGGGAGCTAGCTTGGGGGATATACTCTCCCACATATACACACACACACACACACACACTCATTGTGTGAGGTGCAAAGTGCAAGAGCTTAATCTCCTTCTCAAAGCTTGTAGAGAATTTGAGAGCCTACACCAACACTCTTGGCTATGGAATACAAATCCAACCAAGAGCCATGTTCCAATGCTTAAGCCTACCATCTTCTCCATCTTCATTACTATGCTATTATGTATGCTAAGCAAGAAGAGTGATGATAAGTGAGGAACTATTTTTTTCTCCTCTTATTTCTCTTTCCTTTCCTCGTTCCCCGCTAGCTTTCTCCACCTTTGAAGGTGTTTGAGGCCTTGGAACTGAGGCCCGGGATGGTTAATGCTTCCTACAAAGTCTATGTTATGCTCGTGGATGCATGAAGCTTTCCATCTTCATTGCATCACCTAGGTCACAAGAAACACAAAGATTGTATTGTACCAAGTCTCTCTTGATGGGAGAATCTATAATACAAAAGCATATTGGAGGGGGGACCGACTCCACATAAATCTAGTCCTTAACTGTTGTCAAGTTCTCTAAACTCTCTCTTGCAAAAGTATTGTTCATGCCAAGCTAATTAAGTACTATGGTTATGTTGCTACCGCTAATTAAGTTCACCCTTTATGTTCTCAAAGTAGTGTCACAGAAATGCTCACTCTAATTCTCTTAATTCCACTATTCTCAAAATTCATAGGCCATTTCCATTACATTGGTATTAGAGCTATTGGTTTCTCTTTTCTTGCTTAAGAAGAGAGGTCTTTAAGTTGTCCATGAAAGGTTGGGCCTGTTTATTGCAGTAGGGTAAGTGGGACAGGGATCTATTATCTTGGTTAAGAAGGACTTAGTTCGAGGTACACCGTTGAGAACTATAGTCTTAATGGAGCCTCTAGGGACTTGCCTTTGGCTGAACCATTATTGAGCTACGAGCAATCTCAACAGGAACCATAATCAATCGAGCAATGTTAGACCCTCTCCACTAGTCTTTGCAATCAACAGTGTCTAAACCACGGGTGTGGCTGCTTCAGAACTGATCTTCAAAGGTAAAGAAGAGTAGCGACTAAGGTTTTTTAGGGTATCAAAGCACAAAGTAATCTATACATAAGATTAATTAGCATGGCTTATAATAACCAAGAGAGTAGAATGAACATTAATAACTTTGATTCTGCACATGAAGGTGATGATGCCTCCATGTTACTAAGTTGTAGCAAGATATGGGCAACCCTGCTTTACAAGCCAAAGTTACTCAACAACTTCGTGCTTATGGGATTTCCCTTTCTCTCCAAGAGGAGAGAGAGCTTAGGTGACCTCTTGAGGAGACCCCCAAAAGAAGACTCTCTCCCATAAGAGAGGAGGAATCCAAAGAACTAGAAATAAGCGAATCTTTAAGTTCCTCTGAAGATGTGGCTCCACGAAGACGATGGTCTAGACAATCGACAACTTCTCCCAAGAGGAAACCGTCAACTCACAATCCTTCTCCTCATCACTCCGAAAGGGAAGAGAGGAAACAAAAGAAGAAATGGGCAAGAAATAGGTTACCCTCTTCTCCTTCTTCTTCACCTTCCTCCTCTTTCGACGAAAGCAATAGCTATTCTCCTAGAGAATACAAGAGGGGAGGACATTGCAAATCTTACCCTGCATGGCGAAGGTCCCAAAAGCTCAAGAAGTTCAAAGAGGGAATAAAGAGTATCTCTTTTCTCACCTATGATGACACCTTTGGGGCTACTGATATAGTATTGGCCTTCATCCTACAATTTGGTGCGGCCTTTGGAGACGAGGGCTTCACGAAGTCCTCCAAGATACACCATGTAGCTATGTATTGTTCGTCAATGGTGGGCTTACCTTCGTGGCAACGATGAAGCTCCAAAGACATAAAAAACTCTACGAGTTTCCATTATGAAGAAATTCCTTGCAAACGATGCAAATGATAAAATGCTTACCAAATGGCGAAGTTCTATACACACACACACACACACACACACACACATCCATATGTATATATATAAAATAAGGAGTTCTTTTTTATCTCACCTTTCATTTCACAACCACGCATGGCTTGACTTTTCTTGCTTTCTATAGCTTAATTTTAGTCAATGTTTAAGAAAGTCTCTTTAATTAAGCAGTCGTCGGCTGAGTTTTCTCCTAAAAAATAAGCAAACCAGAAATACTATCATTTTTTAAAAAAATTTGTAGGATTTTTGAACTATTTTCTCACATATTTCACCGATTTTTCTTCCCTTTACCACAGTTTGCAACCGGCTAGTCTTGATTTTCAATGAGCTCAAGGCTAAATTAAGGCAATCCTTTCCCAAACACTGATTTTAGTTAAAAACTCAACCTAATGATTTTATCACTTTCTATTGTTTTAGAAAGCCATCGCACTTGTTTCTCTTCAAAGGCACTTGAGAATCTACAAAGACTCTATTTATTAAAGCACTTCAAAAAACATTTTCCACACCTACTACATTGGAAGCCCAACTAATTTGTGTCAAAAATTTGGATGGGATCTATAAATTTGAAAGCAAAAGAACAAGAGTCTGTGTGGTGTGCTGACTCACCTCCCCTATCCTGGTCTGTAGCAGGTGCCTTTATTTGCATTGACACCCATAGAATGAGAGTTCTTGTTCTCACCATCGTCGCGGAGCTGCCCTATGTTCCCTTTGCTCCCACCATTTCCTCATATCTACGTGCGCTCCCATGCGCTCCCCGTCTCTCCTTCGCAATCGGTGGCACCACAGCCTCTTAATTTGCATGCATTTGCCCCTTTCCACTGCGATGCTCAACAAAAAACCTGTCCGTCTCTCTGTTGCAATATTCGCCTTGCACACGATGACATGTCTCCCTCTCTGCCTCTCTCTTTCCTCCTCTTCTACTTTTTCCTTCTTAGAGCCATCCCGACATCTCTTTTTGTTTTCCGTTTTAAAGAGGGCATCCTCGTAGATTCCTGCTAACAAACCCAACTTTCAAAATTGAACCCACCCATCCTTGATGCTCGAGCTATGGGTTGCAAATCAAGCTGATGCTTAAGCTTCGGCCACTCTCATCTCTGCCGCACACCCTTCCCAGTTGTGGGGCAAGAAGGAACCCTTGAATTGATGCATCTCAGCGCTTAGTGATGTGTGTGTGTGAGAGAGAGAGAGAGAGAGAGAGAGAGAGAGAGACGCCTTACTGAGCTCGTGCTCACCGGCCGGCAAGTGTGCGTGCACCAAGTGAGTCCCCTATGTTTGAGTGACTTGACCAAGTAAGCGAACGGCATGCAGAGCGTCTCCTGCCGCCTGCGAATCTCAGTGCCAAAAAAAAATATCTCCTTGGATTGCAAAGGGGATCTTCTTAGATTCCCGTTATTAAACCCGTTTCAAAAGTTGAGCACATTTATTTTACCCTAGCATCCATTTGAATTTATTATTCTCTCAAACCTGGGGAAAGAAATATACAAACTTAGATAATGGATGTTAAGAGCATGTATGAACTCAACTAGTGGATATTAAGAAGTTAGTTATGCCCACATAGATTGCCATTCAAAGCTACTACTACCCCATGGCTCGTACCATGCTAGACTCGTACCCATCACTCTCCATCACATGCCTCATACCCTACCATTCCCTCCATCCTCTCGTGTGTTGTCGTGCAATACCTCCCCATGGTCGTGCTACTTGTCCTCCCCTGCATTGCTGCCATCCTCTTGTGTGTTGTCTTGCAATAGCTGTCCATGGTCGTGCTACTCATTCTCCCTTGCACTGTTGCCATCCTCTTGATGCTCCATCATCACATAAGCGGTTGGACTGACATGGCACTACCTGGCATTTTGATGAACATACAGAGAGAAAATGAAGATTTAAAAGCAAAAGGCCTTGCAGCCCTGGTTCACACATCCACCCTTTGGCGTTGTTATGTCTCTACCCCACTCATAGCTCTACCCAACAACACATATACAAGCTTTTGAAGGAGGTTTTGTGTGCTAACATTTCCCCCTCCTAGACTTGGTAATAATAAAATCTCTCTCTCTCTCTCTCTCTCTCTCTCTCTCTATATATATATATATATATATATGTGTGTGTGTGTGTGTGTGTGTGTGTGTGTGTGTGTGTGTGGCTCCCTGAATGCCAAGCCTCGATATCTTATTGTAGTGACAGGAGAACCACGAACATAAATGTCATACCGTGGGATGGAATCAACACGACTAGTGCATAGAGGCTACAAGAGGTTGTCAATTTCTCAAAAAACATACTCAATCCTTGTCTCACCCAAATCTACACTCTATTGCATGTTAGGCAGCAGAAGCTATCTACACCACCGTAAACAAATCTCCTTGGTTCACCAAGCAAACGGAATCTAAACGAGATGAAACTTATAGGACGGGTTTAAAAAATCTAAAGACACATGCTTGAACCCATAAATCCCCAATTTGACCACTTGCCAAAATCGCGCTTATTATCTATTGGGCAGATTTGACCTAACCAGTTTCAATCCCGAATACACCCTAGAGCTTAGCAATAATGCCACTACACCCCTCCAATGCATAAAATGCAGTCTTGTTGATTAAATCTAGAGTTATGAGCAGATTAAGGAGTAGATGAGCAATAACAAAAACACAATTTTACTACAAGAAAAGCACAATGTCGTGAAGAGAATTCACATGTGAATGCAATGAAGCAGACGACACTTCAAACAGACACTTCAAGAGGGGATTATGAGATTGAGAAGAAGAAGGAGAGTACACAATGCTCTGTTAATCTGTCGTAATGCTTATTATCTTAAAAATCTCTTTTAGGTACCACAAAAAATGGCTTTTATACCTTAGCCAAAGGTTCAAGGTTCAAAAATAAGAAAAGGTTCTAACTCACAACAACCTATGCTTTCCTTGATACAATCTGGAAGCATGTAGGCCCACTCTGTCTGGCTCATAATCACGTAATAGTTACAAAATAACCGCAAAGTTAAAAGAATTACAATGGCTTAGGGCTATGGATGTCTAGAATGATAAAAAAAGTAAAACTACATCTTAGGCTTAATGTATAGGGGCTTCCGATGTTAGCTGTGTGCTAGCATTTTCCCCCTCCTTGAGTAGGTAATAATGAAATCTATCTATCTCTCTTTATATGTGTGTGTGTGTGTGTGTGTGCACGCGTGTATGGCTCCCCGAATGCCAAGCCTCACTATGTTATTGTAGTGACAGTGAGAACCACAAACATAAATGTCATATCGTGGGATGGAGTCGAGTCGACTAGTGCATAGAGGCTACAAGAGATTTTCAATCTCTCAGAAAACATACTCAATCCTTGTCTCACCCAAATCAACATTCTATTGCAGGTTCAAAAATGAGAAAAGGTTCTAACTCACCGCAGCCTAGGTTTTTCTTGATACAATTTGGAAGCACGTAGCCCCACCCATTATTGATCATAATCACCTAATGGTTACAAAATAATCCCAAAATTAAAAGAATTACAATGGCTTAGGTCTATGGATGTTCAAAATGAATTACAAAAATAAAAACTACATCTTTATAAGACCTAGGGTGACTAGACCTTAGGATCCTCCTCCCAACCTCCCATTATAAAGGCATGCTCCTAGCCTCTTGCCCTAGGCGGTGTTGTGCGCATTTTGAGAACCCCGTTTTTTGTGAATTTGTACATATGGACATGATGCCCGATGTCAAAATGGTGTGTGCACTTTATTTTTGTGGGGTTTTTAGCTTGCTTTAGCATAAGCAAGCGAATGTACATGCATTGCAAGTCGCTAGTCTAGTGACAGCTGTCGGGCTACTGTAAGTGCCCGTGAGTGAGTTTTTTGAAGCGAGACTTGTACATAATTTAAACTCATGTACAAACTTAAAAAAGTTCAGAAAAACTCCAGAAAATTGCAGGTTTGATCTCGTTCTGTCTCCTTGATGGTTTCTGTTGCAGTTTTTGCCCCCGCCTTGCCTACTCTACGCATAGTCGTACCGGGACAACTCCCTATTCGCATCAATTTTGCATATAGCGGCGTGTAGATTCAAATTTGGTCATATTCAGCTTTCTCGCCAGTCATTTTTCAAGCTTTCTCTCAAGCTTTAAAGTGCTCTAATTGGAGTTGTGCTCTTCAGGTTATGACTAGTTCTCTGCAGGGTTATGGCTATGGCAGCTTAGTGGCAAATTGTGTGCAGACAGATTTGGAGGGCATGTATGTATGAATTGTGGAATCGATGTTGAAGTTGTGGGTTTGTGATGTTCAATGGTGAAAAGGGAGGCCCTTCCAAAGCTTTTTGTGTTCTTGTAGTGCTCTTTCAACGCTCTTGGGTGACATCTCTATAGAGGTGTTTCGGTTTGCTTATTTCCCAACAGCGGATCCCCTGTCCACACTGCCTAGCCTGGCCCCTAGCCGTAGTCCGTGACTCCCTGGCCTTGCCCTTGTCTTGACATTACTCCCCCCCTTAAGGGAGAGTTTTCTTCCTCGAAAACAAAAGTGGGAAACTTATTCTTAAGAGCGCTAATGTTTTTCCAAGTGGCACCTTCCTTAGGTCAATCTTTCCACTTGATTAAAGCTTGTCGACGTACATGATGATGCGTACGTAAATCATGATAGTCAAGAATTCGTTCAGGTTCATGTGGTAGGGTAGGAGGTTCAACGAAGTTGACCAGAATCTGTTGGTCAATGACATTGTTGTCCCCATGTAATCGCTTATGTAAATGGCTTACATGAAACACTGGATGGACATAAGAGTGTGTGGGTAACGATAGTTTGTAGGCACGATCACCAACTCGCTTGAGTGTTTTGAAAGGCCCACAATATCTTGGAGATAATTTAGGTGTTGGCCTAGTTTTCAGACTTTCTGAATGCTCTGGCACACGTAAAGATACTTCCTTCCCTTCCTCAAAGGTAACTTGCCGACGTTTCTCATCAGCGTACTTCTTATACCATTCATGTGCTTGTCGGACATTCTGACAAGTGAGTTTTAGCATATCCATATGGTCTTGGAGAAAATCCTTAACTTGCTGGAGTTTTTGGTTGCCACCCCCACCGTAACTGGTGACCTAGGTTGAAAACCATACATAAGCATGAAAGGACTAAATCCAGTCGTGACATGCTTAGCACTGTTGTAAGCAAACTCAAGAAGAGATAGATATTCTTCCAAGTCTGTTTGTTTCTTGCTAATGTATGTGCATAGCATATCCTCTAGCACTGGTTAACTCGTTTAGTCTGACCATCCGTTTCTGGATGATAAGCTGTATTGAGGTTGAGTTGTGTACCCAATCGTTTAAACATAGCCCTCCAAAAATGATTGTTAAACTTGGGATCACAATCACTCACAATGTTACTTGGCAAGCCATACAACCTGTATAGATTGTCCACAAATAACTTGGCTAATTCTGGAGTGTTAATCGTTGATTTGGTTGGAATAAACTTACATAGTTTAATCAACCGGTCTACGACCACCCATACTGAGTCATGACCTCGTACAGTGGTTGGTAAACCCACAATAAAATCCATAGAGATACTTTTTCCATTTCCCATTGGAAATATCCAAAGGATGTAAGAGTCCGCCTACCTTCAAGCGTTCTACTTAGTTAACTTGACATTTTTTGGCAATGCAAAACATAATCTTGAACAAAGTCGTGTAAACCTGGCCAGTAAAACTGTCGTCGTACAAGAGCATAAGTCTTTTTAATACCCGGGTGCCATGCACTTGGACTATCATGACATTCATAAAGTATTTGGCAAGAGGAAAAATCCTAATTGATGGCCTCACAACCTCAAACACAGGGTGGAAAAAACACGGACTGCATTAGCACCTTCCCCTTGCAATGGTTCTATCTCCTTCATTTAGATCCCAAAGAGCTTCTTTTTGGCTTCATAAACTCACCCTCATCTTAAGCAAGGATTGAACCATCGTTGATGTGTCATTTTGGAATTTTTAAAACATTTTTGACCATTTATGGCCAGTTTTAACTTATTTTACAATAAAAAGTGACCATTTTTAGCAAGTTTTAGCATAAAAATGCCCCTTTTTGTCTACAAAATGCCCAAATGAGCTGAGAAAAATTCCATTATTCTGTGGAAATCCTTCTTGGGCTCAAATTTCATGGTGAATCTCTTTTTTATCCACATGGCTAGCACTTTGGACACATCTTTTATGGCCACGCATGAAAGCTACTATTTTTGGTCGAGATCACCCACATTGAACTTTCTAGGCAAAAGGAGCGTGCCACTTCATTAAAAAATTGACATTTGTACATTTCTTAATCAAATTAGGCATATTTCATTGAGAGAAAATACGCCATTGTGCCACGTCTGGACCTCACCTCCCCGATAAAGTATGTACATAATTACGATCATGGAAGTTGTTTATATGCATATGATGCTATGTACATTGTAGCATTTGGTCCCATATATCAAAAGAATAAAGAGTAAGGTGAACATTTAAATTAACATTGTAAAATTTTTGCAACACACTTCCATCCCCTCTGAACATGCACATCCTCCAACATGTGCCACACATATCTCTTTGTAGGTTCGGTCTGCATTCAAGTCAACGTACACGTCAATCTCATTTTCATCTTTAGTAAAGTCTAATGCATCATCCTCTCTTCCTTCATCCTCATCTTTAGTAAAGTCTAATGCATCATCCTCTCTTCCTTCATCTTTAGTAAAGTCTAATGCATCATCCTCTCTTCCTTCATCCTCATCCATAGCATTCTCATCATATCTTCATTTTGACTTTAAGAGATGTTCCGAGAAGTGCATTGCGTTCCTTGTCTTTTGCTCTTTCAACTAAGTATAAGCATTTCAAGTTTTGTTGTGGTTTGCGACTACTCGACTGTGAGTCTTATCTACAAATTTGAGTGCTATAATCAATGTTTCTTGACATCAACCATAGGAGACTATTGCAACTTGTCTAGGCTATTTTGTTGTAGTCTTTTTTACCTGTTCCATGATGGATCATGATTTTGGTACCTTATCAAATGGCCACCATACTTGGTAGACTTGTTCCCTTAGACCTAATATAGCTTCCCTTAAATTTTTGTGAAGATCCAAATTCATTTAGTCAACAAATGGTGTGATAACCTAGAGTGGTGAGATGGACATAGGTAAATTTTATGATCCAAGAGTGATGGTTTGCTTGTTGGGTTAATATGATTGCTTACTAGGTTCACTTCTTGAGTTAGACAACATCAAAGGGAATTGTGCCCCATCCAAGTGACTTTCCTAAGCATTGACATATTATATTAGTGCTAGACAGCTATGCTACAGACATCCATTACGGGGCCCCACCCGCTAACATTGGCACACCATTGCCGGGGAATGATCCTTAGGTGGTGAGTGACCTAGTTTGTATATAGAGTCTTCTTTTTGAAAGATTTTATTATACATTCTATTTACACCTTAGGAACAAAGCAGCTAGACGTGGGTATAGTGTTTGATAGAGTCTAGAGTCGAGGGACCCACTAGATCTACCAAAAAGAGTTACGAGTGAGATACCAAAAGCATTTCATTCTTCAAATTTTTTGATGCTTTGAAAGTATTGTTTCATATTCCAATCGGCTTTTAATTTGTATCATTTTGTTCATTTTTGTTCCTAGATTCTTTCCAACACATAGGAGTAGGGTAAGTAAAAACCAACCATCCAATTGGGTTGAAAAGATCAAGGCAAACAGGGCTTAAAACCATATTTGGGAGAAAAAGACCATAACTCTGAGATTTAGGAAATTTAATGGTAGACATCTAAAAATTGAGCATTGAAACTCAAAAAGTTGGTGCCCATGGGCATTAGAAAACTCACAGGAAGCTACTTGACAAGTTTCATCTAGTTTTTTGGTTAAACATGGATTGCAATCCATGTCACCCAGAGACAATCTAAGCCCAAATTGATACCATATGATACATACTACTTCCAAGCAACAAAAACCAAAGTCTAGGGTGAATTTGAAAACAAACACACAGGCAAACCAAAGAAATTGTGAAAAAATCACCACAAGAAATTCAAGCTGACAAAAATTTAGGGGGATTTTCAACTTTTTGTGATCCAAATTCAAAACGTTTTGGGAATTAGCTTCAAAAGAGCAAAGAAAACCAAGTGATTGAGTTTCGTGTCAAAATGAAGTCAAAACATGGATCGTTATCCATGTACCTCATCATAGTTTTGGTTGAGATTTGAGTAGTAGTTAGTTGAGAATCAAAAAGGCTCTTCCCAAAAGGCACATTGGCAAAAATGTTGGAAAAGTTGATAGAAAGAGCCAAAATAGAAATTGGCCATCCGTTTGTAAGTGATAGGCCAAAGAGAAATTCAAACTTGTACCGAGATTTTCAAGGAGACCTTTCAAAAAATTACTGGTCATTCTAGGATCTCTATCTGACAAGATGGATGTTGGCAATCCATGGTATTTGAAAATCTGAGATATGAAGAGAGTTGCCATTTGGTGTGCCTTAATAGTCTTTTTGACAGGAATAAAGTGTGCTTGCTTGCTAAATCTGTTGACTATTGTCCATATTCCCATATGTTCAGATAGACTTGGGTAATCCAAAGAAAAAATGCATGGATATACTCTCTCATGGTGAATTAGGGATTGGAAATGGATGGAGTAATCGAGGTTTCTTCCCTTTATCATAGTCTTTTGGCATACCACACATTTTGAAACATACTCTTGTATGTCCACTTTCATGGCAGGCCAATAGAAGTACGTCTCTGCTCCTCAAAGAGTAGGTTGAATTCCTCTATGCCCCGCATAGGGAGGAGCATGGGATTCATACATGACTTTCTCACAAAGGGAGTGGGTAACACATAGCCTATTGCCATGGAGAAGATAATCATCCTACAAGGTGAATGGTTCTTCTTTCTTCCCCAATGCAAGGGCTGACATTATGTTTTAAAGTCAGGGTCAGTAGCCTATTCATCTATCATAGAAGATAGATCATTGTGAGTTGCTATAGACACCGCATAAACTTTTGGTCATCTTGTGAAAGTGCATCGGCCACTTGATTTTGCTTACAAGAAGTGTGAGCAATATGCAAATAAAATTGCGAAAGAAAATTTGCCCACCTCATTTGTTTGTCGAAAACCTTGGTTTGCGTCATGAAGTACTTGAGACTTTGGTGGTCTGTTTGTAAAATAAATGGAGTGGCCAATAGGTAGTGCTTCCATGTGTCTAGGGCATGTAGAACAGCTAAAAGCTCTTTTTCGTATATTCCCAAGACTCGTTCATCGGCATTAGGCCTTCGGATCTCATATGCTATGGCATCCCCTTCTTGAAACAAGACTGCTCCAAGGGAATCACCACAAGCATCACATTGGACCTGAAATGGATTTGAGAGATCCGGAAGCATAAGGAATGGTTGGGAGGTAAGCTTCTCTTTGAGTTTGTCAAAAGTGTTTTGCTCCTTAGCAGTCCATGAGTGCTTAACATTCTTCTTTGTTAAGTCATGTAATGGTCCTGCTATTTGAGAGAATTTTTCTATGAAGCTTTTGTAGTATGCACACATAAATAAGCTTATTAGCTCATGTAGATTCCTTGGATTAGGCCATGCTTTTATTACCTCTCCAACTTTGATGGACCCATACGGATACCATCTTGAGAGATAATATGAGCTATGTATTAAATCTCTTGAAGGAAAAATTTGCTTTTCTTTTGATTGATAAAAGCTTGTTCTCCCTCAAATCTTAAAAAATCACTTGGAGATGTTGCTTGTGCTCCTTCAAAGACTTGGAGTAGATAATGATATCATCAAAGAACACTCTAGTGAATCTGCGGTAGGCTCTAAACATTTTCTCCATTAAATGATTGAATGTGTCCGATGCATTAGTCAAGCCAAAAGGCATGACTAGATATTCATAAAGACCAAACGATGTACAAAACGCGGTCTTTAGGATATCCTCATTCACTATCCTTATTTGATGATAGCCACTTTTAAGGTCAATCCTACCAAAGTAGGTAGAGCCTTGTAGCTTATCAAACAAATCTTCTACCTGCAATATAGAAAATCTATTTTTGATAGTGATATGGTTTAGTGCTCGATAGTCCACAAACATGCGGTATGTACCATCTTTCTTTTGCACTAAAAGGATTGGAGAACAAAAGGGAGAGGAGATAGGCCTCACCATCCCTTTGTCTACCAATTCTTGTATTTTCCTCTTGTTGAGCTTGGGAAACTCGATAAGGAGACTTGTTAGATGATGAGATTCCTGGTAGGAGCTTAATTCAATGGTCATCATCCCCTCATTTTTAAGGTGGGATATCATCGATAAACAAATCTTGGAATCCTTCTAGAAAATTAGATAAGTCTAACTCTTCTTGATTCCTACCATTTATATTTGATGAAACATTAGGACCTTTTAGCGACAAAAATAATATGCAAAAACTGTGCTTTTCATTGATTTATCAAAAGAGGGAGAATTTACAAGTGGTATAGTACGACTAGACTCGCTAGCATCTATGTACATGCTCGTTTCCTTGTAGGTGAAGTAGATTCTCCTTTTAGGGAACTTCATGTTGGCAACCATGCGATTGAACCATGGTGCCCCTATGATAACATCCTCATGTTGGAGAGGAGAGATGAAAAAGTCTTCTTTGTCAACTTAGCTTTGGACATGAAGCCTCAACTTCTCAATCAAGGGAGTAACAGAGGCTTGCTGTCCCTTGAAAGCTATATTGTCAGTTATAGTATCTCCCATCTCAAAAGCTTGAATGCCCAACTTGGTGGCCAACTCCATTGATATGAAGTTGTGAGTAGATCAAGGGTCAAAGAAGATGAAGGTATCATGCTCCCTTAACTTTCCCCAAGCATAGGAGAGAGGTGATCCTTTGCAATGAGCATCCTCTTTTGGATTTTTGATAGTGGAAGCTCTAGGAGTCTCTTTGCAGGAACTTCTCTTGGGGCTAGAAGGATAACCATGTCCTTGCTCCTCACACTTAAAACATTTATGGTCCTTGCAAAAAGCTTCAAGCTCTTCAGGAGAGAGTTTATTTTTACCTTTGTAAACTCCCTTCTCCCTGGATTGATTTTTGTTGTTGTTGTTGTTGTTGGAATTGCCTTGGGAAGAATTTTGGGCATTGGTTTTCTAGTTTGCATCACTTTTGTCTTTGATTTCCATGGGCTTGAAATTCCTTCTAGCCCCTTGTTCAAAATTGATGCGCGAAGAAACCATAGTGTGGTGGATTACTTCGGTGATAGAATCAGGCCGTTGGGAGTTGACATACTCAACCATTTCTTCAATTGATCCCGTTGTTGCTTTTTCTAAACAAAGTCTATCTTTTGAAAGACGATAACCTTGAGATGTAAATCAAAAAACTTACCCACATATTTGTGGATAGACTCATCGGAGAGAATCTTCAAACTCCACCATTGGGCAAGCACTTTGTCCTTTGCATTGCTTGCAAGGAATTGCTTCATTTCATAATGGAAACTCGTAGAGTTTTCCATGTCTTTGGGGCTTCACCGTTTCCACGAAGGCTAGCCCCCATTGGGCGGGAAGATTTTTGGAAGTGCATAGCTACATGGTGTAGCTTGAAGGACTCTGTGAAGCCCTCATCTCCAAAGGCTGCATCAAATTATTGTATGAAGGCCAATACTTTGTCGGTGGCACCAAAGGTACCATCATAGGTGAGAAAAGAGATACTCTTTCCTCCTTCTTTGAACTTCTTGATGTTACCATATACATGTGGTAGTGATGTGTGTGAACACACTAGGACCGCCGGGGCATTTTTTCCCTCTTTAGGAGGTTTTTTCCCCTGTGCATTGTATATACGCCCATCACTCTAGGGCTATCTATCTTTCCATTGCACACTAAGTAACACACTCTCTATTGTGTGCCTTGAGCTTCCTTTGTCTTCTCCAAGGTGTGTGTGTTTCTCTGCAACCCTAATTCCAACAATTGGTATCAGAGCAGGTCACGTTCTCCCGGGCTTAGTCGCCAGGTGCTCCAGCACACGCCTGCTCACCTTCTCCGATTTCAGTGAGCTTTGGCGAGCGTTCGCAGGTCAACAAAAATTTTGGGAAGGATCGAAGATCTTGGTCTGCTCAAAATTTTGATTTGGGCTCATTTCGGCATCCGTTTCCACCACAGGCAGTACTGCACAGGCTATTTCGTCATTTTGTGCAAAATTTCTGTCAGTGTCGTTTTCTGCATAACAGGTGCCTTACAGTCTTCTACGGTTTGTGCTATATAGCACAGGTTGTTCCCGCTCCTTTTCTCCTATTTTCGGGCAGTTTTCACATCAGGTGCAGCATTTACCATGGCTGACAACAACAACACAGATGTGTTCAAGATGTTTGTTGCTGAGGACAGGTTGGATGGGGACAACTACCCTATGTGGGCTTATATGATGCAACATGTTCTTGTGTCAAAGGGTGTCTAGAACATTGTGCAGGGCATTGATGTACGTCCTGGTTCTGAGGATGTAGGCGATGTTGAGGATGTTGCAGGTCTTGCTGCAAGGATTGCAGCTGTTAGAGTTGTTTTGCCTACGACAGAACAAGCTCGTTGGGATGTTAGGGATGCGCAGGCTCATGCATTGATTGCGTTGTCTGTGAAGCGCACCATTGTTCCTCACATCCGTTCTGCAAAATCTGCAAAACAGGCTTGGGATATTCTAGCAGGTCTTTATGCAAGCCGCAATGAGGCTAAAATTGCTTTGCTGCGTAAAGAGCTGGAGTCAAAGATTATGCATGAGGAAGATGATATGGACACTTTCCTTGCTAGTGTCAAGGATATCAATGAGCAGCTTATTTCTGCAGGTGAAGTCATTTTAGATAGTTCCCTTGTGCAGATGGTTCTTGATGCCTTACCAGATTCCTACCAGACATTTGCTAGTACTTGGAGACTGATGACCCAAGGAAATCCTAAAGTTGTCAAGTTTGATGCATTATGCACATTGCTGTTGCAAGAGTCACTTTCGAGAAAAAACAGGACTAGGCAGCGTGCAGTTGAACAGGCCTTTATTGCTTCTCAAAGAAAGGGTGGTAGCAGTAATGCAGCCACTTCTTATGGTTCTGTTGCGAGTGGCAAAAATTATGTTCCTAATGCTTATGCTGGCAGTACTTCGTCTGGCAATTCTGGTGATAAGGGCAAAAAGAAGATGCGTTGCCATTATTGTAAAGCCAATGATCACTTGATCAAGTCGTGTCCTAAGTTGAAGGCCAAAGAGGCTAAGAAGAAAGAGGGTGGTTCCACTGCAACTGCTGGTTCCACTACAAATGCAGCCATTGTTGAGTCTTCTGTGAAAGGAGACTGTGTTGCTGATGTTGATGCAGAATGGGCTTTTAGCGCAGAGTGCACTTACAATCCTGATGTCCATGATGCATTCTTGTCAGTTGCTGCAGATTCACATGTGTGGTATTTCGACAGTGGTGCTACAAAGCACATTACCTCAAATCGTGAATTGTTTACCTCTCTCGAGTCTGTCCCTCATGGGAATTCAGTCACTTGTGCCAACAATGCCTCTTATCCAGTTCAGGGAGTTGGAAAGATTGTGCTCACTGCTGCTAATGGCAGTTCCTTCACACTTGTTGATGCACTTTATGTACCTGGTATCAAGAAGAATCTCTTATCTGTATCCGCACTTGCTAGACTTGGACTTGTAGTCAAATTTGTGGATGACAGATGTACAGTTCATGATCTCAGTTTTGGTGATGAAATTGTTGCATCTGGGCTTCTGTGACGTGGGCTGTATAAGCTCACTTTGTATGACAAGTCTGGACAAAATTTTGCAAATGCTGTTGCAGATTCAAGGGCTATTTCAGATGCAAAACTTTGGCATGCACGTTTTGGTCATCTGAATTTTGCCAGTTTGCTGCGTTTGCAGAAATCTGATATGGTTGCTTCTTTGCCGCCTCTTGAAGCACCTGTCAAAGATGTTTGTGAAGGCTGTATTTTGGGTAACATGCAGCGTTCTAAGTTTCCAAAGGATGGTTCAGTTCGGGCCACATGCAGGTTGCAGCTTGTGCATAGTGATGTTTGTGGGCCCATGCAAACTCCGTCCTTGGTCAATTACCTGTACTTCGTGACTTTCATTGATGATTACTCCAGGCATGCATGGGTATTTCCGCTTAAAGCGAAGTCCGAAGGCTTTATGTGCTTCAAACAATTTCTGGCTATGGCTGAAAATGTCTCGAAATGTACTATGGGCACCCTCCGTTTAGATCGAGGGGGGGAGTATATGTCTCATGAATTTAATGCATTTCTGGCTAGTCGTGGGATAAAACACCAATGTACATTGCCTTATACACCTTAGCAAAATGGTGTTGCTGAGAGGAAAAACAGGTCACTGACGGAAATGGCACGATGTATGGTCAAAAGTCAAGCTTTACCGCATTCTTTTTGGCTTGAGGCCATCATGTGTGCCACTTATGTACTTAACAGGTGTCCTGCGAAAGCTTTGCAGTCTATTACTCCATATGAAGCATGGCATGATAGAAAACCTTCTATTGAGCACATGCGTGTTTTTGGCTGTTTGGCATATGCTTTGGTGCCACAAGTGCAGCGCAGAAAATTGGATGATAAGGCTGTCAAATGTATTTTTGTTGGTTATAGTGCTGAAAGCAAAGGTTATAGGTTGTATCATCCGCAAACAAAACGTATTCTGGTTTCTCGGGATATAGTGTTTGTGGAAGATTCTGTTCAGCCCTTGCTGTCATGTACTAGAGACAGTAATGTAAGCTCACAGGACATTTATGACACTTTGTTGCCTCTTTTTAGTGGTGGAAATACGAATGTAAGTTCCAATGAGGCAAATGTACAGCCTATGGGGGTTTCTGAAAATGTTTTAGATCAGCCTATTACTGATGCAGATGTACATGATGTACTTGATGAGGAAAGGGCTGAAAATGAGCAGGCTAGAGGTATGCCAAAATGGCTGGTGCACACTTTGCGTGACAGTAAATTGGATGCACCTTTGTCTAGTCGTACTCGTTTAGGCTCTCGCCATGCATCTTATGCATCAGATTGTTATGCTTTGGCTGTGTCTAGTTTACATGATGTTGAGGAGCCTCTATCTTTTGATGAAGCACAGAATTCAGAAAATTGGATGGCTGCCATGCAATCAGAATATGATGCACTTATAGAAAATGACACATGGACTTTATGTGATTTGCCTCCTGGCAAAAAGGCCATTGGTACAAAGTGGGTTTACAAGTTGAAACGCAAACCGGATGGTGAGATCGATCGCCATAAGGCTCGACTTGTTGCAAAGGGTTATGCACAGCAAAAAGGCATAGATTATGAAGAGACTTTTGCTACCACTTGTCGTATGACTACTGTGCGTTTTCTATGTGCATTGGCAGCTCATTTTGGTTGGGATGTACATCAATCATACATTGTTACTGCTTTCTTGAATGGTGACATATTTGAGGAAGTTTATGTAACGTAGCCTCACGGTTTTGTCATAAAAGGACAAGAGGACAAAGTGTGCAAATGTAACAAGGCTTTGTATGGGTTGAAGCAATCTCCTCGTGCTTGGTATGAGAAAGCTGACACTCATTTGGTCAAACAAGGCTTTCATAACAGTCCAACAGAAAGCACATTGTATGTAAAGCGTGAGGGTGATGTATTTCTCATCGTGGTTCTTTATGTTGATGATTTGTTGATCACTGGACCAAATGAGAGACATATTGCTGAATTTAAGGCTGATTTGAATGCTACTTTCAAGATGAAAGATTTGGGGCTGTTGCATCATTACTTGGGTATACAGTTTAAGCAGTGTGATGGTGGTATTGCCTTGTGTCAGAAAAGTTACATAGAGACATTGCTATGTAAGTTTGGACTTGAGGATTGCAAACCTATTGCCACTCCCATGGAAACAAGTTTGAAGTTGAGTCTACATGATGCTGGCGATCTTGCTGATGTCACTCTTTACCAAACTGCTGTTGGCTGCCTCATTTATGTATGCAACACGAGGCTGGATATTCAGTTTGCAGTCTCACAGGTCAGCAGATTTATGCATAGCCCAGGGTCTAAGCATTGGCAGGCTGTCAAGAGGATTTTCCGCTACCTTAGTGGCACTTTACATCTTGGCTTGTTTTATCCCAAGGGGGGATCATTGCCGCCAGACTTACATGCTTTTTCGAACTCAGATTGGGCTAGTTGTTTTGACACGCGAGTGTCCACAAGTGGTTTTTGTTTCATGCTTGGCAGTTCATGTATATCATGGTTGAGCAAGAAGCAACCTACTGTGACCACTTCGAGTTGTGAGGCTGAGTATAGGGCAGTCTTCACAGCTACGGTTGAGTGTGTATGGCTCAGACGCCTTATGGCTGATTTGGGTGTTGGACAGGACACTGCCAACACTATCTACACTGACAGTCAGAGCGCATTGGCAGTTGCAAGGAACCTAGTTTTTCATGCTCGCACAAAGCACATTGAGGTGCATTACCACTATGTCAGGGAGAGGCTCTCAGTAGGAGAGATCAGCTTGGCTTATGTGCCAACACAGGACAACCTTGCAGATCTTTTCACAAAGGCATTGTCTCGTGAGAAGCTTGAAGCTTTCCGCAAAGCTTCGGGCTTACTCCCCTTTGTGGACTGATCCTGTCCTCAGGGCATGGCACTTCCTTTTACTCATGTGCCAGCTCTCGTTCACCGCATCACTCCAGGGGGGATTTGTTACCATATACATGTGGTAGTGATGTGTGTGAACACAATAGGACCGCCGGGGCATTTTTTCCCTCTTTAGGAGGTTTTTTCCCCCGTGCATTGTATATACACCCATCACTCTAGGGCTATCTATCTTTCCATTGCACACTAAGTAACACACTCTCTATTGTGTGCCTTGAGCTTCCTTTGTCTTCTCCAAGTTGTGTGTGTTTCTGTGCAACCCTAATTCCAACACTTGAGCTTTTGGGACCTTCACCATGCAGGGTAAGATTTGCAATGTCCTACCCTCTTGTATTCTCCAGGAGAATAGCCATAGCTTTCATCGGAAGAGGAGGAAGGAGCAGAAGAAGGAGAAGAGGGTGACCTCTTTCTTCCTTTGTTTCCTTTCTTCCCTTTCCGAGTGACAAGGAGAAGTGGGTTGATCGTTTCCTCTTGGGAGGAGCTGGCGTTCGACGGCCGTCTTCCTGGAGCCACATTTTCAGTAGGAACTTAGAGATTTGCTTCTTTCTCATTCTTTGGATTCCTCCTCTCTTATGGGAGAGAGTCTTCTTTTGGGGGTCTCACCAAGAGGCCTCCTAAGCTCTCTCTCCTCTTGGAGAGGAAGGGAAATCCCATAAGCACGAAGTTGTTGATTAACTTCGGCTTGCAAAGCAGGGTTTCCCATAGCTTGCTGCAACCTAGTAACATTATAATTGATAAACATGGGGGCATCATCATTAGCACCTTCATGTACAAAATTGAAGTTATCAATATTCATTCTACTCTCTTGGTTATTGTCAGCCATGCTAATTAATCTTATGTATAGATTGCTTTCTGCTTTGGTACCCTCAAAAACATTAGTCGCTACTCTTCTTTACCTTTGAAGATCAGTTCTCAAGCAGCCACACCCGTGGTTTAGACATTGTTGATTGCAAAGACTAATGGAGAGGTTCTAACATTGCTCGATTAATTATGGTTCATGTCGATCTTGCTCGTAGCTCAATAACGGTTAAGCCAAAGGCAATAAGCCAAAGGCAAGCCCCTAGAGGCTCCATTATTAAGACTATAGTTCTCAACGGTGTACCTCGAACTAAGTCCTTTTCAACCAAGATAATAGATCCCTGTCCCACTTACTCTATTGCAATAAACAAGCCCAGCCTTTCATGGACAACTTAAGGACCTCTCGTCTTAAGCAAAAAAAGAGAAACCAATCGCTGTGATACCAATTTAATGGAAATGGCCTATGAACTTTGAGAAAGAAAAATTAAGAGAATTAGAGTGAGCATTTTTGTGAGGTTACTTTGAGAACATAGAGGGTGAACTTAATTAGTAGTAGTAACATAACCATAGTACATAATTAGCTTGGCATAAACAATATTTTTGCAAGAGAGAGAGTTGGTCCCCCCTCCAATATGCTTTTGTATTATAAATTCTCCCATCAAGAGAGACTTGGTACAATACAATCTTTGTGTTTCTTGTGACCTAGGTGATGCAATGAAGATGGAAAGCTTCATGCATCACGAGCATAACGTAGACTTTGTAGGAAGCATTAACCATCCCCGGTCTCAATCCCAAGGCCTCAAACACCTTCAAAGGTGGAGAGAGCTAGCGGGGAATGAGGATAGGGAAGAGGAAGAAGAAACATTCATAGGAGAAAAAATGGTTCCTCACTTATCATCACTCTTCTTGCTTAGCATACATAATAGCATAGTAATGAAGATGAAGAAGATGGCAAGCTTAAGCATTGGAGCATGGCTCTTGGTTGGATTTGCATTCCATAGCCAAGAGTATTGGTGTAAGCTCTCAACTTCTCTACAATCTTGGAGAAGGAGATGGAGCTCTTGAACTTTGCACCGCACATAATGAGTGTGTGTGTGTGTGTATGTGTGTGTGTGTGTGTGTGTGTGTGTGTGTGTGTGTGTGTGTGTGTGTGTGTGTGTGTGTGTGTGTGTGTGTGTGGAGCGTATACCCTCCAAGCTAGCCCCCTCCTTGCCTTGGTTGAGACCCCCTCTTGTAGCACTAGCCTACATTTGATTGGACTTCCTCAAGCCTGGCCAATCACATGCTTAGTGCATATCGACCAAGCATGCTATTCTTGGGACAAGTGTCCCCCTTTCCCTTTTGAGAGAGAGAGGACCTGATAAATGCATAAGCCAACCAATAAGCTTTAGGCACACCATGAGGGCAACATGAAGAGGAGCTTCACAAGTGTCCTATCTGATTTCTTTGTACCAAGCTTGCCTTGTGTGAGGGTGTGTGTGTTATCTCTCTAGCTCCTATGAAGAGGGATCGCCCCCTCGTGAGTAGGGATATACATTGACTTTTTGAACACCTCAACCCCTCAAGCACGTTAGTCATGGAGCACCTTAGCACCTTAGTCATTAAGCACCTCAAGCATCTTAGTCAGCAAGCACCTTAAGCACCTCAAGCACCTTCATTAGCAACAAGGACGACAATCACCTCAAGCTTGGGTCAAGTTCCCACCTCAGGCATAGCCCTAGCTTACCTAAGGTCCAAGGCTTTGCACACTAACTATTAGAGGTCTTTATTGAAGCTAACCCTAAGGTATTTTAAGCTCTATTAGCTAACCTTGCTCTTTGAAAAATCATCTCTCATTTGGACCCCTTTAACCTTGGCCCCGTGTTGAGATAGATCCATAAGCACATGTCTATATTCTAACCCTTGTTCCCGTTTATTCTCTCACATTAAATTATCAGTTTAATATGAGAAATCATTTGGGCTGGCTAGATATTAGATTTTATGACAAGAATGCAGATCTGCAAGTGATAATCTCCCCCAATACAACATTAATGATGTTGTTTACTACCATTTCTTGACACTCTGTGATATTTGGCTGACATCACAACTACAACGTGGTACAAAGAAGATTAATTTTCCTGAAGAGGCAAGAGAGTATATCCATTGGACAATCAACATTGTGAAAGACAAAGCAGATTCAATTATATATCTTCCATGGTCTATATATGTTGTCAGTTTTCAAATGGAGGGAAGATCTTACTTAGAGCGACATCTAAACAATCCTATCCCAATAGGATTGTGTATCTTGGACAACACACGTGAATTGAAGAGCAATCTACAATGCTCAGCTGAAAGATTCAAAGATCTCTTAGTGGAATTATGGGTATTGCAGGTGGGCAACATAACCACAATGTGTGATCCTTTGTTTTTTGATAAAGACTATGTGCAATTACAGTCTGCTTTGCAAAGTATGACAAACATGGTCAAAATACATTTTTTTGGGGCATTGCACAATGTGAATCATTTGGAATTTACTGGTGCTATAGAATTCTTCACCACACTTGTGTTCTTGCGCAAGGGATATTCCTTTGAGGGACTTATTAGTTCTTCAAATCCAGGGACACAATCCATAATACTAGATGCAGGACACCTTGATCTAGATTTTGGAAGTGTGACTCAATAGTCAGATGTCGAGTTTCTACAACTCAAGAAGGAGTTGACAATTAAGCAATGCATTCAAAAGTGTTGCAAACAAGATTTCAAACTTATTGACATGTTCAGTGATGGATACATAATAGAGTTGGGACTCAAGCAGAAAAGGGAAGTGTTATGCCTTGTGGACAATATTGACGACCAAAGAAAGCTTAAAACAAGACCTTTGAGCTTTGCAAATTAGCATTAAGATGTCAAAAAATGGGCAAAAATTCAAAGTGATCAATTAGATCAACCCATTGATGACCATGGAGTATCAAATACGATAGGAGCATCAACAAGTGAGATACCCATATCAGTTACAGACTTTTTGAACCTTGAAGCACGTATGAGCTAAGCTTCTATACCCACTTGTCATGTAATTAAGCTTTTTATTTTGAAATAAGTTTGATATCTTTTTTTAAACATGTAATGATAGTTTCATTACGTATATTGTCAAGTATATTAATCATTGATTTAAGATCTTTGACTTTATTTTTGCTCAAATGTATCATGCAATAAACCTTTTCTTAATAGTATAAAATTGTAGGAAAGATAAATCATTACTTATTACATGAATAAATTGAAGTAACATATCTACTAAGAAACAATTCAATGTAAATTGGCATACAAAAAATTGATTTTTTACTACGCTGAGTTGATACTTCATGACATAAAAAACTTAACTAAAACATATAGTCTACAATGTTTGACATTTTTAAACCAAAATATGTTAAATATTTTTTTATTGCAGACTCAAAAATGATAAGAGATATTAAAAGACAATGTCTTTCACATTAGGTGTGGCATGATGATCCTCTTGGTATACAAACTTTAACTTTTCCCATTCCAAAGGATAAAGTCTTTGAGATAAGTGGTATTATCTTTGAAGTATGAGCTTCAAATACACAAGGAGCTAGTTATGGGCTTTTTGTGCATACACATCTTCAAAAGGGTATGACTATCTCCATTATGGTGGTGGTAAGTATTTCCATGATACTTGGAAGAAGTTGTGCAAGATATATCCAAGGGCACCTAGGTACTTACTTCTGGAGGATCCAAATGTCAATTGTGTGTACAATGAGATATATATTGTTGGTGATGTAGAAGATGGAAATTTGGCAGGATATATAGATAGTACTCATGGTCTAAGTATGAGCCCAAATGTATGTTATACTTTTGATCCCAATTTTTCACCTTGGCATAAAGCCACCACAACACAAATTAGCTTGGATAAATGTGGCTATGTTTGTGTTGAAACCCTACGCCACATAGAAAGTGGTGAAGAGCTTCTTGCAGAATATAAATTTACATGACATCACTCAAATCTCATGATAAAGTCCCTTACATGAAAGTTATTGATAATCTATTTGAAATCGACTCATTACCATGTTATACAATGAATACTTGATTTCATACAGAAATCTGTTCCTAAAGTGATGTCCATAGAGTTTCACAAGATAAACACTGTGAGTTGTGATGAAATTGAGTTGCGATGGAATTACCATGTTATGCAATGAATACTTGATTTCATACAGAAGTCTATTCCTAAAGTGATATCCATAGAATTTCACAAGATTTTTTGAGCTAGCATAATAATGCTCTATTTCAAAGTTCATGCATCATGTTAAACATAATCCATACAAGAATTTGTATCTCATTCTACATATTTTATCAGAGCATAAATTTATGCATTAATAATTTCATTTTGAATGCATTTTTTATTTTGTACCGTTAAGAATATCCCAATAGTAGATTTTGGATGTACCAAACCCATGTAAAACTTGTTTAGAATAGCTAAACGTTAAGTAAAATATGCATTTTTCCATCCATACCTTGCTTAAAGTGTCTTGATGGTGGATTGAAAATTTCCTTGCTCCTCTCAAGAACTTTTTTAGATTGGAAAAATGGAGGATCTAGGATGCACCCATATTTACACAATGTTCTTTGAATGGAAAAAGACTAGTTTATTGAGTGCACCAACCACCCTTCTCCACAACTTGTTTGGAATGTTTGGTTTAAGATGCTGATGGGGGCTTTTCACAAGCCAAGCTCCCATACCCCTCTTCTCTCGTCCCCACCCCATGAAAACCCCCTCTTAGGAAGGGAGTGATAAAAGGAATTGGAAAAAGTAAGAAAAAAATAAAGTATGATTATGTAAATATATGAGAAAGGTAAAATAGGCCACCTCATGCCTGCGGGGCAGCCCATCCCCACCTTGCCTCCTTTTTTTTTCACTGTTGCCCCACCGTGTGTCCCTTTTCCTCTCCTCCACTCAAAAGGTCAACCCCCTCTCTCTTCCCCTTGTCCTTTCTCCTTTCTCTCTCCCCTCAAGCTACCCCACCTCTCACCAATAATGCATTCTAACTCACATGCAACTTATCCTATCTTCCAAAATAGTATACCCCACCCCCCCTTTCTCTCTCCTATCATATCCCATGACCCAAATACCCCCCTCTCTCTCTAAAGGGCTCCATGTCTCTTGTCTTGTAGCTAAATAACCTCCCCCACACTCACACACACTCAGTTTCACTGAAAAAGGTACCCACATACCCATCCCCACCTGGTGGTTACCTGATTTTTCTTGTGTTCACACACATCTGCACACAGATTCACCTCTGAACACACTCCCCTCTCTCCCCTCTTGTAATTGCTTTATTCTCCATGTCACCTCTCACTTTTTTTCATCAACCCATCTCTCTCTCTCTTAGTCTCTCTCTCATGAGACTGCTGTTCTGGCACATATACACACAGCCAGACAAGTGGGGCCCACAGTCACATGGCCTATGTAGATAATGATTTTCTTCATTTTTAAATTCTAGAATTTCTCCCCCCTCCTCCCCTATATAAAGAGGGGTCACCATCACACTAAAGACACACACAACATCACCAAAGAATACACTATGCACTGTGTGTGCCTAGTGCACACACACACACACACCCACACCATCACCATCACCGCAATCACCATGCTCGTCTTGAGCATGACCTCTACACCCTTGGGCTATGGAAGATGAAGGGCAGCTAAATGAAGGATGATGGCCATAACCCTCGTGCGAGTCTTCGCCATCAGCTCCCACCTATCCTCCATGTGCTCTACCACTCTCTCCCTTCTCATTCCCCTACCCTAGGCTCCCCATTTCATCGCCTTATTCTCTAAATAAAGCTTGAGGTTTTATGAGTATGTTTTCTTGCAATGTTTTGCCCATGTGAGGTGTGCGGAATCGCCACCTAGTCTTGTGTTTGGAGTGAGCTTGTGTATGTGTGAAGGGTGTGCGGATTCGCCATCCTTCTGTGGTGCCTAAGTACTAAGCCGCTATACCCCCTCCCTCACTCTCTCTCTATCTCTCTCACTTTCATTTCCCTTCCTCTTCATCATTACTCCCAAGCATCCATCTCTCTTGGATGAAAACTTTGTTATGGTGGTGTGTTGTTTGCGTCCTAGCCGCTGAAGCTAGGTGGTGCCCCCTGTTTGCTTTACCATGACAGGCTCTAGGCCCGCCATTCGGTCCCCGGTGTTTTAGAGGCCGTCGGGGGTTCGGGGTTCGCTTTGCTCCCGTCATTTGGTGCCCCCATTGAGGATCTTTTCATGAAACCCTTCAGTTTACAAGACTGAAACCCTTAAACTATTGTGAATGGATGAATGGCTAGTAGGATTTGCTAATTGGACGACAGAAGAAGAAGAGCTCCAAGCACAACTAGACGAACTCCGCATCTCTATCGAAGCTCGAGTGTCAGGCGTAACAGTAATCGATTTGCAGTGGGAGAGTCAACCAACACACCAAACTCAGTGGATATACATAGGCCGAGTGCCAAGAAGAAGAAGGAGAAGGTCAAAACCATGTCCGCAACCTATAAACACCCTACAACAACAAGATGGAAGGAGCTCTGCACAATAGAGAATCAACACTATTCTACTTTGAGAATCGAGTAACTCAAGTCACCGAGGTAATTATCACAGTCAATTTTCAAGTCGCACCTGATGCTGCAGCACAAATAACGGAAGCATGGGCTCACACTCTCACTAGAGAAACTAGGGATCTACTGAGTTTGTTTCAGGAAAGAACACCACCCTCTCCCACAAGCTTGGACAGTGACTAAGCACCTCTAAGCTTCACATGAATCAATACAACCTACCTCAAGACAGATCACACATACCAACACGTGTACGCTCAATCAAGGTAATACTGGACTTGAAGGCTCACTACCAGCACGTCATTGACACCATGCTGGGTGGGGAGCAGTTTTTTGAGGTTCTGGCATCAGATCAACCATTTGTCTTACCTTTGGTACAAGGCAATGTACCGTTTGAAGTTTTAATCTATGTCCTAGTATAAGAGGGTATACATGCCTCCTTGTAAAGAAGAAAAAAACTTTTGCAAGTTAAGCAGTGTGTCTTTCTAGCTCTCTCTCAGTAATCATGGCAAGTGTAGCATTTCCAACATTTAAAGGAAAGAAGGGGGAGGATTTGGTAACAGACTTCCTAGATGACTTTGAAGTAGCATGTGTAGTGAGCAACAAAGATTCAGATGAATCCCGGGTTAGAATCTTTAAGCATCTCATGAAGCTAGAAGCTAGATCATGGTACAATGCACTTCCACAAGCAACCAAGGATGACTGGGAACCCTTAAAAACCGCTTTTAAGAGGCGCTTTGGGGGAGGTACCACTTCAGAAAAGTTGTGGGATAAGTTGAGAGACTTGAAGCAGGAGGGTCTTTTAGAATATGCCACCTATGAGTCTAAATTTGTGGCTTTGTGGGAACGGTGGGTTGAGTCACTGGCAAGGAGGGAAGTTGCACCCGATTTCCTAAAAAAAGATCGGTTCATGCATGGCTTATGGCCGCTTCTCAAGGAGAAGGTGAAAGGTAGATTCCCGGCTACGTACGAGTTAGCCGTTGAGATTGCTCGCCTTAAGGACAAGAAGCTGTGAATGAAAGCCAAAGAAACCGAGTCAACAGAAGCAGGAACATGGCGTCGACCAGCAACTACGACCACCACCACCGGCTCTTGGGGTAAGAGATGACCAACAAGATATGTTGGCCCATATTACTGACCAACTGCAGAATTTGTCTGTCCACTTAATACAGCAAGGGAGGAGTCAAGAAAGAGATCAAGACCCTGGAAGAGCACGACGACAAAACAGGGAGTATCATTGCTACAACGGCGGAGAAGACAGTCACGGTATGTACTACTGTCCCAAACCACGACAAAACTATAATAGAGGAGGTAGGAGGAACCAATTGTCACCCCCTAGAGAAAGAACAACCCCACCCCGAGCACCACCCCCACCAACACAAATTCTACGTCCACCGCAGACACCACTACAAGCATCCATTCTACCTCTTCCACCAGCCCCACCACCTGATCGCCCTGTAAACATCATAAGGCTAGAAGAGAAAGGAAAGCCGTAGTAGTGGATCCACCCAGAGCAAAGGAGAGGGACAAGGGTAAGGAGAAGGTAACCTTTTTAGAACCACTTGAAGCCATGACTGTGAAAAGAGCTAGGAGGGAGAAAGCTACACAATCAGATGATGAGAGAAGCAGAGAGGAGAGACTAGCAAGAGGCCATCCAGGCCACGACGGAAATTGGGCATCACCGACTTTCAGCTAGGGCAAAGTTCTAATCCCTATGATCTAACATTGGATGTGGCAGAGCAAGGACCAAAGATTACATGGCCACAGCTACTACATCTTGCACCTAAAGTAAGGCGACAATGGTCTAAAATGGTAAGTACAAGACGCTCCAAAACAAAGGTAGCCGGAGCAATTTCGGGATGCAACATGGATGACATCCTTCCAATTGTCGACGTAAACATAAAAGGAAAGAGGGTTGGAAACACCTACATTGATGGAGGTGCACAAATCTGTGTAATGAGCGAAGCTATGATGCTTCGATTAGGGCTCGAGGTTGACAGGCCTTCTCCATGCAAGGCAAAGATGGAAAACAACGCAAAAGTAAAGTGTGTGGGTGTGGTAAGTGCCGTGAAAATAAAAGATTTCAACACTGAGGTAGAGGTAGATGTTTTTGTAATGCCTACTAAGGGGGAGGGCTATCCAGTAATCTTGGGAAGGCCATGGTTGATGGCCATGAAGGCAAAACAGGACTAGGGTATTGGCCTTCTACGCATGACCGGTAAGAAAGGGGAGACAATCTACTACGACATGAGGATTGGCAAGCAGAAGCAAATGAATCTGGAAACATCGGCAGATGAAACCACTAGCGAACCTTCCAGTTCTGAGGAGGAGACCACATCCACCAACGAAAGTGACAGTTCCATTGATGTGATGGGTATCATTATGAAGGATCCACAAAGGGTAAGCACAACTGGTGATCCATCACCAAAAGGGCAACCCAATGAAGAGGAGAGCAAATCACCTGGCCTAGGAGGAAGTAGGTTGAAGGGTATGTTGTCTACGGAATTAACACTTGAGGAGAAAGATAGTTTTTTGCAAATGTTGATGGGATTTCCTAACCTGTTCATTGACAACTATGAAAGAATCACAGGCATTACAGTGGTGGAACATCATATTAAGTTGAAGGAAGGGGTCAAACCAGTTGTGCAAAAGCTACGACGACTGGGGGTCATACAAGAAAAGGCACTCTTGGCCGAGGTAAGGAAACTGCTGGAGGCGGGATTCATCTATCCTGTAGAAAACTCAGAATGGGTGTCACCCGTAGTGGTGACGCCAAAAAAGAATGGTAAGTGGAGGGCCTGTGTTGACTACAAACCACTAAATGCAACTACAAAGAGAGACCACTTTCCTCTCCCTTTCTTGGATGAAATTCTAAATGAAGTAGCGGGTTTTGAATGCTATAACGTCTGTGATGGTTATTCTGGATACTTTCAAATACGCATAGCCTTGGAAGATCAGCTAAAAACCACTTTTATCACGCCATGGGGTTTTTTTTCATACATGGTTATGCCATTTGGTCTCACAAATGCACCTGCCACATTCCAAAGATATGTCACATATGTTTTTCAACCGTTCTTTGGAACATCCATAAGAGTGTTCATTGATGATTTTTGTATATATAGCTCCCGTATTTCACATTTAGAAAAGGTAACTGAAGGTTTGGCCAGGTTGCAGAGCCTAGGTGGGCAATTAAATGTGGATAAATGCCACATTGGGGAGAGTAAAGTCATTCTACTAGGCCATGAAATTTCAGCAAAAGGTATCAACGCCGACCCAAGTAAGGTGTCCGCACTCATAGCCCTACCTTCACCAACAACCGCACGTCAACTAGTCTCTTTTCTACAGAAGGTGAGGTACTTAAGTAGATTCATACATCGACTATCACAACTTGTTCTACCACTACAACAACTCACTCAAAGATCAACTTTCACTTGGGACAAGGAAAGCGAACATCACTACAACAAGGTAAAGGAGGTCTTAGCCACTCTGCCAACTATCTCACCACCTAAGTGGGATGAAAAATTCTATGTCACCTCAAGTGTTGGTGATGACTCATTGGGGGCTGTGCTACTCCAAAAGGATACGACGACATATTTCATGAGGCCAATCTACTTCTCTAGTCGAATGATGACAGCAGGAGAGAAAGGTTTCACCCATGTGGAACACTTAGTCCTAGCTCTTAGATTTGCAACTACAAAGTTTAGGTCATATTTGCTGCCTAAGCAATTTGTGATTCTAACCACGGATGAAATATTTCCCTATGTTGTACAACACATGGATGTGTCTGCTAGGATTACTAAATGGCTAGTTCGTCTGCAAGAGTTTGACTACACGATACAGGTAGAAAGCTCGACAAGGGCAAGTTTGGGGGGACTCATGACCTACCAAGTCTTTGAAAGGAAGGAGAAGCAATCTAAGGAAGGAGAAGTCCGATTACCTCCAGTACCACCGATGGTAGAAGGAGCATACTCTCTCTACTTTGATGGAGCCTACAAGCGAGCATCCGACAAAGCAGCTGCAGGCATAGTGGTCTTTGATGACAAAGGGACAAAGGTATTTTCGTTGGGCCAATTGTTAGATTCACATTCTAACAATGAAGCTGAGTATGCAGCACTAACCAATGGTCTGCAATGGTGCGTCTCACAAGGTGTACAACGCCTTAATGTATTTGGGGATGCTCTACTTCTGGTAAGGCAAGTAAATGGAGCATGGACATCCAAGAATCCTAGTTTAAGGACTCACTTAAGTGGTGTAAAAACCTTGTTGGGTAAGTTTGAAGAAGTTCAAATACACCATATCCCAAGGGCTCAAAACCAAGAAGCAGATGTCCTAGCAAGTGAAAGACTACAAGAAGTGGTGGTTGGAGCAATAAAACTAAAGCTCCCTCTATTTCAAGGCGATGACGCCTTGCCTGACATCATGCATTTTTTGGAAACAAAGGAATGCCCATCAGATTTAACAAAGGGACAGAAGCAATGGCTGACGCGGAAGGCCACAAGGTATCGACTCATCAATGACGGTTTGTACTGTAAGGGTAAGGACCAAATACTCAGGAAGGTCCCTCTCTCTCACGAAATCACGGGAGTAATTGCTAGTTGTCACGACGGGGTTTGTGGTAGTCACTTTGCCCTAGACATAACAAGTAGGAAAATCTTACAGGCAGGCTTCATATGGCCTAGCCTCAACCGTGATGTACACCACTGGTGCAAAACATGTAAGTTGTGTCAAAAGGCCGGCACTAGGTCACTTATGCCTGAACCACAGACACCTATTCTCTCATATGGCCCATTTGAAAAATGGGGTATCGATGCCATTGGGCCATTACCTAGGGCCAACTCAGGAAAATTCTACATTATCATGGGGGTTGACTACATGACTAGATGGACAGAGGCTACAGCCACCACTAGAATCACAACAGTAGAGGTAGCTAAATTTATCTACGAGCACATATGTTGTAGTTTTGGCACACCTTTAGAGATCATCTCTGATAGAGGGCCAGGTTTCAGAGCAGACTTGGTAGGAGAATTAATGCAGAAACTGGGCATTACAAGGAGGCACTCTTCACCATATTACCCTCAATGTAATGGCCTAGTTGAAAAGGTAAATGGAATGGTTTCTAAAATTATTACCAAGAAGGTAAACAATCATCCCGGAGACTGGGATAAGTATCTACTACCAGCTTTATGGGCCTACAGAACTTCATTTCGTACATCCTTGGGATTCACACCGTATCATCTAGTATTTGGTAAGGAAGCAATCTTGCCCATTGAAGTGCAACTACAAAGTCTCAGAGTAATGGCAAGCCAACTTCAACAACCCAACATGCATTTGAGAGATCACATCATCAACTTGGAAAGACTGCAGCTGGACAGAGAAGAAGCAATAAATTATTATGCAGCACAAGCAGAGCATAGACGGCTTAGCTTTAACGAGCATCTCCGGAAAAAAGAATTGAAGAAAGGAATGTTGGTGCTCAGCTACGACAATCGCTTTGACACGCGCAAGGATAAGAAACTCCTGCTCCGATGGGAAGGCCCTTTCATCATCAGGAAAAAGTATGCCAATGGAAGCTACCAGCTTATGGAGGCTGATGGAAAACTTCATAAAACCAGGGTAAATGGTTGGCGACTTAAACCTTATTTTCTTCAATTTGACCAGGCCCCACCTATTGACATTCCAGATGAGGACACACCATCAGCCGCCACCTCTGACGATAATGATCAAACAGATGAGCTAGAGACATGAATGCTTCTAGCCAAAAGGGGAGGGCTAATGATGGGGACTTTTCACAAGCCAAGCTCCCATACCCCTCTTCTCTCGTCCCCACCCCATGAAAACCCCCTCTTAGGAAGGGAGTGATAAAAGGAATTGGAAAAAGTAAGAAAAAAAATAAAGTATGATTATGTAAATATATGAGAAAGGTAAAATAGGCCACCTCATGCCTACGGGGCAGCCCATCCCCACCTTGCCTCCTTTTTTCTTCATTGTTGCCCCGCCGTGTGTCCCTTTTCCTCTCCTCCACTCAAAAGGTCAACCCCCTCTCTCTTCCCCTTGTCCTTTCTCCTTTCCCTCTCCCCTCAAGCTACCCCACCTCTCACCAATAATGCATTCTAACTCACCAATAATGCACCCTAACTCACATGCAACTTATCTTATCTTCCAAAATAGTATACCCCACCCCCCCTTTCTCTCTCCTATTATATCCCATGACCCAAATACCCCCCTCTCTCTCTAAAGGGCGCCATGTCTCTTGTCTTGTAGCTAAATAACCTCCCCCACACTCACACACACTCAGTTTCACTGAAAAAGGTACCCACAGACCCATCCCCACCCGGTGGTTACCTGATTTTTCTTGTGTTCACACACATCTGCACACAGATTCACCTCTGAACACACTCCCCTCTCTCCCCTCTTGTAATTACTTTATTCTCCATGTCACCTCTCACTTTTTTTCATCAACCCATCTCTCTCTCTCTTAGTCACTCTCTCATGAGACTGTTGTTCTGGCACATATACACACAGCCAGACAAGTGGGGCCCACAGTCACATGGCCTGTGTAGATAAAAAATTTCTTCATTTCTAAATTCTAGAATTTCTCCCCCCTCCTCCCCTATATAAAGAGGGGTCACCATCACACTAAACACACACACAACATCACCAAAGAATACACTATGCACTGTGTGTGTCTAGTGCACACACACACACCCACACCATCACCATCACCGCAATCACCATGCTCGTCTTGAGCATGACCTCTACACCCTTGGGCTATGGAAGATCAAGGGCAGCTAAATGAAGGATATGGCCATAACCCTTGTGAGAGTCTTTGCCATCAGCTCCCACCTATCCGCCATGTGCTCTACCACTCTCTCCCTTCTCATTCCCCTACCTTAGGCTCCCCATTTCATCGCCTTATTTTCTAAATAAAGCTTGAGGTTTTGTGAGTATGTTTTCTTGCAATGTTTTGCCCATGTGAGGTGTGCGGAATCGCCACCTAGTCTTGTGTTTGGAGTGAGCTTGTGTATGTGTGAAGGGTGTGCGGATTCGCCATCCTTCTGTGGTACCTAAGTACTAAGCCGCTATACCCCCTCCCTCACTCTCTCTCTCTCTCTCTCACTTTCATTTCCCTTCCTCTTCATCATTACTCCCAAGCATCCATCTCTCTTGGATGAAAACTTTGTTATGGTGGTGTGTTGTTTGCGTCCTAGCCGCTGAAGCTAGGTGGTGCCCCCTGTTTGCTTTACCATGACAGGCTCGAGGTGCGCCATTCGGTCCCCGGTGTTTTAGAGGCCGTCGGGGGTTCGGGGTTCGCTTTGCTCCCGTCAATGCTACCACCTTCTAAGACTTGTTTAGAATGGAAAAATGGTAATTCTAAGTTTCACTCATTTGTCTTTTGGTTACTTAGAAGCGCCAAGTTATGGGTATAAATTTCACCTCCCATTCCAATAGCTAACTAGAATGGCCAAGTAGTCAACCTCATTTGTACATTTCCTTTAAAAAATGTGTTTCAAATCATGAATTCTTGGTATATGAAGCATCTTGCCTTCCAAAACTTGTTAAGAATGGCCAACTGGTGGATCTAGGATGCACAAAAGCTTTTAGAGTAGATTGTTTGGAATGGATTTCTCCACTAGTATGGATACATTTCCTTGCCCTATCTTTATACCACAACGTGTGGAATCTTTATTAGTTCTACACACACAACCAACACAAAAAATTTCGTTGTCAAGTACCATGTGCACTTTTTTTCCAAATTCAAAGTCCATCCTAAAAATGAAAGAAGGTTAGAAAAGTTGAAGCTTAAAACCACAATAAACATATTGCAGTGGACTATAGGTTAGACAAGTGATGGAGATTGACACCAAATAATCCATGATACTTTAGGTTGAACACAATTGGTGGAGATTGAGACTAAATAACCCATGATACTTGCGGTTGGGCATACAATGAATCTTGAGAGCAATGAATCATTGACACTAAGGATGATATATTGAAGATATGATAGAAGCTTGTGGACATGCAATGTGTCTATCTCTATTTTTATGCTTCAATGGAGCCTATCTTGGACAAGTGGTGGAATTAGTGACTCTCTACACTTGAATGGGACATAGCTTGGACAAGTGGAGAACCTCTATGCTTCAATAGAGCATAGATCTGGTAAGTGATGGATCTTATGGTCCCCTATGCTTGAATGGAGCATAGCTTGAACAATTGGTGGACCTTATAACCAGAACGAGTTTGATTTTATTTAGGATGCATCCTTCATTGCACAAACTATATATAATGAGAAGATGGTGGATTTATGATGCATTTCCCCTTTTGTATTGTGTTTAGAATGACCAAATGGTGGATCTAGGATGCACCAAACCTTCTTTAATATATTTTGAAAAATCCAAGCACTAAATAGAGGATGGTGAGCTTTCCCTTCCAAAACTTGCTTAAGGTGGCGTGATTGTGGATTGCGAGTTTTCTTTCTTGCCTCCAAGAACTTGTCTAGATCGGCCAAGTGGTGAATCAAAGATGCAAAACTTATTTAATACTATTGATTGAATGGATAGTGTTACAATTATCTAGGATCTGTCTAAGGTTATAGCCTTAGTCCTTTTCAAGTACGTAAGTAAGAAAATTAAAATACTTTGATTTTGGATAGATTTACCCTCTTAGTATTTTTTTTCTTGCATAATAGACATGGAGCAGTAATGTTTGAGAAAAATTGATGATTATGTGGATGTCAATAATCAGGTAAAAATATCTTGCTTGTTAATATGTCGTCCTCTAGGAGGCTATTGTGTGATCTTTCATTGTTTTTTGCTTAGATCCAGGGATTGAGGGTGGGATAGATAAGAAATGCTTCAATCCAGCAAATAATGAGAGCCTTCCACATGTATCCACAAAGGTCTCACTTGAAGAATTGAATCCAATTATTGATACTCAAATGAAAATACCTGAGGTCTCTTTGCTGCATCTTTCATCGAAGGAAGCCATGGGTGAAAACTTTCAATCTATAAAAGATGTCAAGAGAGTGTTGTTGATGCAACTACTTTGGTTTCATCAAATCCCAACAAATCCATGTTGACAGTAATATTGGACTTAAATGGTCTACTATTGAAACAAAGTCGACAACCATCATCTATTCATGAATCTATTCAATATGATTCACGGAGGCATATTGTGTTACGGCCAGGGTGCATCCACTTTTTAAAGACCACATTGAAGAGACTCAATGTTGGGATTTGATCAACAGCTAGAGAAGCTAATGTTTACCAGATGTTGAGAACACTTGAAAGCACTCCAGAGAAGATATTGCCATTTTTTGTAGTTTGGTTTCAAGAATCTTGCTATGTTCCCGAAGGCGTGCAAGTTTTTAGACGAAACAATCCTCAAGTTCCAGCTATGTTTAAGCCATTGGCAAAAATACCTGCATGCTTTGAATGTTATCCACGCAGAACAATTCTTGTTGATGACTCTCCATACAAATGTTGTGTTTCACCTACAAATAATTGCATACTCCTTCAAAGTTTGATGAAGAAAATATGGTCGATAATGTTTTCATAGAAGATTTGCTTCCATACTTGTTGCAACTTGATGAGAGCAAAGACTTGCGTGAGTTTATTAACTCTAACCATTATGGACAAGCCCCAATTTCCAATGACAATGAATACAAAGGTCTCATGGACTATTGGAAAGATCGAAACTCAAGATGGTTGCAAAAGGAGATAACTACAAATAAGCTACCAATGTTTGAGAAGCTAGGAGACCTTTTTGGCAAGCAGAAGGAGTCAACTAATCCAAGTAGGGAAAAGGAAATTAGAAGGAACGAAATAGTAGAAATAATGGCAAAAGAAAAAACCAATATTGATATGATGAAGGGAGCACAATTAATATCCTTAGCAAGGAAGCTGGGTTGTGCCACACCATCATTGAAGGCTATAACAACTAAGGCTTTTGTGAAGAAGCTACTAAATGAGCACAATCTTCTCAAACACTAAGGTACTACTCACTAGAAATCATTTTGATTTTTCAATAAATACTTTTGCAAATGATTTTTGTATTTTGATTCAAAACACTCACTTCATCATGGTTTCTTGCGAATTTCATCCATATTATTCTTTGCAGGAGTATTTCATAGGGAATTCGGACCATTTCATTTAGATGAAAGAAGAAATCTCTAGGAATAGCCAGGGGTTACTTTGCAAAATTTTGTGTCTTTGCGATCTAAAACAATTCACACAAATATTATTCTCTGTGTTTTGAGTTTTTCTTGATATTGAACCATTAATTTTTAGACCAATTGTCACCTAATTGTACTTCACCATTGGTTTTTAGACCAATTGTATCAATTGACTTGGACATCTTTAAAGTTTACTTATGTATTGACAAATTGCCCTACTTTTATAATCACATGGTTTTTTAGTATTAGCAATTTTTGGATGTCTATAGTGATCAAATGTTGAATGCTAAAACCATGAATTTTGTTTTAAGGTTTAAAAATGAATAGCAACTAAAAATGTTTCATGTTTCTTTTCAGAGCCAAAAGAAAGACATATGTTGTTTTTAGAGTGGAATGCGACATGGTGATATTGTTCCATCATGGGCCGAGCACATGTGAATTGTCAATGACAAAGATGAAGTTTATCATGTGGTGCACCGTGATGTAGAAGCTTTCTTGGACTTTTGTTTTGATTATTTTGAACCTTGGATATGGAGTTTGTCATAATAATCAATATTTAATTCTCTTAAATGATTTTCTCATGTTAAACTGATCATTTAATACGGGGAAGTGCTAGGGGAGAAAAAGCTAGAATATTGGTTAAGCTAGCAGATCAGCCACAATAGGGATCCAAAGGAGGGAAAATAGGGATCCAAAGGGGGGGGCATCTGCAAAAGAGCAATGTGCAACAATGGGCTTAAAAGACACTAAGGTTCAGCCCATTAAGACTTTCAAAATGCTAAGGTTCCAAAATTAAAAGGCTATGTCCAAAGGTCAAATATTAGGGGAATTGGATGCTTTGTGTGTGTCCCAAAAGTCTGCATGCATCCCTACATAGGAGGGGGCGAGCCCTAGTTGTAGGAGATGAGAGAGAGACTCACACACACACACACAAGATCTTTTTACACAAAGGGAATGAGGGAGACATGTCAGCTCCCTAGCCCAGATGCCCACAAGGTGTACTCAAATCCTATTGGACGACCTTGGAGGTGGACCAATGAGAATTAGGCTAGATTTAATCTAGTTTAATCAATTTTAAAAACACTTAATAAAAGAACCAATAAAAATTAAGCTCTCTAGAAGACTATCGGACAGTCTCCCAAGGGGTCCAATGAGCATTCAGCAACCCAATGGCTTGCCTTATTCCTATTGGCCAGGAGGCAAAGGGGTCCAGTGAGAGTTTAATTGCATTTATTAATTACTTAAAGCTCTCACAAAAGGGGAAAGGGGGACACATGTCAGAAGGCTATCACTTATCCTGCTTAATTTCCATTGGCTAGGCCTGGGGAGGTCCAATAGGGCTGTAGCATGAGCAAATAGCAAGGAGGGTCAACCAAGAGAGAGGGGGGGCTGATTTTTGCAAGGCATTATCACACACACACTCACACTCACACAATCTCATGTGTGAAGCAAAGAAGACTCACTCTCCTTCTCAAGCTTTAATGGAAAGCTTACCACCTACTCCAAGCTTGGAGAAGGGAGGCCTACACCAACAACTCTTGGCTTTGTGATGCAAATCCAACCAAGAGCCAAGCTTCAATACATGCTCATCTCCTCTACCATGCTAATTACTAAGCTAAGCTATGCTAATATGAGTGATTATGTGAGGAGATGTACATCTTTCTCGTAAGAATACTCCTTTCTCTCAATCTACCCTCATACCCCGCTAGCTCTCACCATCTTTAAAGGTGTGTGAGGTCTTGCGTCTGAGACCGTGAGGGAATTGATGTTGTGTTTGATAAGTGTTTTGCTTATTGCATGAAGTTTCCATCTTCATTGCACTAGCTAGTATTGAAGGAACACAAAGAATTGTATTGTAAAATTTCTGTCTTGATGGGAGAAACCATAATACCAAGCCTTTTGGAGGGGAGACTTTCTCCATGAAAATCCGGTCCTCAACTGTTGTCAATTGCTTAATTTCTCTCTCTTTTGAAGTATTGTTCATGCTATCTAACTAGGTGTTATGCTTTTTGTTGCTCTCTCCACCCAAGCACTCTTATTATTCTCATTAGGAAGCTACTCTAATGAAACACTCACTATGTTCATGCTATTTTTCGCTACACACAAGTTACTAGACCATTAAATGTTACATTGGTTTCACAGCACAAGGTTTCTCTTTTCTTGCTCAAGAAGGGAGGTCCTCAAGCTAGCTATAAATGGTTGGTACTATTAATTGCATGTGAGTAAGTAGAATAGGGATTTTTCTGCCTTGCAGTGCGCCTTCCTTTGTGCAGTTAATGGGGCATCACCGTCGAGAGCTATGGTCTTAATAGTGGAGTCCTACAGGTCACTATTGAGCTATTAGAAGCTTGACAGGAGCCGGTGATGTTTTGGTGTTGAACGACCCTCTCTTCTATTCCTTGCAATTAATGGTATTCGAGCCACGGGTACAGTAGCTTGAGTGCTTTTTCTAAAGGGGTAAAGAGGAGTAGCAACTAGGGCTTGAAGTGCCAAAGTACACCTAAAACGTTTACACCTAGAAGTTGTTAGAATGGATGACAATAGTAAAGAGAGTGAAATTAATGTTGATAACTTTGATTTTGCTAATGAGTAGGCTACTAATGATGCCCCGATGCTTGTTAACTATCTTGTTTCTAGGCTTCAACAAGCCATGGGAAATCCATCCCTCTAAAGTGAAGTGCAATGGCAGCTTCGTGCTCATGGGATTCTCCAAGCTCCCCACCATGACAAGAGGGCACCTAGGAAGCCTCCTTGTGAGACTTCCAAAAGAGTCTCTCTCCGATTCGGGAAGAAGAAGAGGATCCATATGAAGGGCTCAGAAATTTTCTCCTTGATGACGCATCTCCTTCTCAAAGGAGAACTCCTCCACCGAAGGAACGAGAAAGAAGTGAGTCTCCCGCCACCTCGATGGAGATGGCTCCACGAAGACGGCGGGCTAAACGCTCTGCATCGCCTCCAAAACGGAGAAGACCATCGCATACTTCTCCACGCCATACTTCAAAGAGGGATGACAAAAAGCAAGAGAAGAAAAAGGCGAGAAAGAGGACACCCTCTTCTCCATCTTCTTCATCCTCTTCCTCTTATGAAAGTGATGGTGAAGACAATGAAGATCAAGGCAAGAAAAAGGAGAGAAAGAGGTCACTCTCTTCTCCATCTTCCTCAAATTCTCCATCTTCTGAAGAAAGTGATGGTGCAACCTTTGAACCATAGAAAAGAAGAGGCCATAGGAAATCCTATGCCACGTGGAAGTGGTCATCCAAGCTCAAGAAGTTCAAAGAGGGAGGGAAGAGCGTCTCTTTCCTTACCTATGATGGCACTTTTGGTGCTACGGACAAAGTCTTGGCCTTTATCCAACAATTCGATGCGGCGTTTGGAGATAAGGGCTTCATGGAGTCCTCTAAGCTACGCCATGTAGCTATACACTTTCAAAAGTCCGCCAGGAAATGATGGTTTAGCCTACGGGCCAATGGTGAAGCTCCACAAACATGGAAAGCTTTAAGAGCTTCCATTATGAAGCAGTTATTAGCCACCGATGCCAAAGACAAAGTACTCACCGAATGGCGAAGCTTAAATATCTCTCCTTACGAATCCATTCACAAATATGTAGACAAGTTTTGGGACCTACAACTCAAAGCCACTGTCTTCAAAAAGTTGGATTTTGGAGAGCAAAAGCAACAATTTTGTGCTGGTTTAACTGAAGAAATGGTGGAGTATGTCAACTCCCAAAGGCCATGCACCATATCGGCGGTTATACACCATACTATGGTGGCCTCTCGAATCAATTTCCAAAAGGGGGCTAAAAGAAATCCTAAGCCCACGGAAAACAAGGGTTCCAATGAGCCTAAGGGGAAGGACAATGTCCAAAAGTCTCCTAAGGGCAACCCCAACAATGCTAAATACAAGGGAGTTTATAAAGGCAAAAATAAACTCTCTCTTGAAGAGCTTGAGCGTTATCGCAAGGATAACCGTTGCTTCAAGTGCGGCAAGCAAGGGCATGCGTACCGCGCTTGTACCCAAAAGAACACCCGCCATGAACTTCCTAGAGCTACCTTGGTCGAAATCCAAGAGGAGGAAATTCACCACAAAGGATCTCCTCTATGCCATGCTTGGGAAAAGGTAAGAGAACATGATGCTTTTATTCTCTTTGACCCCGGTTCTACTCACAATTTTATATGTATAGAGTGGGCCACAAAACTAGGCATACAAGCCTACGAGATGGGAGATGTCCTACCCACAGACGGTGATTTCAAGGGGCAAGAAGCTTCAGCCACTCCCTTAATCGAGAAATTGAGGCTCCATGTCCAAAGCTATGTGGACAAAGAGGACTTATTTATCTCTCCTCTCAAGCATGAGAGGACTTCTTTATCTCTCCTCTCAAGCATGAGAATGTAATTCTAGGGGCACCATGGTTTGACCGCATGGCTGCCAATGTTAAAATCCTTGAAATATGTTATAATAATCAATATCTAATTCTCCTAAATGATTTTCTCATGTTAAACTAATCATTTAATATGGAGAAGTTCCAGGGGAGAAAAAGATAGAATATTGGTTAAGCTAGCAGACCGGCCACAGTAGCGATCCAAAGGAGGGAAAATAGGGATTCAAAGGGGGGGCCATATGCAAAAGAGCAATGTGCAACAATGGGATTAAAAGACCCTAAGGTTCAGCCCATTAAGACATCCAAAATGCTAAGGTTCCAAAATTCAAAGGTTGTGTCCAAAGGTCAAACATTAGGGGAATTGGATGCTTTGTGTGTGTCCCAAAAGTCTTCATGCATACCTACATAGGAGGGGGCGAGCCCTAACTATAGGAGATGAGAGAGAAACTCACACACACGCACACACAAGCTTCCTTTACACAAAGGTAATGAGGGAGACATGTCAGCTCCCTAGCCTAGATGCCCACAAGGTGTACTCAAATCCTATTGGATGACCTTGGAGGTGGACCAATGAGAATTAGGCTAGATTTAATCTAGTTTAATCAATTTTAAAAACACTTAATAAAAGAACCAATAAAAATTAAGCTCTCTAGAAGACTATTGGACAGTCTCCCAAGGGGTCCAATGAGCATTCAACAACCCAATGGCTTGCCTTATTCCTATTGGCCAGGAGGCAAAGGGGTCCAGTGAGAGTTTAATTGCATTTATTAATTACCTAAAGCTCTCACAAAAGGGGAAAGGGGGACACATGCCAGAAGGCTATCACTTATCCTGCTTAATTTCCATTGGCTAGGCCTAGGAAGGTCCAATAGGGTTGTAGCATGAGCAAATAGCAAGGGGGGTCGACCAAGAGAGAGGGGGGGCTGATTTTTGAAAGGCATTATCACACACACTCACACAATCTCATGTGTGAAGCAAAGAAGTCTCTCTCTCCTTCTCAAGCTTTAATGGAAAGCTTACCACCTACTCCAAGCTTGGAGAAGGGAGGCCTACACCAACAACTCTTGGCTTTGTGATGCAAATCCAACCAAGAGCCAAGCTTCAATGCATGCTCATCGAGTCCTCTACCACGCTAATTACTAAGCTAAGCTATGCTAATATGAGTGATTATGTGAGGATATGCACATCTTTCTCGTAAGAATACTCCTTCTTCCTCTCAACTACTCTCATACCCCGATAGCTCTCACCATCTTTGAAGGTGTGTAAGGTCTTGGGTCTGAGACCGTGAGGGAATTGATGTTGTGTTTGATAAGTGTTTTGCTTAGTGCATGAAGTTTCCATATTCATTGCACTAGCTACACAAAGAATTGTATTGTAAAATGTCTCTCTTGATGGGAGAAACCATAATACAAAGTCTTTTGGAGGGGGGGTGAGGGGGGACCGGCTCCATGCAAATACCGATCCTCAACTGTTGTCAATTGCTTAATTTCTCTCTCTTTTGAAGTATTGTTCATGCTATCTAACTAGTTGTTATGATTTTTGTTGCTCTCTCCACCCAAGCACTTTTGTTATTCTCATTAGGAAGCTACTCTAATGAAACGCTCACTATGTTCATGCTATTTTCCGCTACACACAAGTTACTAGACCATTAAATGTTACAGAGTTGCTATACCCTAACCAAAGCTCAACATATACTTGACATGTGCTTTCCTAGGCATTGTTCAAAGTTCAAGATGTTTATTAGCAATAAGCATTGTCAAAATCCAAATATCATGATTGGATATAAAAGAGTTTATCATAAGAATTTGACTTCAATTTGGGGGATGTTTGAGGATCTACATGCTAGCAACACATTAATTTTTGATGATACTCCATATAGAGTGATGTGGAATATGCGAGGAACTTATCTCATATTTCCAAAATTTTGGAGACAAACACATGAACAACTTCAATGCTTCTTAGAAGGCAGAATAGCTCCATGATTAGTGGGATGGTTGTGTGCAAGAAACAAGAGGAGTTATACTTCCAATACAATTGTGAACAGGGTAGAGGATCCTATGACAACTTATGTCATGAATGTCTACTTGTCAAGAAGACAGTGTTGAGAGTCACATGTTGAGGTGGTTTGGCAAGAATGTGGTGACAGAGATATCAATTGTACACAAAACCACATATCAATTAGAAATGGTTCATTGTAAATTGTTATTCAAGGTGAATATAAAATTGTATATTTATCTTTCATCCAACCATTTATCACGTTATTTTTTTTTACTTGAAGTGTACCCTATTGTAAGGGGACTTCTGTTCAATCTAATGTGTTTCACATGGAGTGCACCTTAACATTTGGAGGACTCTTTATTGGTGGAGGGTATCCTTCTTATGGGTGCTCTTTTTCTTGTTTCTTTGAGTAGAGAATTATCTATATTGTGCTCGAAATGTTCAAATCCATATGGGGAGGCGTTGCAGATGACAACATCAAGAAAGGCCGACTCAAGCTATCACAATGCATTAATGCAGACATACGAGACAATGGAGAGAACATATATCTCGATGTTATGGGTCATCCTATGCATCATATGGATTGTCCATTGTGGTTTGCCAAGATGTTATACATGCATTATGTCTTGGGTGAAGCAGTGGACTTCAACTAAAGGACACCTCACATGACGGTTGAGGACATTCGTAGTAGTGCAATCACCGTCACATGGCAAGAGATGTCATTGGCACTAGAAGGTGCATCAATGGAAGTGCACCAAGTTAAGGAGGAGCTTCAAACTCAACTCAGGCAAGCATCACAAGCTACACAAGGCTCTCATGCAGAAGAAACCCTAAATAGAGACTTGCAAAGGGAGGTGAAGGTGCTATCTCGCCACGTAAAAGAGTTAGAGGCGACTATAAAAAAACAAAATGCTGCCACATTGATTGAGCACCCAACATCTATTGAGGCCCCTCCAGCTTCTGGTGAGCACGGTGGTCCTTGCCCCATATGTAGATCATTCTTTCATGAGTGGTGTGGTCACTTCAGCTTGCCATGCGGACATATGTACCATATATCATGCTTGATGCAAAGCATGATGAATAACTTTCATTGTGCTATATGTGAGTATGAGATATCCAAAAAGCTATATGCAATGTTCAAAATGTCTGAAGACTATAATAAGATTAAAGGTCAGCGTGAACAGGAGAATGAAGATATTCTCACAAATATTTCACTATCACTTGGATAGTTTTTGTAACATTTGAAAACATTTACTCGTTGTCTTGTGAGAATTTATTAGTGAATTGTGAATTGTCTTCACTTCAGCTTCAATTATGATATGTGATAATGCAAAGATTTGTTAGGGCTTTGTATATTATGAAGCTTTAATAGTGATTTGTGGCCTTGTAAAGGTTTTTAAGGGCTTCGTTTATTGTTAAGCAAATGTCTAAACCTTAAACTAAATATAAAAAAAAGCTTATAAGATAAACAGTTTCTGAACTTAAACAGAAGTCACTCAATGGATTCGATAATCTATTAATTAAACCACCGCCGCTTGCTGCGACGGGTCAAAGTTGGTTCAATTTCCAAATTCTCTTCAATCTCTTCTAAAGTACATGTAGTTTCTACTTCATGAGATTCCCCTTGCAGCTCACTGTCTTCGTCCACCTCATCATTGGTTACATCATAAGTCCAACGCGGCATCTCCTCTTTGTAGTTCTCAGCTTGCACTCTTGCCAATAGCCGATGGTTGCAGTACATATACACCAATTTTTCAGCTCTTGAATTTAGAATGCGGTTTCTGATGGTGGAATGTACATATTTATATGTACTCCAGTTTCTCTCAGAACTTGAATTGGATGCACATTGGGTTAGGATTCTAACAGCTAGGCGTTTAAGGGTGGGTGCACTACCACCATTCATCATCCACCACTTCCACGCTGGTTGCTCCGTGGCAAGTTTCTGCACAAATTCTGTACCAAACTTACCCTCTTTGAGTTTAAACTTCGTAAGATCAGTAACACCTGATGCATGCTCATCAGGATCATCATAAAACCTGCCTATCACATCATAAAAGTCTTCCAGCACCTCCTCATCAAGTTTTTCTATTTCCATTGCCCAATACTCTAGATCCAATAAGAAAGCTACGCTGTGTAGTGGACTATGTGCTCCAACCCATCGACCATGCACATACTTTCTCAAAATTTCTCTCCTCTTTTGAGTGAATGGTGTCTTCCAAGGCTTCACAATTGGCTCCTAGGGCTCCTCTGGATTTGCAAGGCTTTCTTGAACAGTCCACCAAGCCATCCACACCTTACCTATGTTAGGCAAGGCAGAATCCAGTTGGCGTAATGCGAGCATAATTGGCATCATGACATTGTGCACATCCACCACATCATCCCAGAAGTGGCGATCAGCTAGTAGATCTCTGATCAGCCCTATTTTGCTTTTTATCTTCTCCCTTTGACCGGCCTCCCATTCTGAAAAAGTGGCACAAACAAATGTCTCCAAAAAAGAACTAATGACCCATGATTGGAGCTCTAATCGAAATAGCAAGCAAATACAACGGTGAATCAAACATGTGATCAGTCCATCCCAAAAGTAGAGATATCGACCCAAAGATTCACATTCCTACCTCCTTTCATGAATCAGTCCAGTCCAAAAAAGAACTAATGACCCATGATTGGAGCTCTAATCAGCCCAAAAGTAGAGATATCGACCCAAAGATTCACCTTTCTACCTCCTTTCATGAAATAGTCCAGTCCAAAAAAGAACTAATGACCCATGATTGGAGCTCTAATCGGAATAGCAAGCAAATACAACGGTGAATCAAACATGTGATCAATCCATCCCAAAAGTAGAGATATCGACCCAAAGATTCACCTTTCTATCTCTTTTCAAGAATCAGTTCAGTCCAAAAAAGAACTAATGACCCATGATAGAAGTTCTAATCAATATAGCAATCAATTTAGCAAATATAATGGTGAACCAAACATGAGATTAGTCCATCTCAAATGTAGAGATACCGACCCAAAGATTCACCCTTCTACCTCCTTTCAAGAATCAGTTCAGTCCCAAAAAGAACTAATGATCCATGATCAGAGTTACATTAAGTTTTATTTTTTTTTAAAGACTATTCATTTTTTTATCTTTAGTTTTTCTTCTAAATTTTAAAGGATGACCAAATTTAGAGGAAGAGGTGATGTGATGTGATGTCTACTATAGGGTTATATAGAGCCGCCAAATATGGAGGGGGAACATGATGGGTCCGGCGGGATTCTTGCTTGTCCCGCCGGGCCCGCCGGGTTACATAATAAGCCCGTCGGGCCTGCCGGGATTGTTGGTTGTCCCACCGGTTTTCGTAGGTCATGACATTAGATATGTTATTAACATGAAAAAAATAGTGATAATAACAACAATAATTAACATTTAACAAAATGCCTCAACGCGTAATTAAAATCCCTGTTTACCACCCATTGACCCAGCATAAGATGTCGTACTCATGTTTTGAAGAAAAAAGGACGTTGTTCATGTTGTACCTGTGTCCTGAAAAAGGGTAGAGAAGGGTTCTCTTGACTAAATACATTTATACATTGTAAACAAAGATAGTGATCACATTCCAAAATAAAAATACAAAGAAAATGTTGTATCCTTGAACTAGAATTCACTCCATTAATAAAGAAGTCCCCTATCAAGAACCATTGCATCAACAAATTAATAATCTATTACCCACCAGAAATTAACCAAGAACCACATATTACTTCTTAAGTGCTCTTCTAGATGAGTGGATACGCTCATCTATACAATTTTGATGCTGGCTCTTAAGCTCATTAAGGAGCCATGGGTGATCCAAGTTATTATAAGGGTCAAGAAGGAGTGGAAATGACCCTCTACCTTTTCCATTTACTGGCAAGGAACTACAAGGGACGCGAGCATCATGTTAGCCGCAACATTGCATGTTGATGTAGAGCTGGCAAATCAACAAAGCACGAATGCATGTGATAAAATTGACTTTTTTGTTATTCATGCCTCTTGTCAATTACATGTGCATGAATTGATTCTCCATGTTTTAAAGCAACAATGTTGGTACAAACCTTTATCAAAGAAACAAATGTAAGATCCTAGTGTTCACCTCTTTCCATTGTGTACCCACTGGGTTGGCCCACTGGGAGCAACGAGCTGCAATTCGAGCGGTGTCGTTCACTCCACCGCCTTGACACATGGATTTGAGACACTCAAAAGCTCACTTAGCCCTTTGATTATCATTATCCATATCCTGATTAAACACTATACTTCAGTTACGGCATACAAACTTAATGATAATCAATTGCTATAAGAGTAACCATCATTTTACGACAATCAATTGCTATAATTTTAACCACCATTTTACGACAATCAATTGATATTAGAATAACCACCATCTTACGACAATCAATTGATATAAGAGTAACCACCATTTTTTAAATCAATGAATGACAATCAGTGATTCCACATGGCTTATTGCTTGAAACTTAAGAGAAAAAACAAAACTCATAGAAAATTTGTTGTCTATTGAGATATAATAAAGTGTTTTTATTACTCAAACATCATCCATGGCGCATAAAACCCAATTTTTAAAAGTGCTTTCATAAGTCAAAAGTCTCAGAAAACCCTGCTTCATAAAGTACATCATATATCCATCAAAAAAAGGCTACACTCATTTCAGAGGGAGGGCGTAAGCACCGTTCTGGCTGGGCTTCAAATCTTTCTAATTCTTCGTCCAAAAGTGCCAAGGTCTTTCTGTCTGTGGATTTCTTCCTCACCCAACCTTCCACAACAATCCTAGATATGGCTTGTACCTCCACTGAAACCTTATGTTTGAACCAATCTGTGCTGTAGTAGTCAGAGAACTCTCCACAAAACTTACAAAATTGCCATATCACCCATCCTATGGCGTACACATATGTGGCCTTGGTCCATGGGCACGGGTGATTGCCATCTAGTAACTCAGGAGCTCGCCAAGGATGAAGCTTTTGCCAGTTTTCAACGGTATTGTTGGTTTTTTGTGTCTCTAAGCCAACACGCAGAGCCAATCCCCAATCAATTATTCCAATATTGGGAGTGAGATCCTTGGTAAAGTCCAACATGATGTTCCATGGATGGAGATCATTATGGATCACTCCCTCGTCATGTGCGAATCGCAATGCCTTCACCAAGGCATGGATCAACGAGGGAGCATGATTGCACAGGCTCTTGATACGTGTTTTTTGGTCTTCAAAGGGCTGCTCCCATTTAAAGTCTTCAGGGATCTTTCCTTTCCCCTCTTGATGCGCTACAAGCGTCGTGAAAGAGCCATGTGGAAGGGGCACTGTCTCCATAAGATCACCTAAAGTTCCCCCATTGAAGTAGGGGAATATCAGAAACCATGGCAACGTTACAGAGTGGGCAATACTCGTCACAATCCCTCTTTATGGTTGACATCTACCCCACTTTCTGATGCAAAGCTTTTCCACTGATGCTTGGCCTGTCCTTTGAACTCCTTGGCACAATAAGTATTCGTTGTAGGAAGGAAACTGGTCCCTTTGATTTGAACTTGCCACCCTGTGCCATAAGCCCCTGACCCAAGTTTCTTGATCTTATTAATGGACTTATTTGGAATGCCTAGAGTCATACTACATTCAAAATTGTATATACTGCTCTCCAGGTGTAACAAGACTTGATTTCGAGGTGTTTTAGTAATAAATTTTGTTTTCTAGGAAGTTTTTGTCATTTTAAAGTTAGTCCACTGTGTAGAAGGATGTGTGGATTGTTTTCGTCCGATAAAATTTTTTTGATCCGGAAGGCACTTTCTGGGGCATTTTTGAAGGCGTTAACGTGGGATTTTGAAAAAGTGATGTATGAAGCGATTGAAGCCTGCGTTATAAGGAACAACTTTGGTTCTTTGAGTCTTTAGAGATTTTGATGTTTTGATGCTCGTTGAAGGCCAAAGATTAAGAAACAAAGTTGGATTTGCTGTTTTTGCATCGTTTTTGTAGAAAATGCTGTTTTGCAGGTTGATTTTCAGCAAATCGGAGCAGGCTATGGAAATTTTCCATCACATAGCCGTCGAAGAGCGCAGCAAGGGCAACAAGATTGTATGAGACGGACTTGGGCTGTTTTGGCTCCGTTTGGGAGTTATGTTCAGTTGAAGACAGCTGAAAAATTGTGGACTTAAAAAAAAAAAAAAACTAACCTCTACAGATCGCTTCACGATCACGTTTTTTTTAACCTTGTTCTCGCAGGTATATTGGCGCGCAAGTCGAGTCGACCGAGCGCCAAAAATAGAAAAGCGGCTATTTTAAGAGGTCGCAGGCTTTTTGGAGGAGAATAGAAGGACGGGTGGTGCGTTTTGGGGGTGATTCACCATTCTCTCTTCTGCGAGTGCGAGTGCGAGTGCGAGTGAGAGTGCGAGTGCGAGTGCGAGTGCGAGTGCGAGTGCGAGTGAGACGCTGCATGCAAGCGAACTGAAGCTCGGGGGTGGTCGGGAGGTTCGAGCTCCGTACAACGGAGTGCGCCCATATATTTTGCTCCTCTGTTGTATCAAAACTCTACAAAGATTCATCAATACAAAGATCTCTTTCTCTATCTTTTGGTATCGATCTCTATTATTCGGTTCCCGTGACAATTGGTATCAGAGCAAGCGGTTGATTCTGGACATGGACGGATACGAGAAGAGGATAAAGGAGCAAGAATACCTGATTCGACGACTACGAGAGGATCTGGAAATTTCAAATCGGGAGCGTGCTGAGGCTCTGCGAGGCAAAGCAACACGAGACCCTGATATCTATGTGGAAATTAATGGTGAACAGGAAGATGGAAACCATGCTATTCCACCAGGAAACAATAATCAACGAGTGGGCGCTGGGGCACCGGGCGGTGGAGATGGAGGTGATGATGGAGATGATGATGATGGGAACGGTGGTGATGGACGTCGCGGTCGTCCACACGAAAGAGAGCGGAATGACGGCGAAGCGGAAACTAAGGAAAGGAGAGGACGAAGAAGGGAACGTGATGAAGAAGATGCAGATGAAGATTCTGAAAGGGCAGCTTTGCAGCAAGTCTTCAAGAAGGCAAAGATTAACGAGTTTAATGGCATCGAGAAAACTGGTGAAGATCTCGAAGCATGGATTGAAGAGTTAGAAGATTATTTTGCATTGAAGAAGTTCTCTGAAGAGGCAAAAGCAAAGGTTGCAGTTGTTCATCTTCGACAAACCGCAAAGCTTTGGTGGAAAGAATACCTTAAACAACGAACAAAGGTTACTCCAATCACTTGGGAGGAATTTAAAATGCAAGCGTATAAAAGGTACTGTTCTCCACACTATGAGATGGATAAAAAGATGGAGTTTTACAAGTTTCAGCAGCAACCTGAGGACGAGCCAAGTCTTACTGTACATGAGTATAAGGAGAAGTTTTTGCGACTTCACAAGTATGCACCGGAAGTAGAAGGAGAGGCGTTGACAAACAAATTTATCGAAGGACTGCGTAAAGATCTGTATTATCAAGTAAAGGGTGCAGGGGCTACCGATTTTCTAGATGCTATTGCGAAGGCCGAAAATTATGAGAAGAAGATGAAGTATGAGAGCCGCAACCCTACTCCAAGCAGAATTATACCTACCGGGCATAGAATGCAGAATAGGCCTTTTCAGACAAACACTGAGTTTCTCCGAAGGAATTTTACAAATAATCAGAGAAGACCACCCAATAATTTTTCAAATCAGAATCAGAATTTCAATCGAAATCAGAGTACAAATCAGAATGCTGTAACCAACCGCAATCAAAATTTGGGTCAAAATGATGCAAATCAGAATCAAAGAAGACGACAACCGCTGCGGTGGCAACATGATCCTGCTTTTCTAGAACGAGCAAGGAGATTTGGGTTATGTTTTCGTTGCGGTGAGCAAGGTCACAAGACGTTCGAATGCCCAAATAAGGAGATCGATCAGGCTGTTCTTGCACGAATGGAAGCCAATATGAATGCGATGGACACCACGATTGGGGAAGCGAGCGAGGAAGGTAAGTGCTCTGAAATTCCTATGAAATGCATGACAACGTCTGTCCATCATTTAAGGGCATCCGTTATAAGAATTCGGGGTAAGATAGGAACTGAAATTGTGAATTTTCTCATTGATTCGGGTAGTACGCATTGTTTTATGTCTAACAAGCTTGCGCAGACTTTGAAATTGAATTCTGATTCCCAGATTAGGAGACCTGTAGAATTGGCCAATGGGAAGAAACATTATACACAGGGTCATATTCAAAACTTACCTTTTTTGCTGAACAAAGAGAAACATTCGGGAGAATTTTATGTTATTAGCATGGGTGAACGGGATGTAATTTTGGGAATGGATTGGTTGGCTGCGAACCATGCATTGATTGATTGTGAGAGGGGTGAGTTGGTTTTTAAAAACAGAGATGGTCATGCGATTAAAGCTGAGGAGAGAAATACTAAATCACTCCTAATTTCTGCCATGAAACTTTTGAGGGGGGTGAGACAAGGGTGTGAGACGTTTCTTGTGTTTGCTAACGAGATTAAAGAGGATTCTGGGAATAAACAGAAAGGGGAAAATCCAGAATTTGTAGAGGATCTCTTACATGAATTTAAGGATGTGTTCCCGGACGATCTTCCTGGTATGCCTCCGCCTAGAGCGGTAGACCACGCCATAGATCTATATCCAGGAGCAACACCTTATTCAAGGGCTCCATACAGGTTCAATATTGATGAGCTTAAAGAGCTCAAGATACAACTTGATGACCTTTTGAAAAAGGGTTTTATTAAACCTAGTGTATCTCCTTGGGGCAGTCCTGTGTTATTCCAAAAGAAAAAGGATGGTACATATAGGTTATGCATTGACTACAGGGGGTTAAACAAACAGACCATTAAGAACAAATATCCTCTTCCTCACATAGATGAATTGCTTAGCCATTTGAGTGGTGCCACAATATTTTCAAAGGTTGATCTTCGTTCTGGCTACCATCAAATCCGCATTAAGGTCGAGGACATTCCAAAGACTGCTTTTCGTACACGTTATGGGCATTATGAATTTACAGTTCTTGCTTTTGGTTTGACTAATGCACCAGCAACTTTCATGTGCTTAATGAATAATATTTTTCACCCGTATCTTGATGACTTCATTCTGGTATTCTTAGATGATATTTTTGTGTATTCTAAGAATGAAGAAGATCATGCATTGCACTTAAAGAGAACATTTGAGGTTTTGCGTGAACATAAATTGTATGCCAAAGCAAGTAAGTGTACTTTTGCAAAGGATCAGATTGTGTACTTGGGAAGAGTGATTTCTAAAGAGGGGATTCACATTGACCTTGACAAAGTTAAAACTATTGTGGAGTGGCCAACACCAAAGTCATTAAGGGATGTGAGAAGCTTTATGGGTCTAGCACAATATGAGAGAGCACACATTAAAGATTTCTCTAAGATAGCAAGTCCTTTGACCGAATTGACCAAGAAAGACAAGGGTTTTGTGTGGACTTCTACCTGTGAGACTGCTTTTGAGACCTTGAAGGCTAAAATAGCAGAAAATTGTGTTTTGAAAGTTCCTGAGATGGGCAAACCATTTGTTGTGTCATGTGATGCTAGTGGTGAACAACTAGGGTGTGTTTTGACACAAGAAGGAAGAGTGGTTGCATATGAGTCTAGGAAATTAAGACGACATGAATTGAACTATGCAACACATGATCTAGAATTGCTTGCTGTTGTTCATGCATTGAAACATTGGCGTCATCTTTTGCTTGGTGTCAAATTTGAATTGCGTACTGATCATCAAAGTTTGAAGTATATTTTCACGCAGCCATTGTTAAACAACAGACAAAGGAGATGGATTGAATTGTTGGCTGAGTATGATTTTGACTTGAAGTATTTGTGTGGGAAAGAAAATAAAGTTGCAGATGCATTGAGTCGTAGGCCCATGTGTAATTTGTTGACTGTTGTGCGATCCAATTTGGTTGATGAGATACATGCCGAAGTTGAAAGCGATTCTTTTTACATGCCTATTTTGAAATTCTTGCGTGAGAATATTGGTGAGATGTATGAGAACAGATATCACTTGTATAAGGGAAATCTGTATTATTATGACCGCTTGTGTATTCCTGCAAATTCTGCTTTTAAGAGTCAAATTCTGCATGAGTGTCATAACTCACCTTTTTCTGGTCATCCTGGATTGAGTAAGACATATGAAAAGATTAAAAGTTCATTCTTTTGGCCACATATGAAATTGGATGTTAAGAATTATGTGCGTGAATGCTTTCAATGTCAACAAGTTAAAATTGAACATAAGAGGATGCCTGGTGACCTTCAACCCTTAGACATTCCTTTACAGAAGTGGGAGTCTATATCCATGGACTTTATTATTAGACTTCCTACTACTCGTGGAGGGTATGACTCGATCTTTGTGGTAGTAGATAGACTCACAAAACAGGCTCACTTCTTTCCCGTGAAAATAACTGATACTGCTTTGACCATTGCACGCTTGTTTGTGAAAGAGATATTTCGTTTGCATGGCATGCCCAAGAGCATAGTGTCTGACAGAGATTCTAAGTTCACTTCACATTTCTGGAGAGCGACTTTTGACTCTATAGGTACCCAGTTACGCATGTCTACTGCTTTTCACCCTCAAACCGATGGGGAAACGGAGAGAGTGAATCGTATTTTAGAAGATATGTTACGAATGTATGTGAATGAAAACCAATCTAATTGGAATGAATATTTGCCTTTGGTTGAATTTGCATACAACAGTTCATATCATTCATCTATTAGGATGACCCCGTTTGAAGCAATGTATGGCTATAACTGTCCCACACCTATAAATTTTCTTAGCTCAAGGAATAAGGTAGAACTGTCACGTGAGATGCTTGAAAAGATGGATAACGAGTTGGCCAAAATCAGGGGGAATATTAGAGAAGCCCAAAAGAGACATAAATTGTATTATGACAAGAAACATCGGGTTGTGGAGTATGAAACTGGGGAGATGGTTTTCTTAAAAGTTATTCCCGAGAAGTCTCATTTAATTCTTGGGAAGGATAAGCGATTGTCTCCACGATTTGCTGGGCCATTTAAAATTTTGAAGCGCATTGGTTCATTAGCTTACAAATTGGAATTGCCTTCTCATGTCAAAGTGCATCCTGTATTTCATGTGAGTTTATTGAAAAAGTATGTTCCTAACGTGCACCATGTTTTACAGGACAACTCTAAGTTGAAAGATGACGGAACATTGACAGTAGAACCAGATTTAGTGCTAGATAGGCGTGTCAAACATTTGAGAAATAGAGACATTGTGGAAGTTTTGGTTAAGTGGCAGAACTATCCAGTAGAGGATGCATCTTGGGTTGATCTTAGTGTTTTGCAAAGCGAATTTCCCTCCTTCCAACTCTGAGGACAGAGTTAATTTTGAAAAGGGGAGATTGTAACAAGACTTGATTTCGAGGTGTTTTAGTAATAAATTTTGTTTTCTAGGAAGTTTTTGTCATTTTAAAGTTAGTCCACTGTGTAGAAGGATGTGTGGATTGTTTTCGTCCGATAAAATTTTTTTGATCCGGAAGGCACTTTCTGGGGCATTTTTGAAGGCGTTAACGTGGGATTTTGAAAAAGTGATGTATGAAGCGATTGAAGCCTGCGTTATAAGGAACAACTTTGGTTCTTTGAGTCTTTAGAGATTTTGATGTTTTGATGCTCGTTGAAGGCCAAAGATTAAGAAAAAAAGTTGGATTTGCTGTTTTTGCATCGTTTTTGTAGAAAATGCTGTTTTGCAGGTTGATTTTCAGCAAATCGGAGCAGGCTATGGAAATTTTCCATCACATAGCCGTCGAAGAGCGCAGCGAGGGCAACAAGATTGTATGAGACGGACTTGGGCTGTTTTGGCTCCGTTTGGGAGTTATGTTCAGTTGAAGACAGCTGAAAAATTGTGGACTTTAAAAAAAAAAAAAACTAACCTCTACGGATCGCTTCACGATCACGTTTTTTTTAACCTTGTTCTCGCAGGTATATTGGCGCGCAAGTCGAGTCGACCGAGCGCCAAAAATAGAAAAGCGGCTATTTTAAGAGGTCGCAGGCTTTTTGGAGGAGAATAGAAGGACGGGTGGTGCGTTTTGGGGGTGATTCACCATTCTCTCTTCTGCGAGTGCGAGTGCGAGTGCGAGTGAGAGTGCGAGTGCGAGTGCGAGTGCGAGTGCGAGTGCGAGTGAGACGCTGCATGCAAGCGAACTGAAGCTCGGGGGTGGTCGGGAGGTTCGAGCTCCGTACAACGGAGTGCGCCCATATATTTTGCTCCTCTGTTGTATCAAAACTCTACAAAGATTCATCAATACAAAGATCTCTTTCTCTATCTTTTGGTATCGATCTCTATTATTCGGTTCCCGTGACACCAGGTGACTGGCAGAAGCAGTAGAACCCGATGTTCCCTCAATGGCAACCTCCTCAATAAAGGGTTCTCCAACTTGGCTGCTCCCCATAACTCTGGTGATAGCCATTTGCATTTTCTTCCTTAGGCCAACCTGTGTGTCTATGTGGGATTCTCGCCTTGACCTCTCCTTTTCAGCTCTCCATCTAGTGTTCCAATGCTCTAGCTTACCCTTGTCTACTTCTTGAGGGCATTCCTCTTTCAAATCAGAGGCCACCTTGGGCAAATTTCCCACCCAACTGCTCAGTAATAATGAGATTATTGATTCGGTTGTTTTGTCTGGATATAACAACAACATTTTGCGGGTAATCTCACTGTATAATGATTGCAATCTAGACTCATCTGCAACAATCTGCGCTATATCGTCGGGATCTAGTGCACTGACGATTGTAATCAACAATTGGCTAATTTTCTTTTTGAACTCTATCATTGAAGTAGTAGAAGGATCCATTTTGCCTGCAATGGTATTATTGCAAACAACACATTGTGAAATATAACTATGTGCCACTACATTTGGATCTTTTCTACGTGAAAGAAAAAGTACAGTATAGACCATAGATCTCGTACGCTTTTGCAGTGACACACCTAATCGCAATTGCAACCATGTGCCAATGACTAGCATAGGATGACTATGTTTTATGATGCTCCTGTCATTCTAGCAGGAACACACCTAGTCGCAATTGCAACCATGTGCCGAAGCATGAATGACTAGGAGCAACATAAAACATAGTCACCCTACGCTTTTGCAATGACACACCTAGCCGCAATTGCAACCATGTGCCAGTGCATCCACGCACGGTGACTTCTTTCAAACAGATGCTCCTATCATTCTAGCAGCAACACACCTAGTCGCAATTGCAACCATGTGCCAAAGCATGAATGACTGGGAGCAACATAAAACATAGTCATCCTATGCTTTTGCAATGACACACCTAGTCGCAATTGCAACCATGTGCCAGTGCATCCACGCACGATGTCTTCTTTCAAGATTCAAGCATATGAAGCATTATGAAATTATTTGAGCACACATTCATGCATTATATGCTACCGTCAATCTAGCAGCAACACACCTAGTCGCAATTGCAACCATGTGCCGAAGCATGAATGACGGGAAGCAACATAAAACATAGTCATCTTGCGTTTTTGCAATGGCACACCTAGCCGCAATTGCAACCATGTGCCAGTGCATCCACGCACGTTGACTTTTTTCAAACAGATGCTCCTGTCATTCTAGCAGCAACACACCTAGTCGCAATTGCAACCATGTGCCGAAGCATGAATGACTGGGAGCAACATAAAACATAATCACCCTACGCTTTTACAATGACACACCTAGCCACAATTGCAACCATGTGCCAGTGCATTCACGCACTGTTACTTCTTTCAAACAAATGCTCCTGTCATTCTAGCAGCAACACACCTAGTCGCAATTGCAACCATGTGCCGAAGCATGAATGACTGGGAGCAATATAAAACATAATCATCGTATGCTTTTGCAATGACACACCTAGCCGCAATTGCAATCATGTGCCAGTGCATCCACGTACGATGATTTGATAAAAGAAATTTTATACCTTTAAGTTTTAATGCAAAAAACTCAAAAAAACATCAATAAAATAAGGAAGGGTTTAAAAAATTACTGCTACACTACTTTGAGAATGTGGAAAGCTGCCAGAAAGTTTGGTGAAGACTTTTCAATGTACCTCTTTTGTGAAAAAGACAAGCACCGGCGTCGCCTTTAGATAGCCATGGCGGGCCCGACGGGGAAATATCTTTACCCGGCGGGCCCGACGGGCCAACTAACTTGCCCGGCGGGCTACGAGCCGGTCTCCAGGTCTCCCTGGAGGTCAAAAAATATGAATGTCAATTAACATAATATTTGTTATTTTGCATTTCTATTGTTATTAACCTGAAATTATAGTGTGATCACGTCATTTTGAAATCCCTGGTGGTAAATATTAGTTTGTACTTAATATAAGTTGTATCAATAGAAGATCTCTTTTTTTATACTCATTCAATAATATATAAAAAATCGTTGAACAATGTTTTTGTCAAATTAGCATGGAGATTCATACAAGAATATGCCATGTTGTTGTGATATTGGCATGGGAATTCATATGCTTGTATTCATGCACAAATTAAAAATTCTTATCTAAATCAATCAATTTTGAAAAATATACAGAATAACCCATTCATTTAGAACATAATGTCAAAATCACAACTCTTTATCATAAATCCATTATTAACATTAGTTTAATTCTTCTCCCTTAAAACTTGTGTTTTCCAAATATGTTTAACGATAATGTAATAAACACAAGAGATTTACGTTTATTATAGTTGCAAATAGATTGAAATTTTCTTTATAGCAACTGCTTTTTTCTTGTAAATACACATAGAATAGCATTGACACAAGTAACATGAAATTGATTGAATAGTTTAGAACGGCCAAGTGGTGGATTTAAAAACCCCTTTGTTATAAAATATATAAAATTAGGATGACTTAACATAAGTGTAGTTGAATACTTAAATGTCTTCTCTTCATGAACATGTTTGAAAGAATACATCTATGTGCATAAAGTGGCGTATTACATGGTGTTCTAGAATGTAATATATGTGATCTTGAAACTTCTTGATGTAGCTCAAGAGATATCTAAAAAAGCAAAGTGAAAGCGATATCTTAAATAAAATTCATTTTTTTTGTTTGTTAATGGTCAAATTGGCTATATGCATAAAAATTGAAAGTGATCATTAGTCTTGGGAATGGGATTTTTCTCACTAGAAACCTTATTTATTTCAATAGAGAACAATTTAGAAATATATATATAGGTACTCATTTAACATATCACTTTGAGTGTAGCTTGGACAAGAAGTTGACTTTGTATTCCTCCATAGGTTAAGGGAATCTAGCTTGGACAAGTGGTGGGATTTATATTCCTCCAAGGGAGCCTAGCTTAGATAACTGCACCATGAAACCAACACTCCTGTGAGTCAACCAATCATACGATACATGTTTTATCTATGCTTCATGCCTCAAATGGAGAAATCCTAGATTAGCAGTGGACTTTTCTTGGATGAGTTTGAATGTCATAGAAAAATAGGCTGTTTTCCTCAATTTGGGTCCTAGCTTGGACAAGTGGTGGACCTTGAATAAATTTAGGTACTCATTTTGAACTTAGCTTGGATAAGTGGTAGGCCTTGAAACTTCACCTTGAGATAAATCATAGGTAGGACAATAAGGCATACACAACGATAATAACAGTGGAATGCACTAGTATCTTAATGGTTCAATTGACTAAAACCATGAAATTTCATGTCCAATTTTGTTCTCATTGTGTAATCTACGTGCATAAATTAGAATGAGACCTTAAGCAAATTGACGTCTTTAACAAAGATCTCATTACTTTATACGTGATATGTTGAAAGTTGTCCAACCTAGGAATTGGGATTTCCCCACTTTACCTGATATAGTCTTTTAAACCTAAAATGGAGGAGTGGCACCAACCCGAAAAAGAATGCAAAGCTAGTTTCCATAAACAAGGTTGGTAATTACTGTGAAGACGAAGAAGGGAATACCACACTACCTATACGTATCAGGGGGAGTAGAAACCATTGTGATCCTGGATAGTGGATCAAGGGTTTCCATTTCTACTAAATTGATTTGGGAGAAATGGAGAAAACATTCCCTTAGAAGAACTTGGATGAAACTATAGCTAGTTGATGGCTATATTTCACAACCTATTGGTACTTTGGAACAGGTGGTGATGACTTCTTGTGGAATCAAGTATGAACATATATTTTCTATAGTAGATTTTGGTACTGAGAATAACTACAATATTATTCTAGGAAGGTTGTTCATATGCCAATTAAAGATGGTTTAGTACTAGGTCTATGATTATATCTACTTGCACCACATGAAGACCACTACACACATCAACCTAAGTGACCACAACTATAGAGATGTACGAAGAACACATGTAGAAGATTTTGACTCTACAAGTGATACAGAGTCTGAAGTACCTGCATGGGTGAACTCTAAAGCTCACTTGTTGATGTGTGGAGCTTTAGACTATGACATTTCAATAAAAGAAGTGAGACCTTTTGAAGATCCAGACTATATACCTGAGGCTTTTCCTGAAGAAAAAATGGAACGCTTGGAGTGGACTCAAATTCTAGCCACCTTAGATGTGTGTATCAATGAGATCACACCTACCAATTTTTTTGATGAAAATGGCTTGGACTTAGTTCCATTATGCATGATCAAAGTAAATCTAGATAGAAATCATCAAGAAACAACCAAGATTGGTGAAGTGCAATAAGAATTCTGAAGTGTAGTGTTTGCATATTAGGGATGAGATTTCTGTTAGAGATCTTACCACAGAAATTGATTCAAGCCACATCTTGGAGAAAAATAGGGAATCAAGTGATGAATGTTACTATGACACCCTTGATACTCAAGGATACATAGAGCTTAGTGCAGATGATGGAAAATCAGAAGGTCATGAGAGTGATCTAGAAACAAAATCTGAAAAGTTCTTTGATTTTTCAAATCAAAAACCACGAAGACAACAACGTTACAAGAACAAACACGTAAAAAAGGAGGTGAGAAACAATCCAATTCCATATATTGAAGGAAAATAGTCTTACTTGAGACTAGAGGGAGCTCTTGAGACTGCATAAAAGATAAAGTAACTACAAAATCGACAACCCTTTCTCAACCAAATAGATCGAAACCAAAAAAAGGACAACTGACAAAACGTCCAAAAGGCGCATCAAAGACAGTGGATGTTGTGAGTGAACCTAAATAGACAAAGGTTGAGTGAAAAAAGAAGTACGATGAATTGAAACGGACAATGAAAGAGGTTTGGACAACACAAATGGAGAGTGACAATGAAAATTGGGAAGAGTTGGGAAATGACTAAATAAGTGTACCCTCTCATTATAAGAAGTACATTATTCAAGATTGTAAAATCATCATTGAAAAACCAATGAGGAAGAAGGTTGAACCAAGAAAATCTTATGATGGACCTGAGGATGCTAAAAGAATAGATCTAGAAGAACCAAGAGAAGAGCCTAAACTAGCTTATATTTCTATGGATCTATCACCAAACGAAGAAGAATTGTTGATCCGGACGCTCAAGGAGTATAAGGAGGTGTTTGCTTGGTCTTATAAGGACTTGAAGGGGTTTGATCTTGCCATATATTAGCATATAGTTCCTTTAAATTATGATGTTAAGCCAAGCAGACAACACCCTTACACTTGGCAATGAGACATTTGAAAAGAATATCAAAGAGGAAATCGATAAGCTAAAAGAAGTTGAATTCATTTATGAAATTCAGCATACGGATTGGGTATCCCCAAATGTAGTGGTACCTAAGAAGAATGGCAAGTTAAGAATGTGTGTCAATCTCAAAAGGGTGAATGTAGCTACTATCCATGAAAACTATTCTCTCTTTCTATTACTAATCACATCTTGGAAAGAGTAGCGGGGAAGTGTGCATATAGCTTTAATCAATTGACAATTAAACTGAAAGATCACCACAAAACAGCCTTTGTGACTGAAAGGGACATTTTTGCTTACTGGGTAATGCCTTGTGGGCTAACAAATGCACCGGCCACCTTCCAAAGACTCATGGCTCATGCTTTCAGAGAGTACTTGCATATATAGGGATATTCCTCTCTTAAGAACCACCAAGCAAGTCTTTTTCAACGTTTTTACTCTCTTGGGCTACAACATGAGTGCAACTTTCCAACTCATCGGAAAAGAGGCCCAAATGTGTCACACCATGAGTTGTCTCACCTTGATAAGGAGCTTGGCTCACTTGCTAGAGCCTCATGGTGCCAGCCAGTGCCAATATCAAGATTTCCTAGACGTCAAATACCACAAATGGTGTGGACCTAGAAGGGTTGCAGTAGTTGGTATCTTGATCCCAACACATGCCATCCTTTTATTAGTCTTTTTTCACTTTGGAATTCATAAATAGCTTTTTTTTTGTAGTGAGTGATGATATGTTAAAACATATTAAAAAATTACAAGTCAGCCCCTACTTACAATCCAAGCCAAGGCATCCACAGGTCTTGGAAAATACATGAGAGGGTTCCAACTACAAACAATCAACTTAGTGTTAGAAGCGGCTAACGGCTACACCATTTATGCACCAAGTTGTGGATGTGCCATAGTGCACAGTATTTACTTTTCATTGTATAGGGCTTGGGCTCATTTAGGAGTTCCAAAGTTGTATGAGTCTAAGCTAGAGAGCTCACTTTATCCCATAGTTGAAGGGTTTGAGGCCCAAAACTATAAAAGAGCCCTATGCTTAATGAGAGGTAATTTCTTGAGTGGTCCTTTTGAGAACTCTCTCCCTAGAGGAGGTCTTGATGGCCTAGCCTTTGAGCTTAATCCCCATGCTTAGAAGGCTAGTGCTAATCACATGTAATTAGTGTGATTAGCACTAGCCTTCTAAGCATGAGATGAGAAAACAGAAACAACGAGCTGAAATCAAGGAGAAAGCAAAATAGCTATTCCAGGAAGAGGTGAAAGAATCTGGAAGCAAAATCAAAGAAACAACCGTAAAATTTGGAGGATCAATTTTGGGTGATAAAATTTTTGAGCCTATTAATGCAGCCTTGGAAGCCTACCAAGCAGGACTTAAAGCAGGCCAAAACATGGAAAACAAATGGAAAAACTATCCTTCTCCATACATGGAAGTATCTAAGCTTGAAGCTTATCAAAATTTGGTAAGAATCACGCAAGAAATGCTGGAAAAACAAAAATCCAAGATTGGAAGTATGGCAAAACCTTGTGGTAAGAGATAATCAAGAAAAATCCAAAGTGGTGGTAGAACCCCACTTGGAACTAAAAGAGCCAGAACTTATAGTGCCAGACAACGAAGATGCCTTAGACGGAATTCCATTCGTAGAAGAAGACTGGCATGGATACTTATGGGAAAAAGTTTGAGAGATCAATGATGGGAGCCTAACTCTAAAGTCAGCTCCTATAGAGGAAGTTTGGTTAGACAACCTACCTCCTGATATGGACGTGGATGTACAATCCTTGTACGGGGATTGCAGATCTGAAGCTTCAGGAATGTCTAAACCATTGACCTTTAAAACATTACCCTCTTACTTGGGAGATAACAAAGATGAATCCATAGTGTGTAAGACCACTCAAGTAAAAAGAGTGGAACAGACCCTGGAAGTAGACAATATTCATTCAATCATGTCTACACCCATCCAATGCACTCTTACTTTGGGAGAACTGCTAAAAATTAGACCATAATTATGGAATGATCTATAGAAAACCCTAGACAAGGTGGGGATAACGGGGCTAATCGGCGCCGATGTTGGAGGCTCGCCATAGCATAGGAAATCTCCCACAAATCTATCAATCCGAAGAGAGAGAGAGAGAGAGAGAGAGAGAGAGAGAGAGAGAGCATGACCCGTTGGAGGCTTCACACAAAGAATGTGCGAGAGTGTCATCGGATGCAAAGATTGAGAGGATTCAAGAGCGTGCATCCTTCAATGCAAATAGAAATCATCCTAAACAACTAATGCTAATCACGCATCAAGCATCAATTCAAGCAATCATCTACACACATCAAGCAACGAAGTGAAACACACTAATCTTGGAATCTCTCAAGCACAACTCTAATTACATGCATTGACGATTAAGCACACAAGATCGCATTCAAGTCGGCCACCCCAACCATGCCCATCATGGTGTCCAAATCAAGTTACACATAATCAAATTAAGCTCAAGGCTTCTTAAACCTACACACATGTTTGCGGGTCGCCGCGACGGACGTCCATAGCATAGCTCTCAAGGATCAACATAAAATTATCGATATAAGGGAAGCGACTCGGATGAGGCATGGAAACTCACTAGGGTGTCAATCCTAATGAAGTGAACTCGAAGAGATGCAACTACTAACTCTACAAGCAAATCGATCGCACTAAAGCCAAGTAATCTGCCTATGTCCTTCTACACATATCTACAGTCATCACGCCCGTTCACCATGCAAATCATATCGAAATCGCACGAAACTTGAAGGGAAGCTACAGGGGACTATCAGGAACATATCCTATCACTGTCATAGCATTCTGGAGAGGTACAACGATCGCGATCGTTCGTCCCACAGTATACAAAAACAGTAAATGAATGATCCTAAAGGGTCGTTTTTAGGTCCCTAAAGCCTCTCCTAGGGTCAAAAGAACATAAAATACGCATATAAACACTCAAAACAACGATTTAAGGCCTAAAAGGACGCATTTGAAACCTTCACCGAATCTTGAATGCTTACACTTGAATGAAAGAGCAAAGTAAGAGGAACACAATGCAAGAAACAATACTGAATTTGGATTACCGTAGCCACAGAAGCAATGATTACAAGTTGGAGCAAAGAGGTAGCTCTCTGTACGTAACGCAGTAGTCCCTTATCTTCAAAAAATAATCTCCCCTTTCCCACTAACCTTAGTGTATTATATACCTAGGGCTTTCTAAAGTGGCCGGCGGCCAACTTCTCATGGACCTTTACATACATCATTGGAAAAATTACATCTTTGACTCAGACTTGACATAGACGATTGTCATTGGACTTTTACAGGGTTTGATGTATTAAACATATCAAAACTTTGGTCGGTTGACCCAACGGGCGCCTTGGCTAGGTGGGCACTTGTATGTTGTTATCGCCTCCAAACACTCCCCCCTTCCTAGCTCGTGTCGTCCCTTGACACGACCTTGTGCAGTCTTGTCATAGGGTTGTCTTTAGCTTTATCTTCAAGGTTGGTCTTCATCTTGGGAAGCCCGTTGTCGTTGATGACGCTCCCCCCTTCCTTGAGTGATGCATAGCTGTCATGTTGTTGATACATGATTTGAGCTTTGATTATCGAGGCAGCGTTTCTTCTTGTTGTGCATTCGCCTCTTGGTTGTCAATCTTAGCCGCCATAAAGATGGATGTTGAAGTGTTTGATCGTGTAGAACTGATCCTCCTTGTCGCGTGGACTTTATGATAGATATTCTCTCAAGGTCCACTGCAATTTGAGTTGTCTACAATAGGTCACCAATGTTGAAGCACTGTGTGAGCTATTTTTGATTGTTGTGGATAGCTCGCTTGCTAAATTTCTCATTGTTTGATGTTGTAGTCCATTCTTTGACTTGCCATTGTTGGATGGAGCTTTGTTGTCACCCTTGAAGATAAAAGATGCTCTTGATAAGCATATGGAGACCTACTGTTTTTACTCCAAGTTGTTGTTGATGGTTTTGGATAGCCCTTTCCTTATTGTTGATGTAGAAGGAATATATACAAGAAGTTGATGATGAGGTCTAGATTAGGGTCTTAAAATCTGGATGACCAAAGGGAAAAAACCCGGTGGGTAAAAATTGCCTTTGGTATGCACTCTTATTGGGGTTGAACACTTGGAAGTTGAGTACCTGTTCATGCAAGGTGAGTGCTTGGGAGAAATAAAGTAAGAGTGAGTAATGCAAGTGCCAATTATGGGACACTCTATATGCACACAAGAGTTCTTTCAAGAAAATCATGCGGTGTGAAAAATGAGTTGTTGGGTGCTTCAAGGAACAAATGTAGCACATGTGATATCCAAGGACATCTCAATAGCTTCCACATTTCCAAGAAGGGTTTTTGATGTTGAAGCTTCTCCACTCATTACTCACTATGCATAGTGCGTGAGTGTCTTTTGGACTCTCTTCTTCACTTTACCAAACTTAAAATAAATAGACTTAGACTCTTATGCTCACCTATACCAGCATGAGCGACACAACATAAATATGCTCAACTCCTCCACCTTGAGCAGTACTTAGAATAGCTAAGACTCTTAGACCACAGAGAATATTACTTGAAGCTTTGGGACTAATGCCTTGCTCATTTAGTGGCTCAGTTGCCCGACTCTTGACTTTTATGCCATGTATTTTTAATGGCGACTTGGACTTTCCTGTTCATGGCATGAAACCCAATGCCATAAGTTCTTGAGATTAAGGCCTCTATCATTGCTTTGGTCTTTGAATGCCACCATTTTGTCGAGTAGGTTGGCATATTTTGGCTCCTCTTGACTTGCTTGTTGTATGTTGATACTTCTTTGTAAAACAAGTCCTTCAGCTCTGATAGGGCTTGATGTAGCCTTTGCATTAATTTCCATGAGAAGCGATTGTCGAGATGTGTGGGTTCTCTGTGATTGAGTTTCCACTAGCAATTTTGGAACCCATCTTGTTTTGGGTCCTTGTGTGACCGTCTTTGGCATTTTATCTTCTTCTACAATTTGATGGACACTAGGCTTTGGTATCCAAACCTGATGATTTCCATTGTAAAAGCCTTTCTTTTGTAGTAGAAGACGAGGGATCCATTTTGAGGTTGTTTCTCCCTTGGTTGTGCTTAGTCCCCATTGGCTCTTTATTGTTGTTGATTGTCTTTGTGTGGGGCCCTTTGCTACTTGGTTGGTCTTAGTGGCTCTAGGTTGAGCAACTACTTTGGGTAACCATATTTGGGTGTTACCTTCATAGAATCCTTGTGCTTCAAGTAGCTTGACGGGAACCATCCGCTGCTGCATCTGTTTGTGTTGGGTAGCTTCATTGAAGTTTGACTTTGGTACCCATACTTGTTGTGTTGCTTTCTTGGAAGGTCTTTTCTTCTGTCCTTTTTTGTTTTTCTTTCTCCTGCTTGAGTTGTTTTTATTCCGTTGATAGCTTGGTTCGCTCATTGTAGAACTTCTTTCTTGAGGTGAGTACATCCAGGCTATTACTTTAGGCTTTTTGGCCCAAACATTAATGTTTCCTTGGAAGTAGCCTTGAGCAGTGATTGACTCATTTGATGCTATCCACCCTGTCACCTTTTGTTGTTGTGGTTGAACCCGTGTTTCATGTATCCAAAGTGGGTCTTTGACTTGGATGTGCTCTTTGGATACCAACACCTGCTTGACATACTTCGGCTTCTTCTTGATGCTTTTTTGTGATGGAAACTTTGGTTGATAGACTTTTTGCTTTGGTTTCCATTGCATTGTTGATGGTGTGGCTCTTGATGTAGAGGCTTCGTGGGAAATTTAACGGAAGCTCGTTGAAGGTAAAGTCGTCTGGCGAGGTTGATATACTTCAATGTTTACCTTTGCTTTACCTTTTTCCACGATGGTTGGCGATTTCTTCTCTGCATGGATTTGAGAAGCTTCATGGAGTTTTACCGTTGTTGTTGTTGAAGCTTTTGATTGTTGTCGAAAGAAGATGTTCCTCCAGCTTTCTGTCAGGACCAGGCTCTCTTTGATATGATGGGAGTTGATTATGTGGAAAGTATCTTTATACTCCCCGGTACTCAATTTGAGTACAGCTTCTGCCACTCCAAAGCTAGTAATCGGCATTTTTGAACTCGTGTAAACTGTTTCTTCTAGCTCATTGATTGGTGGCTTTCCCATCATGATCCATGTTCCATAAGTCATTAGATTCTTAGTAGCATAAGCATCAATCGCGGCCGAACATGTAACCTTGAGCCCTGTTTGTCCGCATAAATTGAATTTGATCATCGTTGGAGATAGTCCATCTTCTTCCTTGTCCCTGTTCTTCTTTTGATCTTGCGTTTGTTGAAGATTTGTCGTTGAACTTGGAAGCTTTTCTCCTTCATCTACTTTTATTTGCACTTTTTCTGGAGTCGGCTTCTTTGAAATAGCTTTTGTCGATTCTTCAAGTATGTCAATGATGACATATTCTCGTTGTTGCTTTGCTTTCTTCATGTGCACTTTGGCATCATGCTCCATGACGTAGCTATCTGTTTCACCATTTTTGCCTTCACACTCACAAATCTCGTTAGCTTCCTTCAACACCTTTATCGTAAATATGGGAGTTATATCATACCCTTCCTCATCACAAAATTTAGTCGGGGTCACCTCATTCACACACACATCCAAGGTTGCCAATATTTGAGTCCATCCAAATGGCTCAAATAACTCCTCTGGAAAGGGTTCCGGTATGTAAGCTTCATCGTCCATTGATCTTTCTAGGATGCAATCCTCCTTCACTGAGCTTCCACACTTCGAAGCACCACACATCCAAAGTTCTTGTTTGGTTTGTAGCCACGTAGGTATCTCTTTCCCATTGACTATAGAAGAGTCAATTTCTTCTAACGGAGTTCTATTCACATCTCTATAGCTATGGTCTTTTATGCTTATTTTTGTGGTGATCTTTTTATGTCT
>NC_140945.1:124011985-124029485 GCF_014529385.1 Adiantum capillus-veneris
TATCTTCCTTTGCTTGGTTGCATGCATTCTTTCTAGCAATTCATTGGTTAGCGACAAATTGTATTCTTTAAACAACACCCGCTAATCCAATTAGCCATTGGTTCACCATCTAGAGTGGATAACTTAACTGCTCCACTTGGAGATACATCTTCAATGATAAACGGCCTGTTTTCCTTCTTCTTAAACTTGGGAATGTGTTGCTTAAGCGAATATACTAAAACTAACTCCCCTCTCTTGAAGATTTTTGTAATGAGATAGGAATCAAAAAACTGTTTTCGTTTCTATTTTTGTGCATAAATGTGAGCTACAGTAGTTGGCCTTTGCTCATCTAGCTTCTCTAAATCTTCAAGTTTTTCTAACAATTCATGTCCAGTGCACTCAAGATTCTTTGCTACCCTTAGTGTCGACAATAGAAATTATGTTGTCAATATGGCACCAAGACCATAAACAAGGTTAAAGGGTGTAGCATTTAAAATCTGTTTTGAATGAAACTCGATAACCCCATAGAGCTGCATGGAGATTCATTTCCCAATCTGTTCTTCCTGAACTAACCACTTTAGTCAATAGCGAGCTAAGAATCTTATTCGTATGCTCAGCTTGTCCGTTTGCTTGCGGGTGATAGGGAGCTGACCTTTTATGGATGACCATAAATTCATTAAGCAGATACTCGATTACCTCATTGAGGAAATGAGTTCCCCTATCACTGAAAAATTCTATTGGCAGTCCATATCTTGTGAACACATACTCATATAAGAACAGCAGTGGTTCTAGCATCATTCTTTTGAGTTGCTTTAGCCTCGGCCCACTTAGTCAAATAATCCGTAGCTACAATAATATATTGAGCTTGGGTTCTTTAAGCAGGTGGTTGTATTGGCCCAACAAAGTCTATACCTGATTTTGCAAAATCTCTAGCTCTCATCATTGGTCTTAAGGGCATGCTATCTACTCATGTTGGCATTTTTGCTCGTTGACAAGCATCACATCTTTGAGCATATTCTTTGGCATCTGCAAAAAGTATTGGCCACCATATGCCTACCATCAAGATTGCTCTTATAGTGGTCTCACTAGAAAAGTGACCTCCAGTTAATCCAGCATGTGCTTGTTCTATGATCGGAATATACTCGTCTTCAGTTGCACAAAGACGCAAATGTTGATCCTTACCTCTCTGATACAATTGGTTTCCAATGAGAGCATAGTCTCTTGCTTTAGTTTCAATTACTCTTTGACAGCGTTTACTCATATCCTCAGGAAATGTTCGGCTCAATAAGTAAGTAACTAGATAGTTACTCCACTTAGGAACATGTGACATTTGAAACAATGTTACGTGGGTATTGGTGTTTGTTTTTGACATTGAGGACAGTCCTTTACATAAGAGCGAATATCACTCCTTATAGTTGGCCAAAATACTCCAAGTCTCAAGATCCTTTGCATAGTTTGGTCTTCCGCAAAGTGTCCTACTATGGTAATATGTGTTTGACTTAGTATTGGGTTTTCTCTTCAGGATTAATGCATAAGAGCAATATTCCATCTCGGTTTCTTTTGTATAGCCTACCATTTAGTAATTGATACATAGTCAATTGCTCAATTAAGCCGATTGTAATAGGAAGTGGTATTTGTGAATCCACTTGAGCTATGGTCATCAATGATACCATATTTTTCAACCATCGAGGTATCATTTCCACGGAGAACAAATATGCATCTAATAGATCATCTTCTACTCCTTTAAGTGGTTCCCTTGAAACAATCCTTGACAAGTGATATGCTCTTTGATGTGTAGTGTCCTTTTCTACAATCACAGTGAAATCAAATTCTAGAAGAATGATGAACCAACTCACTATTCTTCCTGTGCTGCATGGCTTGTTGACGAAGTACAATAAGGCTTGGTGGTCCATAAAGAACATAAATTTGTTTGCTCAAAGGTAATGTCTATACTTTTTTACGGCATAGATCATTCCTAATCCTTCCCTTTTGGTGGTGGTGTAATTATTTTCTGCCATGTTCAACTATCGGCTAGCATAAGAAATACGAAAATCAATTTTCTCGTCTCCTGGGTGAGATAGTATACACCCTATGGCAAAATTGGAAGCATCTACATGTATGTGGAATATCTTATTCCAATCTGGTGCTTTCAATATTGGAGCTGAAGTGAGAGCTTGCTTAAGCTTCATGAAGGATTTTTCACATGCTTCAGTCCACTCAAAGTGTGTAATCAAGCTATACATGGGTTTTGCAATTATAGCGTACATGTAAATGAACCGTCTGTAATATCCACAATGCCCAATGAAGGCTTATACCCCCTTGACTATTGTTGGTCTAGGCAAATCAGCAATAACATGAATTTTATCCATATCATTAGCTATGCCATTTTTAGACACTATATGTCCAAGGTTTTCCTTGTCTACCCATGAATGTGCACTTTTAAGGATTTAGGAAAATCCTATAAAGTATACATTTTTTTAATACCTTTTTGAGATGTTCAAAATTATCAGCTCGGATTGATGAATGCACGCATAGATCAAGCAGTTTTATGTTGATCTTTTGGGTCAACCAAAAGTTGATTGTATCCCACAAAGCCATCTAATAAGCTGTAAGCTTCTTTTCCTGCAACTCGTTCTAACACATGCTCAGTGATTGGAAGAGGAAAGTTGTCTCTAATGGTAGCTGCATTCACTTTTTGAGGTTGATACACACTCGTAATTTTCCATTCTTCTTGGGTACGACCACAATTGGAGACACCCAATGTGTGTGTTCAATTTCATAAATGAATTCGTCTTCCTTTAGTTTCTCAATCTCTTCTTTGATCTTCCTAGAAAAAGGTTTCATTGTATGTGTATGGCCTTTGTCTACTTGGTTTCGCATCATCTCTCATGGGTATGGTATGTTGACAGATTTTTGGATCAATACCCTTGAGATCCTTGTAAGGCCAAGTGAAGATATCTCGTATTCTTTTAGCTAGCTTAGTAAAAGCTCTTCTTCTTCTTCTATTAGGTCATTCGCAATGTAGGCAGGTGTAGGTTCTTTTCCTAGTTCAGCCAAATATATCTTTTTCGCGTTTTCAGGCCCTCAGGTCCTTCGTAGGACTTACCTTATTTTCGTAGTTCTCTAACAGGTTGTTCTTCTATGATGTTTCGATCTTGGAGAGTGTATTTTTTGTAATGGAATGGAACACTCATTACATCTTTACCATCCTCTTATGTGGTTTCCAATTTGGTTGTATATATCTCCTTTAAAGCTTTTTTCAACTCTTGATATTTCTTTTTTCGCTCAACTCGTGTCATGCTTGGCTCTTTGTCTTGTTTCTTTGTCTTTTCTTGAGTATCCTTCCTTGTTTTTCTCAATGTTTTTGACATTTTTGGATTTTCGTTTGAAGGATATCTGCTCGTGATTTTGTCCTTGACACAATCATGTGCATCTATCTGCATCAGGAACTGTGTTCTACTGGAGACTGATGGCATAGGTCTAGCTTTCATGTTTTTGGTGTCCCTTTTTTGTTTATACCAATTTTTTCTTCTCCATTTCTGGTTAAGAAAGTCAAAAAACTTTTCCTCCCCTCCTTTCATGAGTAGCTTAGCTCTCATATGTTCTTTTTTTTACCCCAATCTTCTGAGGTAGCTGAGTGTTCATCTAACGCATCTGTTGCATCGTAGTAGAGGTCTGAAAAGACTTGTTGAGCTTTCATCAATTCCTTGGGTTCCTCATTTTCATCTTCAATATGGAGGGTTGAAATCATTTGGATGGGAATTATGTCGTAGACATTCTCATTGCAAAATTGAGTAGACACAGACGTATTCACACATACAGCCATTGTCGCTAAAATTTGAGTCCACTCAAATGGCTCAAACAAATGTTTTGGAAAGGGTTCAGGTACATAGGCTTCGTCTGTGCTACCCCTTTCTAAGGTACAATCTTCTCTTTTTAAGCTCCCGTTTTCTGAAGCTTTGCACATCCAAATAGGAGTGTCCTTGTTTAACCATGAGGGAAGCTTAGTTTTAGCCAAAGAGACTGAATCGAACTCTTGTATGGGCGTTTTCATGACATCTCTATGAGTGTGATATTTTAAATTAACCCTTGTTATAGATTCCACTTGCTTTAAGTACAGATAGTTGTTTCCCCAATCTTGGATAAGCTGTACCTACCGTATGAAAGGTCTTCCCAATATGATTTTGTAATTGAGTTTCTTCCCAAAGTCTAATATAGCAAAAGTGTGTTAATCTTCAATCCCACAGGAATTAACTATCACTGCAGTCCTAAGGGTCTTTCAATGTGTCCATTAGCCAATTGCAATATCATTCGAGTTTGTCTAATGGCTACTGGCTGTCCCCAGGATTCCCATACTGCTTTTGTGGCTATGGCTATGCTCCTCCGCTATCCAGTACTTCCATGGTTTCTATGTCATTATATTTCATTGGAAGGGTGGTGTTTCCTTCTTCTCCTTCGTAAATTCTCCACCTTTGTTCATTGGAATAGATCGAATCTCTTTCTTGTCCATTTCATGTTTCAATTTTCCCAAAAAAAATGAGATTAGCCCCGTTATCCCCACCTTCTCTAGGGTTTTCTATAGATCATTCCATAAATATGGTCTAATTTTTAGCAGTTCTCCCAAAGTAAGAGTGCATTGGATGGGTGTAGACATGATTAAATGAATATTGTCTACTTCCAGGGTCTGTTCCACTCTTTTTACTTGAGTGGTCTTACACACTATGGATTCATCTTTGTTATCTCCCAAGTAAGAGGGTAATGTTTTCAAGGTCAATGGTTTAGACATTCCTGAAGCTTCAGATCCCCAATCCCCGTACAAGGATTGTACATCCACGTCCATATCAGGAGGTAGGTTGTCTAACCAAACTTCCTCTATAGGAGCTGACTTTAGAGTTAGGCTCCCATCATTGATCTCTCAAACTTTTTCCCATAAGTATCCATGCCAGTCTTCTTCTACGAATGGAATTCCGTCTAAGGCATCTTCGTTGTCTGGCACTATAAGTTCTGGCTCTTTTGGTTCCAAGTGGGGTTCTACCACCACTTTGGATTTTTCTTGATTATCTCTTACCACAAGGTTTTGCCATACTTCCAAGCTTGGATTTTTGTTTTTCGAGCATTTCTTGCGTGATTCTTACCAAATTTTGATAAGCTTCAAGCTTAGATACTTCCATGTATGGAGAAGGATAGTTTTTCCATTTGTTTTCCATGTTTTGGCCTGCTTTAAGTCTTGCTTGGTAGGCTTCCAAGGCTGCATTAATAGGCTCAAAAATTTTATCACCCAAAATTGATCCTCCAAATTTTACGGTTGTTTCTTTGATTTTGCTTCTAGATTCTTTCACCTCTTCCTGGAATAGCTATTTTGCTTTCTCCTTGATTTCAGCTTGTTGTTTCTGTTTTCTCATCTCATACTTAGAAGGCTAGTGCTAATCACACTAATTACATGTGATTAGCACTAGCCTTCGAAGCATGGGGATTAAGCTCAAAGGCTAGGCCATCAAGACCTCCTCTAGGGAGAGAGTTCTCAAAAGGACCACTCAAGAAATTACCTCTCATTAAGCATAGGGCTCTTTTATAGTTTTGGGCCTCAAACCCTTCAACTATGGGATAAAGTGAGCTCTCTAGCTTAGACTCATACAACTTTGGAACTCCTAAATGAGCCCAAGACCTATACAATGAAAAGTAAATACTGTGCACTATGGCACATCCACAACTTGGAGCATAAATAGTGTAGCCGTTAGCCGCTTCTAACACTAAGTTGATTGTTTGTAGTTGGAACCCTCTCATGTATTTTCCAAGACCTGTGGATGCCCTGGCTTGGATTGTAAGGAAGTACCCCCTTTTTCCTGACAAGCAGGCACGACAGTTATCACTTTCCTCTAAGAAGAGGGATCTTGCAATCCTACATGGTCTCGCTCGTCCCCCATTACCCAGTTTTATTACACGTAGTCCTAGCGTTTAACATAAAAATTTTAAATCAACATCCAGCCATCTGACCCTCCGGATCCGCCCACCCACCGAATCATTTCATGAAAATTCCTTCCCGATGTAGTACTTAACTACTACAAAATCAAGAAGACAGTAGTCTATCAGACATCATCAAACAACAAGCAGCATGCAATCCATGGCATATCCTCGTTCAGGGAAATTCATCTGGTTGTTCCCACCAGATCTTTATTTAGAAACTTTTAATTCATTTTCTTTTCTTTGTCTACTATAATTAGCTTGTAACTAGTTTCCTAACTAATCATGCAACACATGCAGTTTCAACCAATTCATATTGCCTTCCCATTCACACCAACATAATCGGTTACAAGCCATCAAAATGGTACCACCTTCACAATATTTCCCAGAATTAAGTGTTTCGGAAAGGCTCGTCAAGTAATTTAATCATTCCTTCCTAAGTATTTTATTTCGAAAGGTATAGCACCATCTGGTTCACAGATGCACAGGATAGCCCCTATATTCCTAGCCTTTCCAGTTCCTTTTTAAGCAACCAAGTCGAACAAATTTCCTGAATTAAATTCACATCATCCTCCCTGAGTATGATCTTCTCATCCAACTATTGGCATCAGGCCATACCTGGGTTATGGCCGATTTCCAATAGGATACCGCGGCTACTTCACCCGGTCAGGCAAAAATAAAACAAACCCATTCATCCCTTATCCCTCGGGCATAAATGACTTAGGTATAACAACTTGTCGGTTATGCTGCCTAGCCGAAAAGGGCCAATCTCCGTCAAGTTCCCCAAGAGAATCCTCTCAATGGGCCGGCCTTTCAATCAAATTGACCCCAAGAAGATCCAGCTTGGTTTCTGGTCATTTTCAGACAATCTTCAAAACTCCTAGTTAAATCTATGTTTTGCAATGGGCTATCCCTATTACCTCTCGAGATTCCTTTTTAACTCCTAGTTGGTAATTTTCAGGTTCATTCATTTATCAACCTTAATTCCTACTTTCATTTATTATCTACCAGCCGATTTTATTTAGAAAATACAAGCGAGTTTTTGCCATAGGTATTTGATGGTTAATGTCTCTTCGGAAATGCCAACTTTTTAAGTTCAATCCCCGTTTTGTCGATTCCCAGGCTTTTGCAATCCTTTGCCATCCATGGGACATCTCCATGAAAGCTTGTAGAGTTTTCGGTTCAAAAAAACAAGGAGGTCAATTCCGTGAATTTATCCCCTATCTCCTCCATCCCGTATTTGCAAACAAACTTGAAATTGACAACTTTTAGAATACTCTTCAATACCAAAAATTGAATTACTTCTATCGAGCTTAGACAACTACTCTTTTCTTATGGTGCCTATCTTTCCATTTAAGAAGTTAGAAGGTCGTCCTATAATTTATGAGTTTTCGAGCTTTCCATTAAATCTTAAACCTAAAATACAAGGTAGTCACTAAAGCTTACACATTAGGAGAAACTTGGACTCAATTTTGGGCCCTGTAAGAAACACCAACTTAGCATAGAGAGAGGTGATTATGAAAAATGCAAAAGTTCTTTTTTGGAAGTCTATTTCTCATAGTACATACGTAAAAGTTTGCTCAACCACTTAAATGCATGCTCGTACAAAATGCTTTTCGAGAGCCCAACTTAAGTGCACACAAAAATCCATGTCTGTGAATCTTAATGAGTGATGTGATGTGCGATGAGAGAAAACACATAAGAGTTGTTTTCAAAATACAAAAATAATGCCACAGATGCATCCGGAATGTCCAAAAACTTTAAGGTAGCTCTTTAAAACGTTGAAACCTGATGTCTCAAGGGCCTCTATTCGCTTAGTACTGACCTCATGAGACCCTAGGCTTAAAAATGCTATATCTTGAGCTAGAGACGTCAGATTTCAGCGTTCCTATCCTAAGGTTTTTGGATGTTCCGAATACATTTGTGGGCTTTAAAAATGCGATATCTTAATCATAGGACCTCATGAGGTCAGAACCAAGCGAATAGAGGTCCCAGAGACCCCTCAAGGGCCTCTATTCGCTTGTTTCTGACTCCTTCATAGTTTTAAATAGTACCTATCAATCACTATCAAGTACGATTTGTTCAAATTTAAATTACGAATACTTTATAAAAAGGTGATTGATACTTATGCGAGATGCACAAGTACAAGTACTTCACTTTATAGGATAGCAATAGCGGGTCATAAAAAGGCGTTCGGCGCTTGTGCAAAATGTCATTATCAAGTACCTTACTTTTCTAATGATAGTGACAATTTCACCAAAATGGTTTTCATGGACAAATTTAAAATGAAAAAAAAAAGGTTTTTTCAACGTAACGTTAACCTTCTTCCTATTGGCTAAGGAGCATTCTCTCACTAGAGCTAAAAGGCCCGAAAATGAGTCCATTTTTTTCCTAATGCCTAAGTGCAAAGTTACCATTAATGCTTAGCTTAAGAGTGTAAATCTACCTTTGAAACTTAACTTAATGACGCATACATACTCTTAGCACTTAACCCTAATTGCAAGGTTTCCATTAAAGTTTAAACCTAAAATACAAAGTAGTCACTAAAGCTTACACCTAAGTTTGAAGTTACCATTAAAGCTTAGCTTACGAGTGGAAATCTACCTTTGAAACTTAACTTAATGACGCATAGATACTCTTAGCACTTAACCCTAATTACGAGGTTTCCATTAAAACTTAAACCTAAAATACAAGGTACTCACTAAAGCTTACACCTAAGTGCAAAGTTACCATTAAAGCTTAGCTTACGAGTGCAAATCTACCTTGGAAGCTTTGCTTAATGATGCATAGATACTCTTAGCACTTAACCTTAATTGCGAGGTTTTCATTAAAGCTTAAACCAAAAAATGCAAGGTAGTCACTAAAGCTTACATCTAAGTGCAAAGTTATCATTAAAGCTTAACTTACGAGTGCAAATCTACCTTTTAAGCTTAACTTAATGATGCATGGATACTCTTATCACTTAACCCTAATTGTGAGGTTTCCATTAAAGCTTAAACCTAAAAATGATGCACATAAACCTTCCTAGTATTAAAACACATGGATTAATTAATCCTACTAAAAATGAAGATTACCTCCTCTAAACAAGAGGGAAGTGGGATTGAAGTCCTTCTTGAAGAGATGTGAGGCTCAAGGAGGAAGGAAAGGGATTTCGGATGAAGAGAAAGGAGAGAGGAGCTTCTTCACAAAACCCTCAAGGGTTTGGCCTTCAAGAGAGGGACAGATCAAGAGCAAGGTTTAATGGAAACCTTGATTTACTTAAGCATAATCTTGAGCATGGCAAGTATGCAAGTAGCTTAGCAATATGTGTGTGTTTCAAATTACAAAGGAGAGGGGGTGCTTATATAGGAAATGGTGGATATTCTTTTCTCAATTCCTATTGGACCCCAATTCTCTTCTCAAATCCTATGGACCCCAATTCTCCTCTCAATTACTATTGGACCCCATTTCTCTTCTCAAATGCTATTGGACCCCAATTCTCTTTGTAATTCCTATTGGACACCAATTCTCTTCTCAAATGCTATTGGACCCCAATTCTCTTCTTAATTCCTATTGGACCCCAGTTTTCTTCTTAGTTCTTATCTCTTAACTTTATCTTTCAATCAAGTTAGTCCCTTTTTCTCCCAGTTCCCGATCTAGATCAGTTCCCACGCGGATCTTCACGAAGAAGTATAAAAATAATCTTAATCTTTTTGGAAAAATATAGGGATGACGTAATTTCTTATCCAAAATATCCTTGTCTTTTCATTCTGGAGTAAAGTCTCGTTGTCCGCATGACTTCTTTGTCAGTCTTGCTTTTTGGCCTGCCCAAAGGGCAAAGGCTATAGAGATCACTTCTCTTTTTGCTAACTAAAATAGGAAAAAAGTTGAGTTGTATTTTTAAGCATTTTTTGACATGTCAAAAATGTTGATTGGTTGAAATAAGATAGTGGGTACTCATTGAAATGAATTGTGTAAATCTAATGATGGGCATGTCTTGAGTTTTGAAATATGAAATGAACTCTCATATATCAAGGAAAAGATTTTGGGTTGCCCACTGCCTTTGGAAGCATGAAACGTTGACAGCCTTACATGTTAAATGATAAAGCCTTAGAGGCTCCACAAATCCCAAGAGTCACCTTTTCAGTTTGAAATTTGTGTTACCCACCTTTTCATTTTGAGAATTTGGTTCACCCCTTGAAACTTGAGGTAATAGACTAAAGTTGTCATTTTTGTTAGTTAAAACTTTATGGAAGGAATTTATCATTTGGGGCTTTAACCTTTAATCCAGTGAGGACCTAGAGTTTTTTTTTTATTAGAAGGTAAAACTTTGAATTAAAGAAAGTGAAAATGTTACATGGATCCATAAGTAGGGGAAGGGTCACCCCGAGACGCTAGAGTCTTAGGACTTAGAACTTTAAAGATTTTAAAGTGGGATTTACAACTTAGGGATCTACAGTTTTAAATTTGTAAAAAGGGCTCTAGAGCTTAAAAATTTAGAGTTTTTAAAGTGGGGTGTAGAGCATAGGGATCTAAAGCTTAGGGTGTAGAGCTTAAGGGTGCTCTTTTAATTCAATTCTATGTGCACGCTTATGTTTTTTTTTTTTAAGCTTAAAGATGTAGTGGTTTTAAAGTGGGATCTACCCTCAGATCAAGGCCTAAAATTGACGTCTACTTTTTTTGTCAAGGGCTATTTCGCCTATCAAAACAATCTCAAAATTGCCTGTCATTTTTTGTATTTATATCTTTAAGTTAAAGTTATATATGGCCAATTATATAAGTTGATTGCATTACACAAAGCATATGAAAGGGGGCTTGAAAAATTGGATGTCAAAAAGAAATTTTTATCATGCATGGCAGGCCTTGTGATTTTATCACTTGTTCTAAATTATTTTCTAGACTGAAAAAAGTTATGAATGGCTTTAGGGTTTAGGGAGGGACCTTACAAACTCCCCAACAAAAAAGAAAGAGCTGTCCTCAGCTTAGGACATGCTTTAGAGAGTAGTCAGACTCAATCTTCAGTCAACTTATGATTGAAGATGGTCAGTAACTTTAGGGTATTTAGATTAAAGGACAATGAAGTTGGTATGGACCTTGAATAATACACTTCTCTTGTATTTTTAGCGCTGACTCAAAAGTCTTAATCATAAAGAAGTCTTAATGACTCGGGTTACTTTAATTACTGAGTGGGATTTTACTCAACTAGGTATTTTTCCTTTGGTGTGACCGGATTGTGTTTCTCTTGTGAGGTCTGAAGATCATTTCTTCACTTCACTCTCTATCTAGCCTCAATACGCTTTGTAAAAATCTTACCATTCTTACCTAGACTTTAACTTTTTCCATTTTGAGCGTTGACTCATTTCACTATTAATATCATCCAACTGATACCATGGTCTTGATAGTTAAAAGCTTTCATATTGATCTTTCAATTAATCTTGCAATATCTCCTCCCTTGTGTACCCAATTTATTTCCTCCATCCTTATTTCTCTTTTGTCTATAGCTTACTGTCTCATCTTTCACTTGGTAATCAGATATTTCACGTATCATAACAATTAAACTTGTAAAACACCATAGACAATTTGAATCTCAAAAGAATTGACTGACTAGAGATGCTTGAATTCCCTAAATATGTCGATTGATTACATCTGCATAAAAATTACATCAAAAGTGCCATCGATATCTTGAAGAATAATTATAAGTTGTTCCGAAGATCGAACCGGAAAATATGATCAAGGGTTTGGACAAAAGGGAGATATTGATTTGATTCCAAAAGGTCCACAATATCTGAATGCAAGCTTACAAAATTTTCCTAGCTTTAAGGAGCTGCATTTGGGTTTTTGACTCTAAGGAAAGCTTGTTCGCCTTCGCTAAAGCTTCTAGCGGAGCGGTGAAGATCAACATAGCTCTTCTGCCTATCACTAGCTCTCTTCAGGTTGTCTCTAATGACTAGAAGTTGATGATCTATCTCTTCTAAGGTAGACTTAGCGGCAGGAACATGAAGAGTTGGGTCGGTTAATTGAAGAAGGACTAAACATTCCTGACCATATAAGGCTTTAAAGGGTGATATTTTGAGGCTACGATGGTGTAAAGAGTTATAAGAAAACTCAGCTAGGGGAAGAAACTTGATCCATTGTTGGACCTGTTGGTTGCAGTATGCTCGAAGCATATCTTCAATGACTTGATTCACTCGCTCATTTTGACCATCAGTCTGCGGATGATATGCTGAGCTGAGATTCAGTTGGGTACCCAGATATCAAAACACGGCTTGCCAAAACTTAGAAGTGAATTTGGCATTTCAATCATCACTGATGATTCTTGCAGGGATTCCATGTAATCGTACTACCTCTTTGACAAAAAATGGGGCTATGTCGATGGTGATGGTTGTCTGCTTGATTGGAATTAGATGAGCCACCTTAGTGAGTTTATCTACTATGACAATAATAGAATCATAGTTTCCAATTATCTTTGGAAGACCAGTGACAAAGTCCATACTCAGACATTCCCACTTCATCTGAGGAATACCTAGAGATTGAAGCTTTCTAGGTAGTAAAGAAGACCATCTGCTAAGGTATAGTCAGTTAAGTGTTCCCTCGGGTTCTGAGCTTGAATCTCTTGTAGAAGAGGTCTAAAATAGGGGTCTACTTGAATTTCTTGTTGAACTTCCTCGGATATAGAAGAGCTAAGGAGTGAATTAGTTAGGGTTGATGAGGACAGGACTGCTGGTCAAGAGGTTCTTGAGTCTATTGAAGGCAGCATCTCTCCCCAACAAAAAAATAAAGAGCTGTCCTCAACTCGAATAAAAACGTAATTGATGAAGCTTCTTGGATACGTCTTGCGACTTAACTTTTTGTTAATGCTTTCAACTTGACTTCTCTCTTACACTTCTTCATCCAAAAATCTGCTAATATAATATTGGAGTCATGGAAAATATTTCTTAATAAGCTATCTTCTTGAATAAGTCATCGTGTTTGTGCCTTCTTCAATACGCTACTTCCTCTTTATAAGCTACTGGTAATCCCTTCTTTATCAACACTTGTTATCCTCTTATTTTTGCGATCTTCACTCTCTTATAACTTAGTCATTTTCTTATCCGATGGCGACTTGGCAAGAAGACTTGGTTCTTCTTGTATGCATCTCTCACTTGCAGAGTGCAGATGAGGCACTTAAAAGACAGTTCTTAGGGTGATACAAAGGTCTCCTCTTTCCTCAGCCAAATTCTTGTGTCGGCCAGACGATATGGAAGACATGGCGACATCTCACAAGAGTGACTCTCTGGGGTAGAGACCATTTCCGCAACAATATCCGACTTGCTGTGGTTACAGAGGCTCTGGGACTTGGCTCTCCATACTACTGTGTCAAAAGGACACGAGATCCTGGGTTCTCAGCAAGGTTGTTCTTGCTTGTGCAGTTTATCCCCCATTCCAAGATTTGCCTCGATACCATCTGGAGTCTTCCTCTTAGAGGTCCTTTTCTCTTCTCAGCTCATACCCGAGAATTGCTCAAGCTGTTTCTCGTAGAACCATTCCAGAGGGTGAGCGTCCCAATATGTGTGGCCCTTGCGATACTTGGTTATGTGACCATATATTAGAGGATCTTCAGGAGTTGTAAACTTTCTTGCCTCTCTTGTAATTACTTCCTGCCTCCCTTGTAATCTTTTTTGGCTTTCATTGAAGAAATAACCCTTTTTTGAAAAATTTTAGTATTGTCCGTACTTCCTTGTTTTGAAATGTCAGTCTCTCCTCTTTAATTAAATTCTTAAGGATATCTCAGCAAAGGGTCTTCTGTCTATGATAGTCTTGAGTAAAGATTCCAACTTTGAGTTCTTGGCTAGCTCATAAGTTTGTATTCTTCTTCGGAGTTTAAATGTCTGCAATATCGATGAGCTTATCTATTGCACTTTCCCATCTTGACTCCTTCTGAGTTTTTAAGCACGTCTCATTTATTGTCTTTTCTATTTGTCTTGAGATGCTATAAGTAGACGTTTACTTTCAAAATCTGGAAATAAGATTGGACCATACCATATCTCTTTGGTCCCAATCCCAGCTTTCTCTCATCATTGCAGTCCATAAATTATTCAATAGTTGTACGAGTTCCCATAGGGTTAACCGTGTAACTCCATTTGACCCACATGTTCTCCATTTTTTAGTAGAAATGGCACTTTCTTTAGGAGAGAAAAGTTCGATAAGGTATCTCAACATGACTAACGTGTTATTTGGTTTGGCTATCCCCATTCTTTCAGGACTATCCTATAAACTTCTTCTTCTTGAATATTCCAAGCCATCAGTAATTTGAAAATGAGTCTTGCTATATAAACGTATAGCTTTGTCAATGGATAATCACAAGAACTTCTTGGATTTCTTCATTATTACTCAAAATTATCTTCCATTCAATGTCCCAAAAATTAATTCTTCATGTGGTAGCTACTTTATCCAATCTTGCTCCTTATTACTAAGCTTAAGGGATAATGACAAGTAAAGCTCAATAAAAGTTTCATCCATGCCACTTTCATGTGTCTTCGCACAAGTGCATGCCTATTCTTTCACAAATTTCTATATCGTTCATTTCCAACTTTACTCACATTTCCCACTTGCTTAAATCCCCATGACAAGTATAGGTTTTTAAAAATAAAAGCTCCCAAAAAAGTTTCAGCATAGCAAGCCTTCGCTCTAGCATAGCAGTTTCCATCCTCTCATAGATAACCCATTGAATTTCTTCTGGCATATCCCAAGCCATCTTGAAAATTTTTGAATAATTTATTGGAACATCAAGACTTCATTTTGTAATATATTATTGAAATTTGGGTGTAGAATAGACTGAGTTTTTTCTCCTTCATGCATTAATCCAAAATTCCAATGTCCAAGATTTAAAATTAGGCTCTGATACCACTTGTGAGGGCCATACCCAGACTCGACCCTACTCACCTCTCTCAGTTCTCCAGACCGTTCCAAGGAATGACGTAAATCTATCTGCAAGTATCCCTCCCACTTGGGATCGACACTCAGACAGGACTCTAGTCTATCTCGAATGCCAACCCAAGGGGGTACTTCCCTTCATTCAATGATTCTATCCGCTTCTTATAATCAATCTGTCCTTGACAGCTTCCCGCACCCAAAATCATGGTCCTTAGTCTTGATTCTCTTGATCTTTAACTTGAGGATCTGCTCTTGCTTTCTTGTTCTCCCTTGGTTCATGGCGATAACCCCTTTATCTTGACAAGCAGGCACGACAGTTATCACATTCCCCTAAGAAGAGGGATCTTGCAATCCTACCTGGTCTCGCTTGTCCCCAATTACCCATTTTTATCCCACGTAGTCCTAGCGTTTAACATAAAAAATTTAAATCAACATCCGGCCATCTGACCCTCCGGATTTGCCCACCCATCGAACAATTCCATGAAAATCCCTTCCCGAGGGAGTACTTAACTACTACAAAATGAGGAAGATAGTAGTCTATCAGACATCATTAAACAACAAGCAACATGCAATCTGTTGCATACCCTCGTTCAAGGAAATTCATCTGGTTGTTCCCACCAGATCTTTATTTAGAAACTTTTAATTCATTTTCTTTCCTTTGTCTGTTATAATTAGTTTGTAACTATTTTCCTAACTAATCATGCAACACATTTAGTTTCAACCAATTCATCTTGCCTCCCCATTCAGGCCAAGATAATCGGTTACAAGCCATCAAAATGGCAACACATTCACAATATTTCCCAGAATTAAGTGTTTGGGAAAGGCTCATCAAGTGATTTAATCATTCCTTCCTAAGTATTTTATTTCGAGAGGTATAGCACCATCTGGTGACAGATGCATAGGATAGCCCCTATATTCCTAGCCTTTCCATTTCCTTTTTAAGAAACCAAGTCGAACAAATTTCCTTAATTAAATTCACATCATCCTCCTTCAATATGACCTTCTCATCCAACTATTGGCATCAGGCCATACCCGGAATATGGCCCGATTTTCAATAAGATACCGCGGGTACTTCACTCGGCCGGGCAAAAATAAAACAAACCCATTCATCCCTTATCCCTCGGGCATGAATGACATAGGTATAACAACTTGCCGGTTACGCTACCCTAACCGAAAAGGGCCAATCTCTGTCAAGTTCCCCAAGAGAATCCTCTCAATGGGCCGGCCTTTCAATCAAATTGACCCCAAGAAGATCCATCTTGGTTTTTGGTCATTTCCAGACAATCTTCAAAACTCCTAGTTAAATCTATGTTTTGCAATGGGCTATCCCTATCACCTCTCGAGATTCCTTTTCAACTCCTAGTTGGTAATTTTCAGGTTCATTCATTTATCAATCTTAATTCCTACTTTCATTAATTATCTACCAGCCGAGTTTATTTAGAAAATACAAGCGAGTTTTTGCCATAGGCATTTGATGGTTAATGTCTCTTCGAAAATGTCAACTTTTTAAGTTCAATCCCCGTTTTGTCGATTCCCAAGCTTTTGCAATCCTTTGCCATCCATGGGACATCTCCATGGAAGCTTGTAGAGTTTTCGGTTCAAAACAACACGGAGGTCAGTTCCGCGAAGTTATCCCCTATCTCCCTCATCCCGTATTTGCAAACAAACTTGAAATTGATAACTTCTAGAATACTCTTCAATACCAAAAATTGAACTACTTCTATTGAGCTTAGACGACTACTCTTTTCTTATGGTGCCTAGCTTTCCATTTAAGAAGATAGAAGGTCATCCTATAATTTATGAGTTTTTGAGCTTTCCATTAAAGCTTAAGTCTAAAATACAAGGTAGTCACTAAAGCTTACACCTAAGTGCAAAGTTATCATTAATGCTTAGCTTAAGAGTGCAAATCTACCTTTGAAACTTAACTTAATGACGCATACATACTCTTAGCACTTAACCCTAATTGCAAGGTTTTCATTAAAGCTTAAACCTAAAATACAAGGTAGTCACTAAAGCTTACACCTAAGTGTGAAGTTACCATTAAAGTTTAGCTTACGAGTGGAAATTTACCTTTGAAACTTAACTTAATGATGCATAGATACTCGTAGCACTTAACCCTAATTGCGAGGTTTCCATTAAAGCTTAAACCTAAAATACAAGGTAGTCACTAAAGCTTACACCTAAGTGCAAAGTTACCCTTAAAGCTTAGCTTACGAGTGCAAATCTACCTTGGAAGCTTAGCTTAATGATGCATAGATACTCTTAGCACTTAACCCTAATTGCGAAGTTTTCATTAACGCTTAAACCAAAAAATGCAAGGTAGTCACTAAAGTTTACATCTAAGTGCAAAGTTACCATTAAAGCTTAGCTTACAAGTGCAGATCTACCTTTTAAGCTTAACTTAATGATGCATAGATACTCTTATCACTTAACGCTAATTGCGAGGTTTCCATTAAAGCTTAAACCTAAAAAAGATGCACATAAACCTTCCTAGTATTAAAACACATGGATTAATTAATCCTACTAGAAATGAAGATTACCTCCTCTAAACAAGAGGGAAGTGGGGTTGAAGTCCTTCTTGAAGAGATGTGAGGCTCAAGGAGGAAGGAAAGGGATTTCGAATGAAGAGAAAGGAGAGAGGAGCTTCTTCACAAAATCCTCAAGGGTT